>NC_041382.1:138363218-138409539 GCF_002162155.2 Triticum dicoccoides | reverse complement strand
GATCGGCTTCCGTTAGCAGCAGTAGCTAAGGAATCGCTCGATCGGGTTCAGTTAACAGCCATCGATCGATCGCTCGGGTTCAGTAACGCGTAGCCTACAGTGCAATCACTCGGGTTTAGTTAGAGCCCAATGCCTCGCTCGGGTTCAGTTAGAGCCAACGCCTCGCACACATGCGCATACGTGTACGAGAGAAACGTGCATCGCTCGGACCCCGACCTCCCACCGTAACCGGGAACTCCCCGAAATTTCCCTCCCCCTCGCTTCTACCATAGTTTTTTCCATCATGGACGGCCCAAAGAATGTCATGCAGCTGCGTCTCCGCCCCGCCCAGGACGAAAAGCCCATTTTCTGTCATGATTTTTTTGTCATAGAAGTAGGAGCCCACCACATCTATGATGATACCGGGTTTTGTCACAATTATCGTCATAGAAGTGTCATATGTATGACAGAATTTTTTTTCGTTCGGCCCAAAATGTCACGGATGTGTCTTTTTTTGTAGTGATGTTACTTGCCCGAGATTTGATCGTCGGTATCTCAATACCTAGTTCAATCTCGTTACCGGCAAGTCTCTTTACTCGTTCCTTAATACATCATCCCGCAACTAACTCATTAGTTGCAATGCTTGCAAGGCTTAAGTGATGTGCATTACCGAGAGGGCCCAGACATACCTCTCCGACAATCGGAGTGACAAATCCTAATCTTGAAATACGCCAACCGAACAAGTACCTTCGGAGACACCTGTAGAGCACCTTTATAATCACCCAGTTATGTTGTGACGTTTGGTAGCACACAAAGTGTTCCTCCGGTAAACGGGAGTTGCATAATCTCATAGTCATAGGAACATGTATAAGTCATGAAGAAAGCAATAGCAACATACTAAACGATCGAGTGCTAAGCTAACGGAATGGGTCAAGTCAATCACATCATTCTCCTAATGATGTGATCTCATTAATCAAAACACAACTCTTTCTCTACGGTTAGGAAACATAACCATCTTCGGTCAATGAGCTAGTCAAGTAGAGGCATACTAGTGACACTCTGTTTGTCTATGTATTCACACATGTATCATGTTTCCGATTAATACAATTCTAGCATGAATAATAAACATTTATCATCATATAAGGAAATAAATCATAACTTTATTATTGCCTCTAGGGCATATTTCCTTCAATGGGAGGGATCTAGGGTTACACAAGGTTGGTTACAAAGTTGGTCGCCAAGCTTGCCTTCCACGCCAAGGAGAGTCCTATCTGGACACAGGTAGAGTCTTCGGTCTTTGTATCCTTAGGGCCCATAAGTCCGGCCCATATCCAATAGATCGGACACCCGAGGACCCCTTAGTACAGGACTCCCTCAGTAGCCCCTGAACCAGGCTTCAACGATGATGTGTCCGGTGCGCAGATTGTCTTCGGCATTGCAAGGCGGGTTCCCTTTCCAAATACTTTAGGATAGTCTTCGGACAAAACGACAGTGTCCGAACCTGCAACATAATTACCATAGCCGTAGAGTATAGTATTTTACGAGTTTAATCTCCTGATAATTTTTTGCAAGATGACATCACATCTGTTCGGTCACTATATTGAACCGGTTTTATCCTCCGTTTCGCGCTTCGAGATGCGGTTTCCATTGGCATGTCTTGTCAAAGAAGAGATCGTGTCCCCTTATTGCAGGATTTTCATCAATGCGGGCATCAGTAACCCATCCGTGCCGTTTACACAACCCTTGGGAATAGGCGAGTTTTAGGGCGAGTTGGGAGGCGTTCGATATTCACTGCCTTTATAAGGGGATAAGGATTCCCCTTCTTCTCCCACGCCTTCTCTCTTCCTCTGCCCTTCCACTCTTGAGCTCCAGTGCCCAAGTTCTCATCTTCTTCCCACTCAAGCTAGCACTCAACCATGTCCGGATCTGGAGGTCAAGGCAAGTGGATGGTCTCCTCCGTCAAGGAGAAGGACATTACTGAGCTTCGGGTAGCCGGGTACTTGGCGAAGGAAATAGCCCATCGTCTTCCAGCCCAGGGGCAAGTCGTCCCCACACCGAAGCCCAATGAGAGGGTGGTATTCATCCCTCATTTCCTCCACGGGCTAGGGTCTCCACTCCATCCTTTCGTCCGCGGGCTGATGTACTATTACGGGATAGACTTCCATGATCTATCCCCGAACTCTTTCCTCAACATCTCGGCGTTCATCGTCGTGTGCGAGGCCTTCCTCCACATTCACCCCCACTTCGGGCTGTGGCTCAAGGTCTTCAACGTGAAGCCGAAGGTGGTGGATGGCCAACACATGGAGAGCGGAGGTGCCATGGTGAGTAAACTGACCAATGTCTCCTGGCCGAAAGGCACTTTCATGGAGATTGTCAAGGATTGGCAGAAACAGTGGTTCTACATCACAGAACCCTGCGATGCCACCTGGGCCGCAGCTGTCGAATTCAACTTCGGCGCTCCCATGCGACTCACCTCCTGGGTCGAGAAGAGCCCGAACTGGTGTTCGCCGGATGAGCTGATAGTGCTGCAGATGCGCTTTCAAAGCATGGTGGACAAAGATGTCAAACTTGTCGATGTAATCCAGGTGATGCTAGTTCGCTGGATTCTCCCGTGCCAAAGCCTAAGCCGCCCTCTATGGGAGTTCGATCCGAAGAAGCACCATACCCTGAAGAGGCTCTTTGAAACCACTCACAAAGACGCCTAGAAGTTGCTTTTCAAGGGCAAGAAGACACCGCCGCCCACAGATTCGGACCGCGGGCACGACATTAACCACCTCACCAATGAGGTATGTTACTTTTAACACATCCCCTACTTTCTTGTTTCAAGGATGATTTCTAAGCTTTTATTATCATTGCTTCTTCAGGACTGGATGGAGAGAGCGAAACACATCCGGTGTCCGGCTCTGCTGCCTGAAGAACCAGTCATCCCGCGTTTAGCGAAGATGCTGGTGCCAGCACCCTATACGGCACCGACGAAGAAGGCCACGGGGAAGGCCAAGGGGGTCCGGAGTGGCCCCCGCCACAAGGCCGCTTCGGACATGACGTCTGAAGACAAGACCCGCTCCTCCGTTGCCGAAGACAACGATGTTGATGAGGAGGAAAGCGATTCTCCCCCTGATGGGGGGAAGAAGAAGAGGGCGGCCTCCACAATTCTGGAGGAAGAGGCACCCAAGAAGGGGAAAGGCACTCTTGAGGGCAGCTCCACGTGGCACATCGACAGTAGTCCGAAGCAGTGCCCCCGGAACAAGCCCCTGGCCACATCGTGAGTGCTAAGAACCCGTACACGTCCATTTGTCTGGCTTTTCCGCCTTATGGTATTTTATATGATTTAATCATGTTATTGCAGTCTGGCCCATGACAGCCCCCAGCGATCCTCATCAAGAGGCTCATTGGATTCGAAGGCAATGGCCAGCAAGACACCACCGGCTGCTCAGTCTCCCAAGGCCAAGGGAGAAGACGAGCTACTGTCCCAAAGGACCTTCCCAGACCAGGGAGAGGTTCAGGAGGCCGCCGTGGTGGCGCCGGGAGGCAAGGCCCTAGCTTCTGGGCACATGGGGGAGCAGATCCCCATGGCGACTAGAGGCCTCGTTCAATTCGGCCCCCATCCGAATACGATTCCGGAGACCCATGTGGCTCCGAAATCCGGCGAGCGACCTCCTTCAAAAGAAGGGGGTGTGCCTGTCCCACCGGTGACCTCTGTCCAACCGGAGGCACCAGATAATCTTCTGGAAGTGCTACGAGGCACTTCCATTGTGGAAGAACACCGTATCCTTATGGGTACGGTGATTGAGAAGGTTCAGTCCGTCAAGAGCAGACTGAACAAAGCCTGCAGCGGCCTGCTGACAGGTTTTGAGGTAAGCGACATTTAGCCGAGAAAATCCCAATATAGACAGTAGCCCCTGAGACACTGTCCGGTGTTTGAAAAGAGAAGCCGGACAGAGGATCAATGAAATTTCATAGGAAACTAACTAATATGTGTCTGATGTGAATAACCAGGCTTCGCTGCTGGTCGCGACCTCTCGCACTGCCAAAGTCTCTGGACTAAAGCAGAGACTGGAGCGGGCCGAGGAGGAACTCGGCCAAGCGAGGAAGCAGCTGGAAGTCTAGCAAGGTATGCAATGGCTCGCTATATATTCGAAAAGAGTAAATGATGTATACTGGTTGTAGTGTCATTATATGTGTAGGGGCGACGACCGAGGTCGAGGCCCTGAAAAAGGCCCTGGCTGAAGCCGAGGGGAAAGCTGTCGAGGAGCAGACCTCTCGCAAGAAGCTGAAGGCCTGGCTGAACAAGGTCCAGCAAGAGCTCCAGGACGCGATGAGGAAGTACGAGACCCTAGAGGGCGATGTTTCGGCTCGAGAGACCGAACTCTCCAAGGCTCATCAAAGCACGGAAGCGGCCCGGGTTGAAGCCCAGGGTGCCCTCCAGGAGAGCCAGGAGGCCAGGAAGATCGCGGTGGGTAAAGAGTTTAGTATGCAAAGCAAATATATGAAGAAGTATTTCTTACTAACCAGGATTCGGAGTTCTCTAGGAGCCTTCGTAGATCTGCCGTGCAGTGTGTCCGACACAGCGGAGTTCTTCCGAGCCGAAGAAGGGAGCTCCACGGAGAAATTGTTCTGGTCACAGTACCTTGCGCCAGAACATCCAGTGCTCTTCACTGATCAGCTAAAATAGCTGGTCGAGCTGCATAGGGTGGCCGAACTGGCCATGAAGGATTTAGTAATCCGGCTATGGCCTGCTGACGCCATACCCAGCAGCTACTTCGGACTTGTGAAGCGGCTGGTAGGTGCCTGCCCTCGGCTGGACATCGTCAAGAGGTCGGCCTGCATCGAGGGTGCGCGCATGGCCTTCGCCTGCGTCAAGGTGTGGTGGGCGAAGATGGATGCCGTCAAGCTTCTGACCGAGGGGCCACCTGAAGGCAAGGAGCACCGTACGCCAGAGCAGTATTTTGAAGACATCCTGGAGGGGTCCCGCATTGTGGCGACACAATGTGCGCAAGACATTGTATTTGAATGAATATATTCATATTGTCTCTGCCTTGTATGATGAAACAAATTTTGTTATGTAATATAATGTTTGTTATGTTCTAAATTTTACCTCCTATGCGGCCGTGTTGTATGAAATCTGAGGGTTGGCCAGTCGTCGGCTTCTGCCCCCATGTAGGTAGTACGGAGGTGTTCAGGATGGAATCTAAACAATCTTGATCCGATTATATGGTCCTTGAAGGAGTTTTTTAGCGCAACGAACCAGACACTCAGACTATGTGGCTATAACGCCCTCACTTAGCCATAGGAGTTCGACAATAAAAACATGGGCGCATCCCCTAGTATCTGAACAGAGTGCTATAAGCGTCTGATCGGGAAGTACCGATCCTTCGCGTAATGCGTAAGAAATCTCCAACGATTTGCAACCTCCGAAGAGCTGACCGGCTCTCGCCGCATCATGACAGTCAGTTTTCGGCTTTCTCTACTGAGGTGCTCCTTTGGGTAAACCAAGGCACAATCGCATTAGTTCTCCCTTTACTACCTTAGCCGATATAGCGGAATGTAAGGTAGCAAGCACAGGAGCCGGGCAACCCAACTATTGACCAGATACATGATTCGGAGCCAATGCATATAGTGCTAAATTCGGGGTGCCGAACTATACTATAAAAAGTGTTTGGACTTTTGTTGCCATAGTGTCGGGTGCTATGAAGCCCCTGGCAAACATCAAACGTACCAAAGTGTACGGGTGCTACCTAATAGGGATACCCACAGGGGAGAAAAAAGAAAGAAAGAGAAAGACAGAAAACAGAAAGGGTGCAAAGGTGATAAGCTGAGGCCTGATGACCCACAAGTGTAGGGGATCTATCATAGCCTTTTCGATAAGTAAGAGTGTCGAACCCAACGAGGAGCAGAAGGAAATTATAAACGGTTTCCAGCAAGGTATTTTCTGCAAGCACTGAAATTATCGGTAACAGATAGTTGTGTGATAAAATAAATTGTAATGAGCAACAAGTAATGAAAGTAAATAAGGTGAAGAAAGATGGCCCAATCCTTTTTGTAGCAAAGGACAAGCCTGGACAAACTCTTATATGAAGGAAAGCGCTCCCGATGACACATGGGAATTATCGTCAAGCTAGTTTTCATCACGTTCATATGATTCGCGTTCGGTACTTTGATAATTTGATATGTGGGTGGCCCGGTGCTTGGGTACTGCCCTTACTTGGAGAAACATCCCACTTATGATTAACCCCTATTGCAAGCATCCGCAACTACAATAGAAGTATTAAGGTAAACCTAACTATAGCATGAAACATATGGATCCAAATCAGCCCCTTACGAAGCAACACATAAACTAGGGTTTAAGCTTCTGTCACTCTAGCAACCCATCATCTACTTATTACTTCCCAATGCCTCCCTCTAGGCCCAAACAATGGTGAAGTGTCATGTAGTCGATGTTCACATGACACCACTAGAGGGATGACAACATACATCTCATCAAAATATCAAACGAATACCAAATTCACATGACTACTTATAGCAAGACTTCTTCCATGTCCTCAGGAACAGACGTAACTACTCACAAAGCATATTCATGTTCATAACCATAGGGGTATTAATATGCATAATGGATCTGAACATATGATCTTCCACCAAGTAAACCAACTAGCATCAACTACAAGGAGTAATCAACACTACTAGCAACCCACAGGTACCAATCTGAGGTCTGGATACAAAGATTGGATACAAGAGATGAACTAGGGTTTGAGATGAGATGGTGCTAGTGAAGATTTTGATGGAGATTAACCCCGTCCCGATGAGAGGATCGTTGGTGATGACGATGGTGATGATTTCCCCTCCCAGAGGGAAGTTTCCCCAGCAGAACAGCTCCATCGGAGCCCTAGATTGGTTCTACCAAGGTTCCGCCTCGTGGCGGCGGAGTTTCATCCCGTGAGCTTGCTTATGATTTTTTTCCTCGACGAAAGACTCCATATAGCCAAAGATGGGCATCAAAGGGCCACCAGGGGGCCCACAAGGCAGGGGGTGTGCCCAGGGGGGTAGGGTGCGCCCCCACCCTCGTGGATGGTGGGTGGCCCCCTCTGGTACTTTCTTCGCTCAATATTTTTTTATATATTCTGAAAATAACTCCCTTGGAGTTTCAGGGCTTTTGGAGATGTGCAGAATAGGTCTCTAATATTTGCTCCTTTTCCAGCCCAGAATTCCAGCTGCCAGCATTCCCCCTCTTCATGTAAATCTTGTAAAATAAGAGAGAATAATCATAAGTATTGTGACATAATGTGTAATAACATCCCATAATGCGATAATTATCGATATAAAAACATGATGCAAAAGTGACGTATCAACCCCGCCCCAAGCTTAGACCTCGCTTGTCCTCAAGCGAAAGCCGAAATCGAAAAATATGTCCACATGTTTAGAGATAGTGGTGTCGATAAAATAAAATACGGACATGAGGTGTCGATAAAATAAAATACGGACATATATATAGGACGGCTGTTTGGGACACCTAGGTGCCCAGGCTCCTTGCCTTTTCACCACTAGATTGCATTTAGATGTGTGCTGTTGTAACGGGTATGTTTGTTAACGGGTTATTCCATTGTAAATTGCTGATCGAAATAATTATGACATAATTGCTAATTTAATGCCATGTATATGGTCCTACGCATTATGAATGGCAAGATTCCTTTCGTGGGCAATAGAAAAGTACCATGCATGACAACATTCAATGTAGATAGATGTAATAAGAGAGAGAATTAATTCATCATGATTAATTGCCTATTAATTCTTGTCATGTTTTATAGAAACTCATTAGGAATACTGAAAAACTATTTGTAAATAGGAGGGTATGCATGTTCCACATTTTCATTGAATTACCAACACATACACATGGGTATTCTTGAGTATGTGTATATTTTTATTAGGTATAATACCTAGAGTTGTGTATATTCTAACTACGTATATCACCCACACATAAATATTTTTGTTAGTATAAAACCCAACAACTACATGCCTGAAATATTTATGGATATGTGGAATTGAAATTACTTAATATATTTTTAGGTATGTGCATACTCACAGTATTTCTCTACTACTACATACCCCGGCATGAAATGCTTGAGTACATACTCATAAAACACATAGGTATTTTAACTATTTATTTTTAATTACATGTTCACAAATAATTGGGTATAATAAGTTCTATGGATATATGTCCATGCAAATACGTGGGCATGAAACCTATTGTTTTTTGGTATATAGTCGCAAATACATTATCTAAAATTCCACAAGGAAAGGTATGAGACATAGAAATCAATAAAAGGAAGCGTATTGATTTAGATAATTTAAAATGTGTCTTGCTATTTCGTACATGGAAAGTCTGGAACGCAGAAAAGAAACAAATCAGAAGATGTACTAACGGGTTGGACCCAATCAAGGTGCCCAGGCACCTAGGTGCCCCAGTTAATTTACCTATACATATATGTTGTCATATGATCTCTTATACTAAAGTAACAATTCAATCACAATTTCAAGTATGAATCATAAACTTCATTGAAAACTAACAAACTACAATCTTAGTCATTAAAGCAATTGCAATTTATCATAACATCGGAAAGAGTCAATAAGAGCTTTTCAGCAATTCCACATACTCAACATTTATTTAGTCTTCCACAATTGCTAACACTCACGCGATATGTATGGTTATGAAGTTTTAGCCAGACACAGAGAAAGATAGGGGCTTATAGTTTGCCTCCCAACTTTTTACCTCAAGGGTAATGTCAACAATAATAGTTCATGAAAACTCACATCCAATTAGCTATATGTATCTGGATCTTTCCAACACATTGTGCTTGCCAAAGGATAAAATGTAAAAAGGAAATGTGAAGATCACCATGGCTCTTATATAAGGTAGAATATAAAAGTAAAAGATTGGCCCTTCGCAGAGGGAAGCAGAGGTTGCCATGCGCACAAAATCTTAATGCAAAAGAACGCCACTTTATATTGCCACTTTTGATATGGACCTTTATTATGCAGCCCGTTGCTTTTATTTCTTCCACATCACAAGATTGTATAAAGCTTATTTTCTCCACATTAATAGATCATACATATTTAGAGAGCAATTTTTATTGCGTGCACCAATGACAACTTACTTGAAGGATCTTACCCAATCCATAGGTAGGTATGGTGGACTCTCATGGCAAAAACGGGTTTAGGGATATTTGGAAGCACAAGTAGTGTCTCTACTTGGTGCAAAAAAATTAGCTAGCATGAGAGGGAAAGGCAAGCTCAACATGTTGGACAATCCATGACAATATAATTTATCTCAGATGTAAGAAAACATAACCCATTACGTTGTCTTCCTTGTCCAACGTCAACTCTTTAGCATGTAATATTTTAATGAGTGCTCACAATCATAAAAGATGTCCACGATAGTATATTTATATGTGAAAACCTCTCTTCCTTTAATACTTCCTATTAATTGCAACGATGACCAAAACTATGTTTGTCAACTTTCAACAACTTTTATTCATCATACTTTTATAACTGAAGTCATTACTCTCCATAAGATCCCTATGATCTCTTTATTTCTTTTTATTCTTTCTCTTTTATTTTATTCTACTCCCTCAAGGTCATAGAAAAATAATCGAGCCCTTGACTCAACACTAATCTTTATTATATAGCTCACGAACTCGATTACATAGAAGGATCATAAAGCAAAACTCAAAACTAGATCATACTAAAACTTTATTCTACTAGATCAAGATATTACCAAAAGGATCGAACTAAGAAAAATGGTAAAGATAAAAGTGATGGCGTACGATACTGGGGCACTCCCCCAAGCTTGGCAGTTGCCAAGGGGAGTGCCCATACCCATGTGTTTATGTTTCCTTCCTCGGAGGTGGTGATGAAGGAGTTGTTGATGATGTAGGCTTGTCGTCCATCTTCCAAGGCATAGGCTCACCATCATAGAAGGATGATCGAGTCTCTGGGATCCTCAAATCTGCAGCCAAACTCATCCTCTTGAATCTATATTCATACTCATAGTTTTGGTTTTGTAGGTCATATATCTGGGCTTGGAGGAGCTCGATTTTCTCGTGAAGCTTGAAGATGGCCTCCCCAATGTTCTTGTCATCCAGCTTGTGGTTGTTGGTGAACTCCGTGATCATTATATGATTGGAGTCGAGTCCACGTTCCACCATCTCCTGGAACTTGAAAACTTGTTGCTCCAATGCCTCGAGCCTTGTCTCCATGCTTCCGGTCCTCCTTGGTCCCTCAACATCACGGATGTGCAGCAACCCCTCACGCATCTCAATGGTTTGAGGGTGTTGCAGCACCTCTGCGAGGTAGGGGTTGATGACCTTCTCGAAGAACTTGTTCTTGGGGGCACTTGAAGACGCCATGGCGACCTAGATCTGTCAGAAAAACAGCTCGAAACAAACACATGAGATATTTACGTGATACGGTGGTCAAAACCTTCGGGAGATTAGATAATGAATTCTTACCGACCAAAAGAAGTACCGTGCAAGAAAATGGAGTCTGGAGGGCACACGAGGTGCCCACGAGGCAGGGGGCGCGCCCTCCACCCTCGAGGAGGCCTCGTGTCCTTTCCGGACTGCTTCTTATTTTCCTATTTTCTTAAATACTCCAAAACGGAGAAAAATTGCCATTAGAACTGTTTTGGAGTCGGTTTACTTACCGTACCACGTACCTATTCCTTTTCGGAGTCTGAAACATTCCGGAAAGTGTCCCTTATGTATTCCTCCGGGGTTACAGTTTCAATAACATTAGTTTCAACATTTATGGGATTACCTGAGATATAATGTTTGATTCTTTGTCCGTTCACCACTCTCGGATATGTGCCTTCGAAGTTGTTGATTTTTATGGCACCGAAACGGTAGACCTCCTCGATGATGTAAGGACCTTCCCATTTAGAGAGGAGTTTTCCTACAAAAACTCTCAAACGAGAGTTGTATAGCAATACATAATCACCTACATTAAACCCACGTTTTTGTATCCTTTTATCATGCAATCTTTTAACTTTTTCTTTAAACATCTTGGCATTTTCATAGGCCTGGGTTCTCCATTCATCAAGTGAGCTAATGTCAAAAAGCCTCTTCTCACCAGCAAGTTAAAAATCATAATTGAGGTCTTTAATGGCCCAATATGCCTTATGTTCCAGTTCAAGAGGTAAGTGACATGCTTTACCATAAACCATTTTATACGGAGACTGTAACATCCCAAATTTTCAATTTGGAATGTTATACACTAGATCATCATTGCATATCATAATTATTGCATTTTGGTTGATCCTAGAAATTTCACGCAACTCAAGGACCCTCGGAGAGAGTTGGGGATTTCGTTATTTTCATATTTGAGTTGTCTCAAATTTTGAAAATAGGGTCATGTGATTTATTTATTTTATCTTCAATTATTTCTATTATAAAAATTATGAGAGAGGGAATAAAATGACTTTCCCAAAATAAAGAAATATTGAGGATTTAATAAAAAAATCAAATAAAATTTTATTTGGTTTTATTTGCTATTTTTTTGAATTTAGGAAAAATGTGTGTTTTTCAAAATTGCATTTGGGCCCCAAATAAATGTTCATCGTGTGCGGCTTGATTTTAGAAGTCGGGGACAATTTATTTTGGGATTTTTGGAGTCTGGTTAGTATTTCTTTCGTTAGTTTTTCTGCGCGGAATTATTTAAAAAAAATCCGAACCGACTCCGGGCCATACCCGAGCGGGACTCCGCCCGGGGGGCCTTTTTAAGCCGACCCGCCGAGCCGCCGAAGCCCACCAGCCCGCTCGCCGAAACCCTAGCGCCGCGCCGCCGCCACCCCGCCTTGTCGCCGCCTCGCCCCGCGCCGCGCCACCCGCCACGCGCCGCCTCGCCTCGCCGCCGCCCCGCTGCCCGAGGTAGCCGCCGTCGCCGGCGGTTTTCCTCAGAAAACTGCTCGGTTTTTTAGATCCGTTTTTTTAGAACGGTTTTTTTTTACTTTTTAGTTATTTAGCGAGCGTTCGCTTGTTCGTTCGTTTTAACGAATGTGTTCGTCTATTAGATCCAGATAACGAACGTTCGTTCGTTAATCTGTTCGTCATTTTTCTTTTTCTCGGATTTTCCACGATTATTTCTGATCGCGATTTCTGATCCAATTTTCGTTTTAGTATAACTTTTCGCTCGTTTATCGGAATCAGGCGATTCAAGCGCCTGGAGTTTCGTCTCGAAACCCTCTTTCTGTTTAACCAACTTAAACAAGTTTTTGCTTCTGTAAAAATTGCCTTAGATCCAGAATAGTAAACGAAGCCTGTTTCTTTTGCTATTTGTCTTTCGTTGCTTCGTTTGTTTTGATTCTTTTTGCCAACCGGAGTTCTTAAGTTGAACTTTCTGGTTAGATCTCTTATTTGAGTTTTACCTGTGCATTAGTTGAGTACTTATTGTGTGTTTGTTTGTTTGCGATAGAGTACCCGGAGTGCGCCGCTTGTTACTTCGAATCGCTAGGTTTCCCGGATCATCAGCAAGGCAAGTAACACTTTGATCATACCTCCTACTACCCAGTTTTATTGCATTATGTCAATCCTCACACATTGCATGATTAGGATCTAATTAAATTGTTGGTTTGGGGAGTAGTTGAGGTAGAACCTATTACCTGTTTATTATCAAACCTTTGGGAGTTACTCTACATTTGCTTATTATTGCTATGCTATGCTAGTAGATGTGGATTGGTTGAGTGTATCCATGACAGATGTGAGCTTTGTTAATTAATGGTTTATTTAAGGTGGTAACCTAAACACACATCTGGGTGGATTGAGGCACCTAGGTATTCCAGCGATTGCCTGTTTTCTTTTGGACCGCCACCAGGATCAAAGGGATCATGAGATTATTCATACTAGAAACTTCCGTGTGTAGCCACAAGCTATTATGGGCTCTAGCATAGTTGACTAAGTCATGCGAACTCTTATAGTGGTAGACTAGCAGATGTAGGGGATGTAGGTTGGTACGGTCTACCCATTCGTAAGGTGCTAGCACTTCTGAAAGACTATGTCTCGGTCATCCATTTCTCAAACACCATGTAGTGCGAGAAAACCAATGGAGGAGATCAAGTCTTGTGGGGAAAAGTGCGCAAACCTCTGCAGAGTGCATAAACTAATCATGGTTAGCCGTGTCCCCGGTTATGGACATCTTGAGTATCTAGTACCTGGATTATCATGTGAATCTCAACATGTTACTCTAAAAAATAATTTTGCTGGGTTTTGTTTAATGATGATGTTTAATTGGGATTGAGAATGCTGTCAACCATTCTCAATGTTTAACAACCACCATGATAGTTAAATAAATTTATTCCTTTGTAGTAGGGGAAAATTAGCTTTACGCAAAACTGTAACCATAGAGCTTTCCACTAGGCAAATATGCATATAGAATAGTTGTTTCATTCCATTACACTCTATGTGTTACATTGCCAGCATATTCCATGTGCTGATCCGTTTTCGGGCTGCAACGTTAATGTTGCAGACTTTTCAGATGGCGATTAAGGAGTTTTAGGTCATGGTTCTATACTCAGTGATGCCGTGGAGTTGATGGACTCACTTATCTTCCAAGCCTTCCGCTGTTATCGTTATTAGATGGCCTTAAGCCATATTTATTGTAATAAGTTCTCTTTTGAGACACTCGATGTAATAAGTGTGTGATTGCTACTCTGCTATAAATCCTTCAAGTACGGTGTGGTGTCAGCATTACTGATCCAGGGATGACACCGGAGCACAGAGATTGGACCGTTTGAGGTGTGGTCGCTACAGAGACATACCCATAGGATTTTTGTATGCAGTTCTATAAGCCCATAATGCATCATCAAGTTTCTTGGACCAATTCTTTCTAGATCTATTAATAGTCTTTTGCAAAATTAACTTAAGCTCTCTATTACTTAATTCTACTTGGCCACTAGACTACGGGTGATAAGGAGATGCAATTCTGTGATTAACATCATATTTAGCAAGCATTTTACGAAAGGCACCATGAATAAAATGTGAAGCACCATCAGTCATTAAGTATCTAGGGACTCCAAACCTCGGAAAAATAACTTATTTAAGCATCTTAATAGAGGTGTTATGATCAACACTACTAGTTGGAATAGCTTCTACCCACTTAGTAACGTAATCAACAACAACTAAAATATGCGTGTATCCATTAGAGGAAGGAAAGGGTCCCATATAATCAAAGCCCCAAACATCAAATGGTTCAATAACAAGTGAATAATCCATAGGCATTTCCTGACGTCTACTAATATTACCAATTCTTTGACATTCATCACATGACAAAACAAACTTACGGGTATCCTTGAAGAGAGTAGGCCAATAAAAACCGGATTGCAATACCTTGTGTGTAGTTCTATCTCCAGCATGGTGTCCTCCATAAGCCTCGGAGTGACACTTACGTAGGATATGTTCCCGTTCATGCGCAGGTACACAACGTATAATAACACCATCTACTCCTTCTTTGTAAAGATGTGGGTCATCCCAGAAGTAATGTCTTAAATCACATAAGAACTTTTTTCTTTTGCTGGTATGTGAAACTAGGTGGTATAAATTTAGCAACAATGTAATTAACATAATTAGCATACCATGGAGCAGTACGAGAAGCATTTATGACAGCTAGTTGTTCATCAGGAAAGCTATCATCAATAGGTAGTGGGTCATCAAGAATATTCTCTAACCTAGACAAGTTGTCTGCAACGGGGTTCCCAGCCCCCTTTCTATCAATAATATGCAAATCAAATTCTTGTAGTAATAGGACCCATCTAATCAGTCTAGGTTTAGCATCTTTCTTTTCCATAAGATATTCAATAGCAGCATGATTAGTGTGAATAGTTACTTTAGAATCAACAATATAAGGTCTGAACTTATCACAAGCAAATACAACTGCTAAAAATTCTTTTTTAGTAGTGGCATAATTTCTCTGGGCACTGTCTAGAGTTTTACTAGCATATTGAATAACATTTAGTTTCTTATCAACCCTTTATCCTAGAACAACACCTACAGCATAATCACTAGCATCACACATGATTTCAAATGGTAAATTCCAATCAGGAGGCTGAACAATAGGTGCAGAAACCAAAGCTTTCTTAATTATTTCAAATGCTTCTACACATTCATCATCAAAGACAAAAGGAACATCTTTTTGTAAGAGATTAGTTAGAGGCCGAGAAATTTTAGAAAATTCCTTAATGAACCTCCTATAAAAACCGGCATGACCAAGGAAAATTCTTATACCTTTAATGTCCTTGGGACACGACATCTTTTCAATAGCATCAACTTTAGCATAATCAACTTCAATACGTCTTTCAGAAATTTTATGCCCCAAGACAATACCTTCATTAACCATAAAGTGGCACTTCTCCCAATTCAAAATAATATTAGTTTCTTCACATCTCTGCAAAACTTGATCAAGGTTGCTTAAGCAATCATCAAAAGAAGTCCCATAACTGGAGAAATCATCCATGAATACCTCAACAATATTTTCACAAAAGTCAGAGAATATAGCAGTCATACATCTTTGAAAAGTAGCAAGTGCATTACATAAACGAAAAGGCATACGTCCATAAGCAAAGGTACCGAAAGGGCAAGTAAAAGTTGTCTTTTCCTGATCCTCTTTTGACACAGGTATTTGAGAGAAACCAGAATAACCATCTAGAAAGCAAAAATGTGTATGTTTGGATAATCTTTCTAGCATTTGATCAATAAAAGGTAAAGGGTAATGATCCTTTTTAGTAGCTTTATTTAATTTATGGAAATCAATTACCATTCTATAACCTCTAACAATTCTTTGTGGGATCAATTCATCTTTATCATTAGGAACAACAATAATACCTCCCTTCTTAGGGACACAATGGACATGACTTACCCACTGGCTATCTGCAACGGGATAAATTATACCTGCCTCCAGAAGCTTTAGTATTTCTTTTCTTACCACTTCTTTCATCTTAGGATTTAACCGTCGTTGGTGATCAACAACCGGTTTAGCGTCTTTCTCCAATTTTATTTTGTGCTGGCATAGAGTGGGACTAATGCCCTTAAAATCATCAAGAGTATATCCAATAGTAGCACGGTGCTTCTTTAGAGTTTTCAATAATTTCTTTTCTTCATGCTCTGAAAGTTTAGCACTAATAATAACAGGATATATCTCTTTCTCATCAAGATATGCATATTTAAGATTATCAGGTAAAGGTTTAAGTTCAAACACGGGATCACCCTTAGGTGGAGGAGGATCCCCTAGGATTTCAACAGGCAAGTTTTGTTTCAGAATAGGTCCCTGTTTAAAGAATACTTCATCTATTTCCCTTATTTCATTCATAAACATATCATTTTCATGGTCTAGTAAATATTGTTCTAAAGGATCACTAGGAGGCACAACATAGAAGCAAGACCAATTATTTCATCTTTACTAGGCAGTTATTTATCATGGGGTTGTCTATGAAATTTAGCGAAATTAAACTCATGAGACATATCCCCTAAACCAATAGAAACAATATCCTTATTGCAGTCTATCTTAGCATTAACAGTATTCAGGAAGGGTCTACCAAATATAATGGGACAAAAGTCATCTTGTGGGGAACCAAGAACAAGAAAATCAACAGGGAATTTAACTTTCCCACACAAGACTTCAACATCTCTAAAAATCCCAACTGGTGAAATAGTATCTCTATTGGCAAGCTTAATTGTAACATCTATCTCTTCTATCTCAGCAGGTGCAATATCATGCAAAATTTCTTTGTATAAGGAATGAGGTATTGCACTTGCACTGGCACCCATATCACTTAAACCATGATAGCAATGATCTCGTATTCTAACAGAAATAACAGGCATGCCTACAACAGGTTTATGTTTATTTTTAGTATCAGGTCTAGCAATTCTAGCAGATTCATTGCAGAAGTAAATAACATGCCCATCAATATTATCGGCCAACAGATCCTTAACCATAGCAACACTAGGTTCAACTTTAATTTTCTCAGGGGGTTTGCGTGTCTTAATATTGATTTTGTTAACCACAACTGAAGCTTTAGCATGATCCTTTATTCTAACAGGGAAAGGTGGTTTCTCAATATAAGCCGTAGGAACAATAGGATCATTATAAGTGATAGTCTTTTCTTCAACTTTAATAGGTGCAACTACTTTTACTTCAATGGAAGGATTATATTTAAACCACTTCTCCTTAGGAAGATCAATGTGAGTAGCAAGGATTCACAGAAACAAGCTACTATCTCAGAGTCAAGTCCATATTTAGTGCTAAATTCACGAAAAGCATCGGTATCCATATGTCACATCCCTAGCTTCTGGTAGTGCTCTAGGCTAGCTTCATGTGTGCATCATGTCTATATTTTCGAAACTTGAACTGAGGAATTTTGGAAGCCTCAAAAACTTAAATAAAAGAGGGGCAAAAACCCTAAAATCTCATTCATTGTTCCAAAATGTTCTTCTTAAATGTTTGATAATTTTTGGCAAGGGTTCTGGTCCCAACCAAAATATTGAACATTTTTAAGGATTTATTTTTGGGATTTTGAATTTAAATCATTAGCTATTTGAATTTGAATTATATTCATATAATTAGAATATAATTTCAAATACCCCTGAAATATTTTATGAGCTTTTGGAAAAGTCCATCTAGCCAAATAAAATTATTTAGAGGAGTTTTTGGCATTGTTTGAATTTGTTTAAAATTCAAAAACAATGGCAAAAGATATTAAATAAAACAAAACAGAAGAAAAAAATAAAACAGAGCAGAGAAACCTTACCTGACGCAGCCCACCTGGCGGCCCGCTGGCCGGCCCAGCACTGTGCTGGCCCGTGCCAGCCACCTGCTTCCTCCCGCCAGAGCAGGCAGGCAGCTGCCTGTCGGCCGCGCGCGCCGCCGTGCGCCACCTCCTGCCTGGTTGCCTCCCTCCTCGATGCGCCTGGAGACGCCACGACACCCCTGGCCTCTCGCTCACTCTCCCCCCTTGACCCTCCCTCCTCTGCTCCCTCTCTCCCGCCTGGACCGAACGGAGCCGCCGTCACCGACGAGCTCCCTCGCGGCCACAGCCACCCCCTCACTCCCTCTCCACACCCCTGAGCTCCGTCCCGACCCCATGAAGCTCCACCACGACGCATGCGACGCCGGGTGCCCTGTAGCCACGCCATCACCGCCATCTTCATCGCCACGGCCGGCAATCGCCGCCGTTCGATTCGCCGCCGACAGGACGTCCCCGAGCCCACTCAGCGTCTCGTCCGACTCCCCGTGAGCTCCTCTTCTCTTCCCCTCACTCCCCGCACCTGATTTCGTCCCCTAGCTCCATCTTCCACCACGGCCGAAGCTCGCCGCCGCCGTGCCTCGTCGCCGTCGTGGCCAGAGCCACTGTGGCTCGAAGCCGGGCACACCATCGTGCTCCACACCTCACCAGGAGCACGTAGCACGCACCAACGCCTCCCCTAGCGCCCTGCATCGCCTAACCCGCCGTTGGCCGAACTCCGGCCGCCGCTCACGAGCTCGCCGTCGTCGGTACCGGCCACCACAGGCACGGCCACCACCACCATTCGATGCGCACCAGCAAGGGCTCTCCAACGAGCCCAAGCACAGCCTCGCCCGTGCCCTGTAGCGCGTTTCCGGCTCGCGCCGCCGTCTCGGGCCTCGCCGGCGTCATGTCGCCGGTGGGTTTGACTCCACTGACCCGGGATTTGACCCTGCTAATTAACCCTGTGACACTGACAGCAGGGCCCCACCTGCTAATTAATCCTAGATTAGTTTCTGTTTATTTTTTAACTAATCCTAGTGGCCGCACGCGTCAGCTTTGACTAAGCTGACGTGGCTGTTGACTGGGCCCACATGTCAGCGACACTAATCAGCCCCAGTCACTGACCAGTGGACCCCACTGGTCAGGTTTGACCTGAACCTGCCCTGTTGACCTGATGACGTCAAGGTGATGTCATGCTGACGCATTAAATGATTTTCTGGATTTAAAATAAATCAGAAAATCCAGAAAATAGCTAAAACTTCTAAAAATCATAGAAAATTAACCGTAACTCCAAATTAAATAATTTATATATGAAAAATTATCAAAAAAATTCAAGGAATCCATCTCTACCATTTTCATGCATGTTAGAACAACTTATAGCTGCTGTTTAGCACAAATCAATTAAATGGCATTTGAATAATCACATATGGAGTTTGAATTTGAATCTTGTATTCAAACCAACTTCATTTAATCTGTTGCTAGTTGCATTAGCCCAAAACACATTCATTTTGCCATGTCACGATCATGCATCATATTGTGCATTGCATTGATTGTGTTTCCTTCTGTGTTGCCGGTATTTGTCCCCTCTCGATAGACGTGATACCGATGAGGTGATCGTTGACACTGATGAAGACCCAATATTATCTTCAGAAGTGCCAGGCAAGCAAAACCCCCTTGTTCATTCCGATACAATCCTACTCTCTCGCTCCTGCTCTCTTTTACTGCATTAGGACAACAACGATTCATCTGTTACTTGCTGCGGTAGCTGAACCCCTTTATCCTTTGCATGACCTGTCATTCCACAGTAAATAGATGAAACCCACTAGTATGAGTAGGAGTTGTTTGAGCCCTGTTGTGCCTACTCATTCATGCTTGTTTGTCATGCCTACTACTGCTTAGAGTTGAGACAGGTCTGATTCATCGGGGATGAATCAGAGGCGTGTGAACATGTCCTACTGTGTGTAAGCTAAGTGTGTGAACACGATTTGGTAAAGGTAGCGGTGAGAGGCCATGTAGGAGTACATGGTGGGTTGTCTCATTGCAGCCGTCCTCAGGAACTGAGTTCTGTGTTTGTGATCCATGATTCAGCTACTAACATACATTGGGCCCTGAAATATGACCCCGCTCGACTTCTTATTCACCCTAGTCCTCTGTCCAGGAGTTGCAAGTAGTTTCTGGTGTTTGTAGCTTACTGGAGGCCGTGGACAGCGCTGACCGTAGGGGTGGGCTGTGATGCGGTAGGTACGTGGCATGGTGTACCGGATGCCCGTTTGGTATCTCGGGAACCCTGTTCACATCGTTTGGGGCTGTGAGCGAAACTCCGGCCGGATCTCCTCATGGATGGAACCCGAATAGGCGATAAACCTGGACTAGAGACTTGAGTGTTTAGGTAGGTCGTGGTCTACACCCACGTCGGCTTTCGCTTGAAGTCTGCCGAGCACATGTCGTGTGCAGACGCTAAGTGGTGGAAACATGTGTGAAGAAGTACACCCCTGCAGGGTTATCATCATCTATTCGAATAGCCGGATTCCTCGGATATGGAAACTTGGACCCCATTGCATAGTTCATAGACAAGTGAAAGTGGATACTCTAAAATACGCAAGATAAGCGTGAGTGCTATGGATGGCGTTCTCGTAGGGAGACGGGAGCGGATCCATAGTGGTGTATTGATATGGTGAATATGTGGACTCGTGTGCGCCACCTCAAAAGAGTTACTTGCAGTCGTAGTTCAGGATAGCCACCGAGTTAAAGCTGGCTTGCTGCAGTTAAACTCCACCATCCCCTTTGTTGATAATGATGCATATGTAGATAGATCTGATGTAAGTCTTGCTGGGTACATTTGTACTCACGTTTGCCTATTTTATGTTTTGCAGAGAGACTTCAGTCTCACTAGTAGTTCCACGTGGACTTCGACGTTTAGCTTGTTACCTCAGCTACGATCTTGAGCCCTCGGCGGAATCTGGTAGATAGTCAGGCTTCTGAGCCTTTTTCTTTTATAGTTGTCTGTACTCAGACATGTTAAGCTTCCGCATGTGCTTTGACTTGTATGCTCTCATTGTTGGGTCATGAGACCCATGTTTGTAATATCTCGCTCCTCGGAGCCTAATCAACTACTGAGTCGTAGAGTCATTTTGTGATGCCATGTTGTATTGCACATATCGAGCATATTGTGTGTATGTTATTGAAATGCTTGGTATGTGTGGGATCTGACTATCTAGTTGTTTATCTTTAGTAGCCTCTCTTACCGGGAAATGTCTCCTAGTGTTTCCACCGAGCCATGGTAGCTTGCTACTGCTCCGGAACACTTAGGCTGGCCGGCATGTGTCCTTCTTCGTTCCTGTGTCTGTCCCTTCGGGGAAATGTCACGCGATGAATACCGGAGTCCTGTTAGCCTGCTACAGCCCGGTTCACCGGAGTCCTGCTAGCCCAGTGCTACAGCCTAGATTCACTCGCTGATGACCGACACGTTCGATGCTGGGTCATGGATGCCTGTCCCTGTAAGTTAGTGCCACTTTGGGTTCACGACTAGCCATGTCAGCCCGGGTTCTTTGTCATATGGATGCTAGCGACACTATCATATACGTGAGCCAAAAGGCGCAAACGGTCCCGGGCCGGGTAAGGTGGCACCCGTGGGAATACCGTGCGTGAGGCCGCAAAGTGATATGATGTGTTACATGCTAGATCGGTGTGACTTAGGATCGGGGTCCTGACAGCGTTGGTATCAGAGCCTGACTGCCTGTAGGATTACCAAGCCAAACTGGTCGAAGTTAAGTCTAGAAATGCTTTAGTTATATAAGGGAATTGATTGTGGGATGGAACGTAAGGCTCTTTTTACTCCTTATACCTTATGCCTTCTGATCTGAGTCATCTTATCTTTCCTACGGGGATTAAGAACTAGGCTATCTCTTCTTTCTATCAGGATCACGTGTTACTAATCCGTAGACTTATAGTTTGTTGGACTTAAGCCTCGTTTCAGTTCCTAGTACTTCTGTATGTTAATTATTGATCTCGAGACCTTGATATTGTGCTTCTGAGTGGTTATGCCACCATTTTTTGTGAATGTCTCAAATCTTTTCTGAGCATTTACAGCCGTTATGCTGTCCGAGTCATCCCAGGTTTCTATACAATCTGATGCAATTTGCAAATTCTTTCCTCCCGTTTCGATGTTCCTTTGGGCCAGATTAACCACACTAATTAGTGAGTTGAGGTACTTTTTGTCTCGACATATATGTTGGAATAATTATTATGACCCTAGGTGTTTTAGGGAGTCACCTAGTAACCTAGCAATGTTTTGTGTTCCCAGTGTGAAGATTCTGGCCTTCATTCTCGAAAGCATCCCGCGATGCTACTTAGTAGTAGGTATTCTATCCCTGGGTTTTGAACCCGAGATTCACCCTACTTGCTTCATGTTGATAGTTTTGCTCGTTCCTTTAGGTTATTAGTAACCTTTGCATTAGTCCTCGATGTTCGTGGTATTCCTTTCTTCCAAATACTATGAACCGCTTATGGAAGATGTTCCTCGCTGATCGAAAGATCACAATCAGAGTGCTCTCGATGGGCTCTCGATTCTACATTGTGACTCTGCCAGTTCTACCTTTCTGCATGGGTTATCCGGAAGAAATATGTGGAATTCGTTCGACATGCTAAACCATGCATCCACAACTCAGAAAATCGTATGTTCCTTTGAGTTGTCCCTCTTTAGTTGTCTTCTGACCCTCGTCTATCAATTGATAGTCAAGAGTATGCGTGCATTCGTTCGTCGATGCCTATTACCCTTGTGGTTCGCCAAGCCATTCTATTTCAGAATGAATGGGAGAAACAAACTCCAGTACCTCTTCCATATCCAGGATTGGGTCAAAGAAGTTGTGCTCCGCAGATCAAATTGCTAATCCAGCTTTTGTTCTGTTCTACCTTGGAGTATTACCCCCTTTATGTCAGAATTGTCATGAGAACTGCACCAACTCTCATGAATTTTGACGTAGTGATACTTCTCACCATCATTAGTCATTCCTCGGCCCTCGTGTTGATGCAACCGGAATACCGACAAATGAATTGTGATGTGTGAAGTCAATACTCCCAGCAACCTCGTTGCTTGGTAGTTAAAGGATAATAATTTCATTCTTAGCGTGTTGGTTTTTGAATCATCCTTCTAAGACTGATCGTGCTACCCAGTCCTTATTTTGGTGCACCCCTCGATTGATGAGTTAGGATCTTGTCAAGTCCTCACCCATTTGATCATATCGTCTTGCCCTGAAAAGCAAGATTGTTCTCGAGCTTAGTAACATACCGGTGGTTCGTGATTTTCTGAATATCTTCTCAGAAGTACTACCAGGTTGTCACCTGACCGCTATGTTGAGTTCGTGATCAAGTTGGTTTCTTGTGAACCACCTTCTCTCCAAGAATCGGTGTTAGATATCCCTCAGCTAGTTGGTTAAGCTAAACGACAACTTGGAGGGTTGGAAGATAAAAGCTTGCCTGACTTAGTTCGTTCCAAAGGGATATTCTTGTGTAGTGTGTGTTGAAGAAAGATGATATCTTCATCGATTGGTCCCTGTGATCAGTTGCTGGACCTATTGTTTTATCAATCCTTTGATTTGAGTGTGGGCTATCGTCAAATCAAATCAGAACCAACGATATTCGTAATGTTGTCTTACTCGTGGTTTTCCTCGAGCATACACCATTATATTTTTTTGGTCTGACCAATACTATCACCGTGTTCACATGATGGTGGAAGTCCAGTGATATGGAAATTCCGATGAGTTGTTGTTGAGCCCATTGACAACATCCTTATCTCCTCCATGATGTTGTTGAACATTAAGTTAGTGTTGGAAACTTTTGAAAGCATTTTCTTCATGCTAGCTCATGAAGTACTTGTTTGATGAAAGGAGTGACTTCCTTTGATTCACGTGCATTTTGATGTAAGTTGCCGTCGTGAATTCGAGAAAGTTTGTTTTTGCTCCTTTGGAATCATCCCAAGTCGGTCATGCACGTGCGAAGAATTCTGTGGTCTGTTAGACTGATCATCTTCATTCCATATGTGTCCCGAGCACACCAAGCCACTGATTGATTTATTCAAGGAGAAGGAGTTCCTTCATAAGAGCTAATCATATGACTTATGCAAGGACTTCGTTATCCACGGCGATGGTTCCCAACCAGAACTCGGTAGTGTTTTATTGTAAGACTACCATGTGATCATGATTGTCTGAGACAACATGTTCACATGTTTGTAGCAGAACCAGCTCATGTTTTGGAGCTTGCTATCGTAGTTCATTCCCCGAGAATCTCGCAACGTCATCTCATCGAATTGTGTTGCAAACTTTCATTTTTCTTCCTAGACTCGATGAGTCTGGAATATCCTAACACCAATCAGATCTGAATCTCAGGCAGATATGATGGTTGGAACATTTTCCAAGAACTATACTATTGGTCCCTCGATAACCGGTAAAGTGGATGTCGTGGCCAACACACCCAACCGGAAGACCTATTATTATAATATCTTGATTGAGGAAGTTGGCCACCTCCCCATAGGGATTTCGTAGGATTTACTCCCTAGTTGCCCCTATGGATTTTGAGATCCCGAAGTCCGACCTTTACTTGATGTTCTAGTTATCAAACCATATCTATGAATGGGATACACTAGCACGTCAAGGAGAACATTAGAAGCGGAGTGCTAAATGTCTCTCGATCGATCATCCATATTTTGTTTCCTTGGCCTCGCTAAGGTGAAATCTGAGAAGGTGTTATCTTCCTTTGCATCTGCATCATCCATCATTAGCCATCATGGTAGTATGTTGTGTTGTCAGCACCCTTGACACGGATGTTGATAAAACCTTGATGATTGTGGAAATGCTCAAGTTCTTGAGAGCACGCACAAGCGCTAGGTGTTATCATCGACACTAATTGGGATGCTCTCTGTTTCCTCGGCAATGCTATGATTTTTCAAACAGTGAATTCACTCTCTGTTGTTGGGTTCTTCCCCAGTTACCAGAATCATTCCCAGCATTTGCATTTTGTTCCCAGCTTACACCGCCAATGTGCCATTCTACCATGGGTCTCATCCATTTCAGTGATAAGCAAATTCATCCATTGCGTTGTCTTCAACAAGGTAATCCACATCATCCAAGTCCGAGTATGCCATTCTACCGACCCCCTCCAAACGATCGCTCGAGAATTGTCTTAGGCTGGTTTAAAGAGTTTCGATGATCTCTGAATCAAAAGTAATTCTTTTTGCCACTTAAGGTAATAATCTACGAATCACCCTCCTCCAGGATGTTTCGTCGTGGTATCATGGCAACTCAACTCCTCGCTACGTTGACAACCGTTTACCACCTTCTTAAGTGTGGAATTGTTGTCTACCTAGTGAACCTTCGGCATCCGTTTCTTTCCACCCCTCTTGATGTGAATCTCGTGTCTCAACCCGAGAGATGGTCCTATGTCTCATTCCGTGAGTTGTTCGATCTTCGAGAAGATCGACCCTTCTAGAGTCTCCTTCTTCCCTCCATGTCATGTGACAGGATTTCTCAGAGCAAGACCTCGAGTCAAAGATGGTGAATGAATCAACGTTCAACTGAAGTGCACCCTGGATCGTGAAGATTATACTAGTTGCGTTTACCCTTCACCTTACCCTACGCTTGAATCTCGAGACGAGATTCTTGTTTAGTGGGGGTGAGTTGTCACATCCCTAGCTTCTGGTAGTGCTCTAGGCTAGCTTCATGTGTGCATCATGTCTATATTTTCGAAACTTGAACTGAGGAATTTTGGAAGCCTCAAAAACTTAAATAAAAGAGGGGCAAAAACCCTAAAATCTCATTCATTGTTCCAAAATGTTCTTCTTAAATGTTTGATAATTTTTGGCAAGGGTTCTGGTCCCAACCAAAATATTGAACATTTTTAAGGATTTATTTTTGGGATTTTGAATTTAAATCATTAGCTATTTGAATTTGAATTATATTCATATAATTAGAATATAATTTCAAATACCCCTGAAATATTTTATGAGCTTTTGGAAAAGTCCATCTAGCCAAATAAAATTATTCAGAGGAGTTTTTGGCATTGTTTGAATTTGTTTAAAATTCAAAAACAATGGCAAAAGATATTAAATAAAACAAAACAGAAGAAAAAAATAAAACAGAGCAGAGAAACCTTACCTGACGCAGCCCACCTGGTAGCCCGCTGGCCGGCCCAGCACTGTGCTGGCCCGTGCCAGCCACCTGCTTCCTCCCGCCAGAGCAGGCAGGCAGCTGCCTGTCGGCCGCGCGCGCCGCCGTGCGCCACCTCCTACCTGGTTGCCTCCCTCCTCGATGCGCCTGGAGACGCCACGACACCCCTGGCCTCTCGCTCACTCTCCCCCCTCGACCCTCCCTCCTCTGCGCCCTCTCTCCCGCCTGGACCGAACGGAGCCGCCGTCACCGACGAGCTCCCTCGCGGCCACAGCCACCCCCTCGCTCCCTCTCCACACCCCTGAGCTCCGTCCCGACCCCATGAAGCTCCACCACGACGCATGCGACGCCGGGTGCCCTGTAGCCACGCCATCACCGCCATCTTCATCGCCACGGCCGGCAATCGCCGCCGTTCGATTCGCCACCGACAGGACGTCCCCGAGCCCACTCAGCGTCTCGTCCGACTCCCCGTGAGCTCCTCTTCTCTTCCCCTCACTCCCCGCACCTGATTTCGTCCCCTAGCTCCATCTTCCACCACGGCCGAAGCTCGCCGCCGCTGTGCCTCGTCGCCGTCGTGGCCAGAGCCACTGTGGCTCGAAGCCGGGCACACCATCGTGCTCCACACCTCACCAGGAGCACGTAGCACGCACCAACGCCTCCCCTAGCGCCCTGCATCGCCTAACCCGCCGTTGGCCGAACTCCGGCCGCCGCTCACGAGCTCGCCGTCGTCGGTACCGGCCACCACAGGCACGGCCACCACCACCATTCGATGCGCACCAGCAAGGGCTCTCCAACGAGCCCAAGCACAGCCTCGCCCGTGCCCTGTAGCGCGTTTCCGGCTCGCGCCGCCGTCTCGGGCCTCGCCGGCGTCATGTCGCCGGTGGGTTTGACTCCACTGACCCGGGATTTGACCCTGCTAATTAACCCTGTGACACTGACAGCAGGGCCCCACCTGCTAATTAATCCTAGATTAGTTTCTATTTAGTTTTTAACTAATCCTAGTGGCCCCACGCGTCAGCTTTGACTAAGCTGACGTGGCTGTTGACTGGGCCCACATGTCAGCGACACTAATCAGCCCCAGTCACTAACCAGTGGACCCCACTGGTCAGGTTTGACCTGAACCTGCCCTGTTGACTTGATGACGTCAAGGTGATGTCATGCTGACGCATTAAATGATTTTCTGGATTTAAAATAAATCAGAAAATCCAGAAAATAGCTAAAACTTCTATAAATCATAGAAAATTAACCGTAACTCCAAATTAAATAATTTATATATGAAAAATTATCAGAAAAATTCAAGGAATCCATCTGTACCATTTTCATGCATGTTAGAACAACTTATAGCTGCTGTTTAGCACAAATCAATTAAATGGCATTTGAATAATCACATATGGAGTTTGAATTTGAATCTTTTATTCAAACCAACTTCATTTAATCTGTTGCTAGTTGCATTAGCCCAAAACACATTCATTTTGCCATGTCACGATCATGCATCATATTGTGCATTGCATTGATTGTGTTTCCTTCTGTGTTGCCGGTATTTGTCCCCTCTCGATAGACGTGATACCGATGAGGTGATCGTTGACACTGATGAAGACCCAATATTATCTTCAGAAGTGCCAGGCAAGCAAAACCCCCTTGTTCATTCCGATACAATCCTACTCTCTCGCTCCTGCTCTCTTTTACTGCATTAGGACAACAACGATTCATCTGTTACTTGCTGCGGTAGCTGAACCCCTTTATCCTTTGCATGACCTGTCATTCCACAGTAAATAGATGAAACCCACTAGTATGAGTAGGAGTTGTTTGAGCCCTGTTGTGCCTACTCATTCATGCTTGTTTGTCATGCCTGCTACTGCTTAGAGTTGAGACAGGTCTGATTCATCGGGGATGAATCAGAGGCGTGTGAACATGTCCTACTGTGTGTGAGCTAAGTGTGTGAACACGATTTGGTAAAGGTAGCGGTGAGAGGCCATGTAGGAGTACATGGTGGGTTGTCTCATTGCAGCCGTCCTCAGGAACTGAGTTCTGTGTTTGTGATCCATGATTCAGCTACTACCATACATTGGGCCCTGAAATATGACCCCGCTCGACTTCTTATTCACCCTAGTCCTCTGTCCAGGAGTTGCAAGTAGTTTCTGGTGTTTGTAGCTTACTGGAGGCCGTGGACAGCGCTGACCGTAGGGGTGGGATGTGATGCGGTAGGTACGTGGCACGGTGTACCGGATGCCCGTTTGGTATCTCGGGAACCCTGTTCACATCGTTTGGGGCTGTGAGCAAAACTCCGGCCGGATCTCCTCATGGATGGAACCCGAATAGGCGATAAACCTGGACTAGAGACTTGAGTGTTTAGGTAGGTCGTGGTCTACACCCACGTCGGCTTTCGCTTGAAGTCTGCCGAGCACATGTCGTGTGCAGACGCTAAGTGGTGGAAACATGTGTGAAGAAGTACACCCCTGCAGGGTTATCATCATCTATTCGAATAGCCGGATTCCTCGGATATGGAAACTTGGACCCCATTGCATAGTTCATAGACAAGTGAAAGTGGATACTCTAAAATACGCAAGATAAGCGTGAGTGCTATGGATGGCGTTCTCGTAGGGAGACGGGAGCGGATCCATAGTGGTGTATTGATATGGTGAATATGTGGACTCGTGTGCGCCACCTCAAAAGAGTTACTTGCAGTCGTAGTTCAGGATAGCCACCGAGTCAAAGCTGGCTTGCTGCAGTTAAACTCCACCATCCCCTTTGTTGATAATGATGCATATGTAGATAGATCTGATGTAAGTCTTGCTGGGTACATTTGTACTCACGTTTGCCTATTTTATGTTTTGCAGAGAGACTTCAGTCTCACTAGTAGTTCCACGTGGACTTCGACGTTTAGCTTGTTACCTCAGCTACGATCTTGAGCCCTCGGCGGAATCTGGTAGATAGTCAGGCTTCTGAGCCTTTTTCTTTTATAGTTGTCTGTACTCAGACATGTTAAGCTTCCGCATGTGCTTTGACTTGTATGCTCTGATTGTTGGGTCATGAGACCCATGTTTGTAATATCTCGCTCCTCGGAGCCTAATCAACTACTGAGTCGTAGAGTCATTTTGTGATGCCATGTTGTATTGCACATATCGAGCATATTGTGTGTATGTTATTGAAATGCTTGGTATGTGTGGGATCTGACTATCTAGTTGTTTATCTTTAGTAGCCTCTCTTACCGGGAAATGTCTCCTAGTGTTTCCACCGAGCCATGGTAGCTTGCTACTGCTCCGGAACACTTAGGCTGGCCGGCATGCGTCCTTCTTCGTTCCTGTGTCTGTCCCTTCGGGGAAATGTCACGCGATGAATACCGGAGTCCTGTTAGCCTGCTACAGCCCGGTTCACCGGAGTCCTGCTAGCCCAGTGCTACAGCCTGGATTCACTCGCTGATGACCGACACGTTCGATGCTGGGTCATGGATGCCTGTCCCTGTAAGTTAGTGCCACTTTGGGTTCACGACTAGCCATGTCAGCCTGGGTTCTTTGTCATATGGATGCTAGCGACACTATCATATACGTGAGCCAAAAGGCGCAAACGGTCCCGGGCCGGGTAAGGTGGCACCCGTGGGAATACCGTGCGTGAGGCCGCAAAGTGATATGATGTGTTACATGCTAGATCGGTGTGACTTACGATCGGGGTCCTGACACCATAAAAGATTTAACACAATAAAATTAGGTGTTATACATGACTCCTTAACTTCGTCGAGGTCCCATTCTTCAGAGTTGCGTTTAATTCTTTCCAATAAATCCCATTTGAATTCAATAGTCTTCATCATAAAAGATCCAGTACAAGAAGTATCGAGCATGGAGCTATTACTGAGAGAAAGCCGAGCATAAATTTTTTGAATAATCATTTCTTTTGAGAGATCATGATTGGGGAATGGATATAGCATTGAATTAAGCCTCCCCCAAGCTTGAGCGATGCTTTCTCCTTCGCGAGGCCAAAAATTATATATATAATTATGATTACGATGAACAAGATGCATAGGATAAAACTTCTGATGAAACTCCAATTTCAATCGTTGGTAGTTCCATGATCACATATCATCACATAGACTAAACCATGTCGGTGCATCTCCCTTCAAAGATAAAGGGAAGACCTTCTTCTTGATAACATCCTCGGGCATACCTGCAAGCTTAAATAATCCACAAATTTCATCCGCATAGATTAGGTGCAAATCAGGATGTAATGTTTCATCACATGTGAAAGGATTAGCTAGCAATTTCTCTATCATACCCGAAGGAATTTCAAAGTAAACATTTTCAGTAGGTTCAGTAGGTTGAGGAACAACTCTTTGCTCTACTGGTTGGGGTGAAGATACGCCAAACACGCCCCTAAAAGGATCATGTTCCATAGTAACAAGTGATAGTAAATTTCAGCACACTATAAAAAAAATTCCTTACCAAATTCCACCTACCAAAGGTGCTTCACTCCCCGGCAACGGCGCCAGAAAAGAGTCTTGATGACCCACAAGTGTAGGGGATCTATCGTAGCCTTTTCGATAAGTAAGAGTGTCAAACCCAACGAGGAGCAGAAGGAAATGATAAGCAGTTTCCAGCAAGGTATTTTCTGCAAGCACTGAAATTATCGGTAACAGATAGTTGTGTGATAAGATAAATTGTAACGAGCAACAAGTAATGAAAGTAAATAAGGTGCTACAAGATGTCCCAATCCTTTTTGTAGCAAAGGACAAGCCTGGACAAACTCTTATATGAAGGAAAGCGCTCCCGAGGACACATGGGAATTATCGTCAAGCTAGTTTTCATCATGTTCATACGATTTGCATTCGGTACTTTGATAATTTGATATGTGGGTGGACCGGTGCTTGGGTACTGCCCTTACTTGGAAAAGCATCCCACTTATCATTAACCCCTATTGCAAGCATCCGCAACTACAACAGAAGTATTAAGGTAAACCTAACCATAGCATGAAACATATGGATCCAAATCAGCCCCTTACGAAGCAACGGATAAACTAGGGTTTAAGCTTGTTTCACTCTAGCAACCCATCATCTACTTACTACTTACCAATGCCTCCCTCTAGGCCCAAACAATGGTGAAGTGTCATGTAGTCGATGTTCACATGACACCACTAGAGGGATGACAACATACATCTCATCAAAATATCGAACAAATACCAAATTCACATGACTACTTCTAGCAAGACTTCTCCCATGTCCTCAGGAACAAACGTAACTACTCACAAAGCATATTCATGTTCATAATCAGAGGGGTATTATGCATAATGGATCTGAACATATGATCTTCCACCAAGTAAACCAACTAGCATCAACTACAAGGAGTAATCAACACTACTAGCAACCCACATGTACCAATCTGAGGTTTGGATACAAGGATTGGATACAAGAAATGAACTAGGGTTTGAGATGAGATGGTGCTGGTGAATATGTTGATGGAGATTGACCCCCTCCCGATGACAGGATCGTTGGTGATGATGATGGTGATGATTTCCCCCTCCCAGGGGGAAGTTTCCCCGCAGAATAGCTCCGCCAGAGCCCTATATTGGTTCCGCCGAGGTCCCGCCTCGTGGCAGTGGAGTTCCATCCCGTGAGCTTGCTTATGAGTTTTTCCTCAATGAAAGACTCCATATAGCCAAAGATGGGCATCAGAGGGCCACCGGGGGGCCCACGAGGTAGGGGGCGCGCGCCCCACCCTCTGGTACTTTCTTCGCTCAGTATTTTTTATATATTCTGAAAATAACTCCCTTGGAGTTTCAGGGCTTTTGGAGATGTGCATAATAGGTCTCTAATATTTGCTCCTTTTCCAGCCCAGAATTCCAGCTGCCGGCATTCCCCCTCTTCATGTAAACCTTGTAAGATAAGAGAGAATAGGCATAAGTATTTGTGACATAATGTGTAATAACAGCCCATAATGCGATAATTATCGATATAAAAACATGATGCAAAATGCACGTATCAGGGCCCTAAAGCTCCACCCTCGAAATGTTTTCATTGTAATTTGATTAATACGTCGAGGCGCATTGATACAAGTAGTGCAATAAGCAACAGGCTATTTAACATGCCAAAATCCAAGGGAGAGCTGCATGTGGGTCCTAAAAAACAGGTAGAGTGATTGTTAATGAAACCACCTTGAAAATCCCTCGTACATCTGCGTTTCTCGCCGTGTTGGTGTGTTCGTCCTTCAAGAGGACTTGTGATCAGGCTATGAGATGGGGCCTGCGGGATTGAAACCTGAAAAGGAAACGAATAAAAGTGAAAGTTTGTGTGTATCCGGTGTCGGTTGAGCCGTACTATGGATCACAAACTAGCTATGGCTCCGTCGATGCCCATGGAATTTTGAGTGCGTAGTTATGTACGCGTAGTGCGAATGCCACTACTTGACCAGGACTAAGACGGAGGCCGAATTGCTAGTCTAGCTCCTGACGAGCAGAGCTGTCCTGCTGCAGGGTAGTTCGGACCCTCTTGACGGTGTCCGTGGGCTCGACAGCTGAATTAAGGTACTGCTTGAGAAGGACGCTCTATACTTCTGCTGCTAAGGCAGCTGTGTGCTCCTTTGTATGGAGGGAGCGTTCCGTATTTCCATTGACTGTTATGATGCCACGTGGGCCAGGCATCTTGAGCTTGAGATAAGCATAGTGTGGCACTGCATTGAATCAGGCGAATGCAGACCGTCCGAGCAGTGTGTGATAGCCGCTGCAAAAGAGGACTATGTCGAAGATTAACTCCTCACTTAGGAAATTGTCCGGAGATCCGAAGACAACCTCGAGCGTGGTTGAGCCCGTACAGCGGGCCTCTACACCTGGTATGACTCCTTTGAAGGTAGTCTTTGTGGGTTTGATCCGTGATGGATAATGCCCATTTTGCGCATTGTGTCCTGATAGAGCAGATTGAGGCTGCTACCACCATTCATAAGGTTGCATGTCAAGTGAAATCCGTCAATGATAGGGTCGAGGACTTGTGCGGCTGAACCGCCATGACGGATACTGGTCGGATGATCCCGGCCATCAAAAGTGATCGGGCATGATGACCATGGATTAAATTTTGGGGCGACTGGCTCTATCGCGTGGACGTCCCAGAGCGCGCACTTGCGCTCCCTCTTGGGCATGTGGGTAGTGTATATCCTGTTTAGCGTTTTAACCTGAGGAGGGAACTTCTTCTGTCCCCCGTGTTCGGCGGCCTAGGCTCCTTGTCGTCGTCTTCGCTTTGCGATCCCTTATCCTTGTTTTCGGCATTTAACTTGCCAGCCTGTTTAAAAACCCAACGATCTCTATTGGTATGATTGGGTGGCTTCTCTGGGGTGCCATGAATCTGGCACGGACGATCAAGTATGCGGTCCAGGCTAGATGGGCCCGAATTGTTCTTTTTGAACGGCTTCTTCCGCTGACCAGACTTAGAGCCACTGAATCCGGCATTCACCACCGTATCCTCGGTGTTGTCATTGTTATTTCGACATTTGTACCTGTTGCGTCGAGACTTGTCATTGCTATTTTTAGCTCCAGGGGTGCTGGCGTTGCTTGCATTGTTTTTGCTCCGGGCCAGCCAACCATCCTCGCTCGCGCAAAAGCGGGTCATGAGTGCTGTGAGGGCCCCCATGGACTTTGGCTTATCTTGGCCAAGGTGGCGGGTGAGCCATTCGTCGCGGATGCTGTGTTTAAAGGCCTCTAGGGATTCAGCATCCGGACAGTCGACTATCTGGTTCTTTTTAGTTAGGAATCTGGTCCAGAATTTCCTGGGGGACTCTCCGGGCTGCTGAACTATATGGCTTAAGTCATCAGCGTCCGGAGATCGAACATATGTACCCTGGAAGTTATCAAGGAATGCTTCTTCCAAGTCCTCCCAGTTTCCGATGGAGTTTTCGGGCAGGCTATTCAACCAGTGTTGTGCTGGTCCTTTGAGTTTTAGGGGGAGGTATTTAATGGCATGAAGGTCATCGCCGTGGGCCATATGAATGTGGATAATGAAGTCTTCGATCCATACCGCGGGGTCTGTGGTGCCATCATATGATTCTATATTCACGGGTTTGAACACTTCTAGGAACTCATGTTCCATGACTTCGTCCGTGAAGCAATGAGGGTGTCCGACGCATCTATATCGGGCCATATTGCAACATAGCTCTGATGGGGTCCGTCTACGGCTTTCAGCCCGCGCATGACTAGGTTTGTCACATCCGAACAGATGGCCATCGTCGCATGTCGGGGCACGTCCTCGCGATCCATAGATCGATCTGGTATGTCCTGCTTTATTGTTCAGGTCATGTCGAAGGTCATATGTATGACCGTGAGCTGATTTACCTCTGCCTTTGTGATGAGGCGGGGCGGGCTGGTGTTCGGCTCGAGTTGCCGCTTTGTCCCGGCCACGTGGTGGTCGGTCAGCCGCATTGCACGATGGTGGTATGTGTTTCAGCGCCTCGTCATCAAACTGAGGTAGTAATTTGCGCTTCGGGTAGCTTTTGGCCAAGCGCTTGAGGCCATATTCTTCAGCTGCTAGGACATCCGTCCATTTATCGTTGAGCAGATCTTGGTCAGCTTGAAGTTGTTGTTGCTTCTTTTTCAGGCTCCTTGCAGTGGCTATTAGCTGGCGCTTGAAGCACTCTTGCTCAAGAGGTTCCTCAGGCACGATAAAATCCTCGGTCCCGAGGCTCGCCTCATCCTCGGAGAACGGAAGATAATTACTGCCCTCCGAGTCCTCATGCATGGCCTGTTTACCAGGGCTAACCTGCCCATCTTCCCGTTCATCCTGTTCGGTAGCTGCATCAACGGGGTCTTCATTGTTTTCGGCACCTTTCGGGGTGTTATCTTCTCCTGTGCCGGTGTTGCTATCTTTACTACGGCGTGACTTAGAGCGGTGCTGCTGACGCTGATGTTTCGATTGTATCTCGGGAGGTTTATCCTCAACTGGATTTTCTTTGCCATCGCCGCTGTTCTCCTTTGGTGCATCCACCATGTATACATTGTACGAGGAAGTGCCCGTCCAGGTCCGGTGAACGGCGGGTCCTGGGCCTCTTCTTCTCCAGCATCATCGTCCATACCGTCGATGTCGTCGAAGCCGTAATTGAGCATGTCAGTTAAGTCTTCGACAGTGGCTATGAAGTGGGCGGCGGGTGGGGAGCAAAATTCCCTGTCATCAGCTTCTACTTCGAACCGGATATAGTTCGGCTGTGAACCCCCGCTAAGGATAGATTTTTTAATGAATTCAGCACGTCGTCCAAGGGTGAGTGCCGGAAGATGTCTGTGGTGCTGAATTCGGCGATCGATAACCGATCATGCTTGACATGCGCAGACACACATAGTTCGGAACTTTTAACCGGAAATGAGCCCGAGGTTCCGGTGACACAGACATTACCAGAGGTTAGGTATGTGTGCGGCTCCAACGCCGTGGAGTCTGCAGCTTCCGTGGTGGGGTTGATCTTCCTATCCTCGGATGGCGCGACCTGCTCCGGATCTAAGGCCAGAGCGGCTATAGGTGCAATTTCCTAGGTATGGCCCGATGACAGATCTAAGTCATGTTCATCGAGGCGACGGGGAGCGATTGCCGTGGTATCGAATCCGTCGAAGATCAAGTCTCCGTGGATATCCATGACGTAGTTCAAGCTCCCGAATCTAACCTGATGGCCAGGGGCGTAGCTGTCGATCTGCTCCAGATGGCCAAGCGAGTTGGCCCGCAGTGCGAAGCCGCCGAACACGAAGATCTGTTCGGGGAGGAAGACCTCCCCTTGGACAGCATCGTTGTAGATGATTGAAGGAGCCATCAAACCTTTTGAGGATGGCACAATGGAACTCTCAATGAAAGGACCAATGTCGGTGTCAAAACCGGCGGATCTCGGGTAGGGGGTCCTGAACTGTGCATCTAGGATCGATGGTAACAGGGGATGCGGGACACAATGTTTTACCCAGGTCCGGGCCCTCTCTATGGAGGTAATACCCTACGTCCTGCTTGATTGATCTTGATGAATATGAGTATTACAAGAGTTGATCTACCACGGGATTCGACCTATCTACGGACCTAGCCCTCCGGTTTATATAGACACATGAGGGATCTAGGGTTACACAAGGTCGGTTACAAAGAAAGGAATCTTCATAGTTGGTCGCCAAGCTTGCCTTCCATGCCAAGGAGAGTCCTATCTGTACACGGGTAGAGTCTTTGGTCTTTGTATCCTTACGGCCCATCAGTCTGGCCCATATCCAATAGATCAGACACCCGAGGACCCCTTAGTCCAGGACTTCCTCAATGGCGAGGAATCATCCTCTCCGGAGCCCCGGACGGACTCCAAATCAGCCCTCCCGATGAAGAACAGGAGGCAGTGGTAGCTTCGTATCGTAAAACGCGATGAATCCTTCTCTCTGATTTTTGTTCTCCCTGAATAGGGTTATATAGAGTTGGAGTTGAGTTCGGAGGAGGTCCAGGGGGGCCACAAGCCCTCTAGGCGCGCCCCAGAGGGGCGCGCCCCCAGACCTGTGGCCTTTGGGTGGACCCCCTCTCGATAATTCTTGCACCAGTATTTTTTTATATATTCCAAAAATATTCTCTGTAAATTTCTAGGTCAATCCGAGAACTTCTATTTCTGCACGAAAATAACACCAAGGCAATTCTATTGAAAACAACGTTAGTCCGGGTTAGTTCCATTCAAATCATGCAAGTTAGAGTCCAAAACAAGGGCAACAAAGTTTGGAAAAGTAGATACGATGGAGACATATCAACTCCCCCAAGCTTAACCCATTGTTTTTCCTTAAGCAATTCAGTTGATAAACTAAAAGTGACAAAGAAAAACTTTTACAAACTCTGTTTGATCTTGTTGTTGCAAATATGTATAGCCAACATGCAGGTTTTCATCAAAGATTATCAATTAACCATATTCACAATAACATTTAGGTCTCACATTTACTGATATCAATGGCATAATCAACTAGCGAGCAATAATTATAAATCTTAGATGACAACACTTTTTCAAAACAATCATGATATGATATGACAAAACGGTATCTTGCTAGCCCTTTCTGAGACCGCGCAACATAAATGCAGAGCACCCCTGAAGATCAAGGACTGACTAGACATTATAATTCATGGCAAAAGAGATCCAGTCACACTCATACTCAATAAGAATTAATAGAAAATCATACAAATGACAGTGGCACTCTCTAACTAGTGCTTTTTATAATAGAATGATGACTCAACAATAAAAGTAATAGATAGGCCCTTCGCAGAGGGAAGCAGGTATTTGCAGAGGTGCCAGAGCTCGAGCTTTAAAACAAGGATGAAAATAATTTTGAGCCGTGCTTTCATTGTCAACGTAACAACCAAGAGATCTCGGTACTTCCATGCTAGATACATTATAGGCGGTTCCCAAATAGAATGTAACTTTTTAATCCCCCTCCACCAACAAGCACACTCCACGACTGATCCGAAACAACGGGTACCTCCATACCAACAACAGTCATGGGGGAGTTTTGTTTGAAATTATACTTTTATTTGATTTGAGCATGGAACGGGGCATCCCGAATACCAGCCACTTTCTCGTGAATGACAAGTGAATAAACACTCATCGTGAGAATAATCCACCTAGCATGGAAGATATTGACAACCCCCAGTCGCTAAATGGGCGATTCGGGCAGACAAAACAGATTATTATTTGGAGGTTTAGAGTTTGGCACATACAAATTTACTTGGAACGGTAGGTAAATACCGCATATAGGTAGGTATGGTGGACTTATATGGAACAACTTTGGGTTTAAGGAAGTACAAGTGAAGGCTAGAAAAATACTGAGGAGCGACCAACTAGAGAGCGACAATAGTCATAAACATGCATTGAGATTAACCAACGTTGAGTGCAAGTATGAGTAGGATTTAAATCACCATGAACATAAATATCGTGGAGGCTATGTTGTTTTTGTTTCAACTACATGTGTGAACATGTGCCAAGTCAAGCCACTCGAATCATTCAAAGGAGGATACCATCCTATCATACTACATCACAACCATTTTAAAAGCATGTTGGCACTGATACATCTTCGTCGTATCTACTTTTCCAAAAACTTTTGCCCTTGTTTTGGACTCTAACTTGCATGATTTGAATGGAACTAACCCGGACTGACACTGTTATCTGCAGAATTGCATGGTCTTATTTTTGTGTATAAATAAAAGTTCTTGGAATGACCTGAAAATCAAAGGAGAATTATTTTGGAATATATAAAAAATACTGAAAGAAGAATCCACGTCAGGGGGGCCTCCACCTGTCCACGAGGGTGGGGGCATGCCCTACCCCCTGGGCGCGCCCCGGCCTCGTGGGCCCCCTGACCCTCCACCAACCTCAACCTTGACTCCATATATTCACCTTCGGGGAGAAAAAATCATGGAGAAGCATTCATCGCGTTTGACGATATAGAGCCGCCCCCAAGCCCTGAACTCTCTCGGGAGGGCTGATCTGGAGTACATTCGGGGCTCTGGAGAGGGGAATCCGTCGCCATCGTCATCATCAACCATCCTCCATCACCAATTTCATGATGCTCACCGCCGTGCGTGAGTAATTCCATCGTAGGCTTGCTGGACGGTGATGGGTTGGATGAGATTTATCATGTAATCGAGTTAGTTTTGTTAGGGTTTGATCCCTAATATCCACTATGTTCTGAGATTGATGTTGCTATGACTTTGCTATGCTTAATACTTGTCACTAGGGCCCGAGTGCCATGATTTCAGATACGAACCTATTATGTTTTCACCAATATATGAGAGTTCTTGATCCTATCTTGCAAGTCTATAGTCACCTACTATGTGTTATGATCCGGCAACCTCGAAGTGACAATAATCGGGACCACTCCCAGTGATGACCGTAGTTTGAGGAGTTCATGTATTCACTATGTGTTAATGCTTTGTTCTGGTACTCTATTAAAAGGAGGCCTTAATATCCCTTAGTTTCCAATAGGACCCCTTTGCCATGGGAGGGTAGGACAAAAGATGTCATGCAAGTTATTTTCCATAAGCACGTATGACTATATTCGGAATACATGCCTACATTACATTGATGAATTGGAGCTAGTTACGTGTCACCCTATGTTATGACTGTTACATGATGAACCACATCCGGCATAATTCTCTATCACCGATCCATTGCCTATGAGCTTTCTATATGTTGTTCTTCGCTTATTTACTTTTCCGTTGCTATTTCTATCATCACTATAAACCCCCCAAAATATTACTTTTTCTACCATTACCTTTTACCACCGTTACCACTACTATCATAATACGTTGCTACTAAATACCTTGCTGCAGATATTAAGTTTCCACATGTGGTTGAATTGACAACTCAACTGCTAATACTTGAGAATATTCTTTGGCTCCCCTTGTGTCGAATCAATAAATTTGGGTTGAATACTCTACCCTCGAAAACTGTTGCGATCCCCTATACTTGTGGGTTATCAAGACTATTTTCTGGCGCCATTGCCGGGGAGCATAGCTCTATTCTTTGATTCACTTGGGATTTAGATCTGCTTATTATTATGAATAACTTGAAAGATCCAAGAACCAAGATTTATCCCTCAACTACGAGGGGAGGTAAGGAAGTTCCATCTAGCTCTGCACTTGATTCGCCTTCTGTTTTGACTAAGCTTGCGACACCTAAACCTGCCTCTGCTATTAATTCTGATATGTTGCATATTATTGATGATGCCACTTATGCTATGCATGATACTTATGATGAAACTACTTCTATGCTTGATACTACTGTGCCACTTGGTGAATTTCTTGATGAACAACTTGCTAGGCTAGAGAGAGTGAAATTATTGAAACTGATAATATTGATGAAAGTGATGATGAAGATTCTCCCCCAAGATATGAATTACCTGTTGTGCCTGAGGGCTATGTTATGGATGAAGAAACTGCTAGAGATTTTCTTGCTTGTAATGATAGGAGTGATCTTAAGAAATTACTAGCTAAGCTGAAACAAAAAACTCTGAATGCTAGAATGAAATATGATCATGCTTATGCTACATCACCTATGTTTGTTACTGATAAGGATTATGATTTCTCTGTTGATCCTGAGATAATTACTTTAGTTGAATCTGATCCTTTCTATGGCTATGAATCTGAAACTGTTGTGGCACATCTTACTAAATTAAATGATATAGCCACCCTGTTCACTAATGATGAGAAAACTCACTACTATTATATCCTTAAATTATTTCCGTTCTCATTAAAGGCTCATGCTAAGATGGTTTAATTCTCTTGATCCTAGTTGTGTGCGTAGTCCCCAGGATATGATTTATTACTTCTCTGCTAAATATTTCCCCGCTCATAAGAAACAAGCTGCTTTAAGGGAAATATAATTTTGTGCAAATTGAAGAAGAGAGTCTCCCACAAGCTTGGGGGAGGCTTCTCCAATTACTTAATGCTTTGCCTGATCATCCTCTTAAGAAAAATGAAATAATTGATATCTTTTATAATGGACTAGCCGATTCTTCCAGAGACCACCTGGATAGTTGTGCTGGTTGTGTTTTCAGGGAAAGAACACCAGATGAAGCTGAAATTTTATTGAATAATATGTTGACTAATGAAAATAATTGGACACTTCCTAATCCAATTCCTGAACCAACTCCTAAGCCAACTTCGAAGAAAAGGGGTATTCTATTTCTCAATCCCGAGGATATGCAAGAGGCAAATAAATCTATGAAAGAAAAAGGTATTAAAGCTGAAGATGTTAAGAATTTACCTCCTATTGAAGAAATACATGGTCTTAATTTACCGCCTCTTGAAGAAGTACATGGTCTAGTTAACCCGACACAGGTAGTAAAGGTAAATTCTCTCTATAGATATGATAAAGCTGAAATCCCATTTACTAAGTTTGCTAGCCCATGCTTAGATGAGTTTGATAACTTTATGGTTAAGAAAGAAAACTTCAATGCTTATTTTGGTAGAGAATTAAAACGTAATGCTGATATGCTTGAACACTTGGGTGATTATATGGCTAATGTTAAAGGTGAACTAAAACTTATTAGTAAACATGCTTCTATGGTTACCACTCAAGTAGAACAAGTACTTAAAGCTCAGAATGATTTGCTCAATGAATTGAATAGTAAGAAAAATGATAATGCTGTTAGAGTTATGACTAGAGGTGGTAAAATGACTCAGGAACCTTTGTATCCTGAGGGCCATCCTAAGAGAACCGAGAAAGATTCTTAGAGAACTAATATTGATGCACCTAGCCCTTCTAAAAGGAAGAAAAAGAAAAATGATAGGACTTTCCATGCTTCTAGTGAACCTGTTGTTGACACACCTGAGAATACTAATGATATTTCTATTTCTGATGCTGAAACACAATCTGGTAATGAGCATGAACCTAGTGAAAATGTTAATAATGATGTTCATCTTGATGCTCAACCTAGTAATGACAATGAGGTAGAGATTGAACCTACTATTGATCTTGATAAACCACAATCAAAGAATCAACGTTATGATAAGAGAGACTTTGTTGCTGGGAAGGACGGTAAAGAAAGAGAACCATGGGTTCAGAAACCCATGCCTTTTCCTCCTAAACCATCCAAGAAAAAGGATGATGAGGATTTTGAGCGCTTTGCTGAAATGATTAGACCTATCTTTTTGCGTATGCGATTAAGTGATATGCTCAAAATGAATCCTTATGCTAAGTACATGAAATATATTTTTACTAATAAAAGAAAGATACCGGAAGCTGAAATTTCCACCATGCTTGCTAATTATACTTTTAAGGGTGGAATACCAAAGAAACTTGGAGATCCCGGAGTACCAACTGTACCATGGTCCATTAAAAGAAACTATGTTAAAACTGCTTAATGTGATCTTGGAGCCGGTGTTAGTGTTATGCCTCTCTCTTTATATCGTAGACTTGATTTGAATAAGTTGACGCCTACTGAAATATCTTTGCAAATGGCTGATAAATCAACTACTATACATGTCGGTATTTGTGAGTATGTGCCTGTTGTGGTTGCAAACGTTACTATTTTAACGGACTTTGTTATTCTTGATATTCCCCAGGATAATAGTATGTCTATTATTCTTGGAAGACCCTTTTTGAATACTGCAGGGGCTGTTATTGATTGCACCAAAGGCAATGTCACTTTTCATGATAATGGTAATGAGGATACGGTACACTTTTCGAGGAAACAACCTCAGGTCCAGAGTATCAACTCTATTGGAAAAATTCCATCGATTATTTTTGGAGGTTTTGAATTTCCTCTTTCTACTTTCAAGAAGAAATATGATATTCTTATTGTTGGAGATGTGCATATCCCTGTTGAGGTAACCTAGTGTTATTCGAAAATTCCCCAGTTCCATGTTATTCGGAATGAGTTTGTTAATAAGACCTGATCAACCTTCTTAGTGGATTCCTTTTGATGAGCATGAGATGGATGAATTTAGAAAACACAACTATGTGTACCCTCTTTTTATTTTCTGTTATTTATATTAAATAAAGAAAAATAGTTTTTTCTGTCTGTCTTCTAAATTATCAATGCAATAAAAAATACCCCGAAATTAAAAGTCCTCCAAATGCCTTGAAATTTAAATATGATTTTTTCTGGAATACTTGAGAATATCTGGTACTGAGAACACAGCAGGGGGAGGAAGCACCTGGCCACAAGGGTGGAGGGCGCGCCCTACCCCCTGGGCACGCCCCCTACCTCGTGGGCCCATGGTGGCTCCCCTCCACTTATTCCAGCCACAACATACTCCTTCTTCCTCCCACAAACATCACTAACCAGCTCAAACCCGAGTCCAAGCTCATTTGCTGCCATTTTTGATCTCCTTGCTCAAAGCTCCATTCAAAAAAGTGCTTTGGGGGATTGTTCCTTGGTATGTGACTCCTAAAATGGTCCAATTAGTTTTTGTTCTAGTGCTTTATTCATTGCATATTTTTTGCTGCTTAGGTGACCCTGTTCTTGAGCTTGCATGTCAAATTTATATGGTCAAAAGTAGTTTTGATGCATGATATTGCCTCTAGGCACTTGTAGGAGTAGTTGCTATCAATTTTGTTGAGTTTGGTTCACTTTTATTTTGAAGTTACTAAAATTTTCAGAAATTTTCAGAAAAAGATGAAGAGATTTTTGAGGTGCTCATCGAGCCGAAGCTCGAAGGATAAGCAAAGTGAGGAGGACAAGAGGCCCAAATATAATCTTCCTCGCACCACGGAGGTTCGGCCATATGAATGGCCTTGTGATGATTTCTTGAGAGTGTCCGGGGTTTATGATGATTTCTATGAATTGAATGAGAATGCAGGTCTCACCGCCTTCCTCCACGACCGACACGAACAGTATCTCTTACTCACCAATATCTTTGTGTAAAACTTTCATTTCCATGCTAGGAGCTCACCACCTACAGTGGAATTTTATTTATATGATGAGCATAAGGAGATGTCACTTCATGATTTTTGTCGGGTTTGTTTGATCCCTTTCGAGGGCAGCGTAGAGGAACCACATCGTGACGATGTGGATGGGTTTATTGATACCATTACTGTAGGGAAACGAGGAAGGTTTCCGACGCACGAATTACTAGCATACACTTTCCTGTTCTATGTTACTTTGCTATATTTGCTAGTAGATACTTAATTGGGCGCGGAAACTGTGGAAACCTTAGTGCCCCTGATATTGTTATTTTGTGCCATGCCTTATTTCGTGATGAAACATTCAGTATGGGCGCCATTGTTGCAAAGCGGTTAAATCTTAACCGTACTAAGGGCCCCGGCCTTGGAGGCATCTTCGCCTCGCGCCTCGTTGCACACTTCAACATACCTATTAGGCATTATGAGAAGGAAGAGAAGTTGTTGCCTCCTGTTTATTTAGAGTATAAGAGTATGGTAGCACATGATTTTGTTGTTAAGAATAAGGAAAAGGTGCTTAAGTACAAATTAATATTTGGTAAAAATCATCCTAAGACTATTACCTTGCATGCTCCTTGTTTGATTTATCTGCAGGCAAGTACCTTGTTCCGTTGGAGGCCATTCACGCCTACTGGAACCCTACATCAGCTACAGAGCCAGAGCCGAAATCACAATTTGAGCCTCCACAACAGTCTGATTACCCCTGGGATCCGGAGGTGATTGCCAACCAGTGGCAATCCGAGGCTTCTTCACAGTACAACCCCAACTATTACTTTGGATATCCGCCAGGCCAGCCGTGGCCATAGACCAACTTAGGCCAAAAGCCTAAGCTTGGGGGAGTACGCATTTCTCACCGACATTACATTCATGTTCACACACTCATTGCTAGTTATCAGTGCTCATACTTTTTCATTGTATCATCCATGCTAGTTTATTTTCCTTTTTATGCTTTCTTCTTGTGTGTTTAATAAACCTTAAGAAAAACAAAAAATTAGTTGTAGATTTTAATTAGTTTACTTTCCATGCTTGTAGTAGTAATTAAAAAGAAAACCCAAAAAGATTTCTTGTTCTTCTTTTGCTTGTTGGGAGCTTTCCCCTGTATATAGTTTTATTTATTTTCTTGTTCTTTGGGGGTTGAGAGGAGAAGACCATAATGAAAATGTTGAGTGGCTCTTATATGCATTATTGTTGATCTAACAAAGAGCCCACATTACCTTGTCTTCTCTCTTGAATTGAATGCTTGCAGATTCCAGCTTAGTCGAATGCACGTGCACTATTATTATTATCCACACTATTCGGTCGTGCAAGTGAAAGGCCATAATGATGATTATATGATGAACTTATTGAGATGAGAAAAGCTGGTATGAACTCGACCTCTCTTGTTTTTATAAATATGATTAGTTTATCGTTCCTGATTCAGCCTATTATGAATAAACATGTTTGCAATGACAATTAGGGATTGTAGTTGCTTATGCCATGCTTAATTAGCTAGGAGTTTATAATGGTTTACCTTGCGTGACAACATGCTATTAAAATGGTTGTGATGTGGTATGATAGGGTGGTATCCTCTTTTGAACGATTCGAGTGGCCTGACTTGGCACATGTTCACGCATGTAGTTGAAACAAAATCAACATAGCCTCTACGATATTTATGTTCATGGTGCATTATATCCTACTCATGCTTGCATTAGGTGTTGATTAATTTTAATGCATGTTCATGATTGTTGTCGCTCTCTAGCTGGTCGCTTCCCAGTCTTTTTCTAGCCTTCACTTGTACTAAGCGGGAATCCTGCTTGTGCATCCAATCCCATAAACCCCAAAGTTATTCCATATGAGTCCACCATACCTACCTATATACGGTATCTACCTACCGTTCCAAGTAAATTTGTATGTGCTAAACTCTAAACCTTCAAATAAACATTCTGTTTTGTATGCTCGAATAGCTCATGTATCAACTAGGGATGTCTATATCTTCCATGGTAGGCGGGTTATTCTCAAGAGGAGTGGACTCCACTCCTCACTCACGAGAAAATGGCTGGTCACCAGGATGCCATGTCCCATGCTTTATGCAAATCAAATCAAAATAATTGCAAACAAAACTCCCCCGGGACTGTTGTTAGTTGGAGGCACTCGTTGTTTCGAGCAAGCCATAGATTCATGCTTGTTGGTGGAGGGGGGGTATAAACTTTACCATTCTGTTTGGGAACCGCCTATAATGTGTGTAGCATGGAGATATCGCCATCTCTTGGTTGTTATGTTGACAATGAAAGTATACCGCTCAAAATATTATTCAGCTCTATTTCAAAACTGAGCTTTGGCACCTCTACAAATCCCTACTTCCCTCTGCGAAGGGCCTATCCAAGCACCAGTTGGAGAGCACTACTGTCATTTGCATCCATTACTGTTAGTTTACATTGAGTATGACTTGACTTGATCTCTTTTACCATGAATTACAATGTATAGTCAGTCCTTGATCTTTAAAGGTGCTCTGCATTTATGTTGTGCGGTCTCAGAAAGGGCTAGTGAGATACCATCTTATCATATCATATCATGATTGGTTTGAGAAAGTGTTGTCATCCGAGATTTATTATCATTGCTCGCAAGTTGATTATGCCATTGATATGAGTAAACATGAGACCTAAATGTTATTGTGAATATGGTTAGTTCATAATATTTGCTAAAAACTTGAATGCTGGCTTTACATATTTACAACAACAAGAGAAAACAGAGTTTGTAAAAGTTTTTCTTTATCACTTTCAGTTTATCAACTGAATTGCTTGAGGACAAGCAAAGGTTTAAGCTTGGGGGAGTTGATACGTCTCTGTCGTATATACTTTTCCAAACACTTTTCCCTTGTTTTGGACTCTAACTTGCATGATTTGAATGGAACTAACCCGGACTGACGCTGTTTTCAGCAGAATTGCCATGGTGTTATTTTTGTGTAGAAATAAAAGTTCTCGGAATGACCTGAAAATCAACGAAGAATTATTTTGGAATATATAAGAAATACTGGATGAATAATCCATGTTAGGGGGGCCTCCACCTGTCCATGAGGGTGGGGGTGCACCCTACCCCCC
>NC_041382.1:138338052-138362754 GCF_002162155.2 Triticum dicoccoides | reverse complement strand
GGGCCCCTTGACGCTCCACCGACCTCAACCTTGACTCCATATATTCACTTTCAGGGAGAAAAAAAATCAAGGAGAAGGATTCATCGCATTTTACGATACGGAGCCGCCGCCAAGCCCTAAACTCTCTCGGGAGTGCTGATCTGGAGTCCGTTCGGGGCTCCGGAGAGGGGAATCCGTCGCCATCGTCATCATCAACCAACCTCCATCACCAATTTCATGATGCTCACCGCCGTGTGTGAGTAATTCCATCATAGGCTTGCTGGACAGTGATGGGTTGGATAAGAATTATCATGTAATCGAGTTAATTTTTTTAGGGTTTGATCCCTAGTATCCACTATGTTTTGAGATTGATGTTGCTATGACTTTGCTATGCTTAATGCTTGTCACTGGGGCCCGAGTGCCATGATTTCAGATCTGAACCTATTATGTTTTCATCAATATATGAGAGTTCTTGATCCTATCTTGCTAGTCTATAGTCACCTACTATGTGTTATGATCCGGCAACCCCGAAGTGACAGTAATCGGGACCACTCCCGGTGATGACTGTAGTTTGAGGAGTTCATGTATTCACTATGTGTTAATGCTTTGTTCCGGTATTCCATTAAAAGGAGGCCTTAATATCCCTTAGTTTCGAATAGGACCCTGCTGCCACGGGAGGGTAGGACAATAGGTGTCATGCAAGTTCTTTTCCATAAGCACATATGACTATATTCAGAATACATGCCTACATTACATTGATGAATTGGAGCTAGTTCTGTGTCACCCTATGTTATGACTGTTACATTTTGAACCGCATCCGGCATAATTCTCTATCACCGATCCATTGCCTATGAGCTTTCTATATATTGTTCTTCGCTTATTTACTTTTTCGTTGCTATTTCTATCATCGCTATAAAACCCCAAAAATATTACTTTTGCTACCATTACCTTTTACCACCGTTACCACTACTATCATATTACTTTGCTACTAAATACCTTGCTGCAGATATTAAGTTTCCAGGTGTGGTTGAATTGACAACTCTGCTGCTAATACCTAAGAATATTCTTTGGCTCCCCTTGTGTCGAATCAATAAATTTGGGTTGAATACTCTACCCTCGAAAACTATTGCGATCCGCTATACTTGTGGGTTATCAGGCACGCAAGGTAAATCATTAAAATCATTATCAACCCCTAGCTGATTAAGCATGTGATGAGTAACTATAATCTCTAATTGGCATTGCAAACATGTTTCATTCATAATGGGCTGAATCAAGAACGATGAACTAATCATATTTACAAAAATAAAATAGGTCGAATTCATACAAGCTTTTCTCCATCTCGATCATTTCATCAAATATCATCATTATTGCCTTTCACTTGCATGACCGAATGGTGTGGATACTAATAAGAGTGCATGTGCATTGGACTAAGTTGGAATTTGAAAACATTTATTCAAAGGAGAAGACAAGGTAATATGGGCTCTCTGTTAAATCAAAAATAATGCATATGAGAGCCACTCAACATTTTCATCGTGGTCTTCTCCTCTCGACCCAAAGAAAAAGAAAAGAATTTCAAAGAAACACACTGAAATATTTTTGGAGTTTTTGTTTTTTGAAGAAAGCAAAACAAGAACAAGAAAAACTATTTACACGAGAAAGCTCCCAACAGGCAAAAGAAGAACGAGAAACCTTTTTGGGTTTTCTTTTAATACTACTACTAAATAAACATGGAAAAGGAAACTAAAAAGAAGCGACAACTATTTTTTGGATTTCCTCAAAAAACAATCAAACACACAAGAAGAAAGCGAGAAAAATAAACTAGCATGGATAATACAATAAAAAAGTACGAAGACCGACAACTCGAATGACTGTGTGAACATGAATGTAATATCAGTAGATACGTACTCCCCCAAGTTTAGGCTTTTGGCCTAAGTTGGTCTAGGGCCACGGCTGGCCTGGCGGATATCCAAACTTGTAGCCGGGGTTGTACTGGGATGCGGCAGCTACCGCTTGGAGAGCGGCCTCGTGGAGGCATGCGGCCTCCCTTGCTCCCTTATACTCATTTGCCTCCTCTCTGGTTATGAAGTACCTTCATTTTACCTAAAGTCAAAGAAGGCAGGAGCGGGAAGCATAGTATAGAAGACGCGCTCCCTGTCAAAGATTAGTCGGTATAAGAGGGAATGTTCGTTCCTCTCAAGAAACTGGTAGCATACCATAGCATTATAATCAAGGAAAGCAAGTGGTAACTCAATGTCATCCTCTCTTATGGGTACCCCAAGATAATTATCTAAACGGGTGGCATAAATCCCACCAAAGAAATCTCCATCTTTAGCATTATGGTGTAACCTCCTCACAATAATAGCCCCCAAGTTATATAGTTTATCACCCATTACCGCACACTTGAGGACACTAAGATCTGACGTGCAAAGGTGTCTATGATCATGTTTACCATTAATGCATCTGCCTATAAAGAGAGCAAAATAATGTATGGCAGGAAAGTGAATGCTCCCTATGGTGGCTTGTGTAATATTTCTAGTTTCTCCCACAGTGATGTTAGCAAGGAAATCATTATAATCAGTTTTACGAGGTTCACTATGAATGCCCCATTGTGGAATTTTGCATGCATCATGAAAATCTTCTAGGTCCATGGTAAATGATTTTCATAAAGATCAAACAGAATAGAGTGAGTATTGCGCTTAGATGTAAATTCAAATCTCCGTACAAAGGAATCAGTGAGGTGATAGTACTGTCGGCACTTATCTGAGACGAAGTCCTCAAGGTCAGCATTTTTTACATATGCATCAAACTCCTCATTGAAACCTACATGAACCATGAATTGATCCAACAACCACTCGCAAGGCCGCACTAGAGCTTCCCCTGGTGGTTCAAGGTTTGGCTCACGTATCGCGAGCCTTGGGGCTTGCTTCCTTTAGGAACCACCTTGGTATATCTTCCTAAACATTTTCTTCCTCTAAAGAAATTCTGATATTTTTAGCGACTCAAAATAAAAGTGAACAAAACTCAATAAGATTGATAGCAACTACTCCCACAAGTGCCTAGAGGCTATATCATGCATCGAAACTACTATGGACCATATAAATTTGACATGCAAGCTAAAAAAGGTTACCACAGCAACAAAAAATTGCAGTATATAAAGCATTAGAACAGAAACTAATTGGACCATTGGAGGAGTCACATACCGAAGAACAATCCCCCAAAATAGTTTTGCGAATGGAGCTTTGAGCTAGGAGATCAAAAATGGCAGCAAGATGAGCTAGAACACGGGTTTGAGCAATGGTGGGATTTTTTCTGGAGGAAGACGAAGTGGATGGGTGCTGGAATAAGTGAGGGGGACCCCACGTGGGACCCACAAGCCACCTAGGCATGCCTAGGGGTGGGCGCACCCTATGGGCTTGTGGCCCACTAGTGCATCTCCCTGCTGTGTTTTAGTGCCAAAAATTCTCAAATATTCTAGAAAAAATCATACTAAATTTTCAGGGCATTTGGAGAACTTTTATTTTCAGGACATTTTTTATTGCATGGATAATTCAAAAAATAGACAAAAAATAGTATTTTTGCTTTATTTATTCTAAATAACAGAAAGTAAAGAGTGGGTACAGAGAGTTGTGTTTACTAAATTCATCCATCTCATGCGCATCAAAAGGAATCCATTAACAAGGTTGATCAAGTCTTATTAACAAACATGTTTCGAGTGACATGAAACTGGAGAGCCTTTGTATAACACTAGGTTATCTCAATGGGGATATGCATGTCCCTAACAATAAGAATATCATATTTCTTTTTGATAGTAGGAAGAGGAAATTCAAAACCTCCAATAGCAATAGTTGAAAATTTTCCAATAGAATTGATGCTATTAACTTGAGGTGTTTCTTTGGAAAGTGTACCATATGCTCATTACCATTAACATGAAAAGTGACCTTGCCCTTGTTGCAATCAATAACAGCCCCTGTAGTATTCAAAAAGGGTCTACCAAGGATGATCGACATACTGTCGTCCTCAGGGATATCAAGAATAACAAAGTCCGTTAAGATAGTAACGTCTGCAACCACAATAGGCACATCGTCACAAATACCGATGGGTATAGAAATTGATTTATCAGCCATTTGCAAAGAGGTTTCAGTAGGTGTCAACTTATTCAAATCAAGTCTACGACACAAAGAGAAAGGCATAACACTGGCTCCCAAATCACATAAAGCAGTTTTAACATAGTTTCTTTTAATGGAGCATGGTATAGTCGGTATTCCTGGATCTCCTAGTTTTTTTGGTATTCCACCCTTAAAAGTGAAATTAGCAAGCATGGTGAAATTTCATCTTCCGGTATCTTTCTTTTATTTGTAACAATTTCTTTCATATACTTAGCATAAGGAGACATTTTTAGAATATCAGTCAAACGCATACACAGAAACACAGGTCTAAGCATTTCAACAAAGCGCTCAAATTCCTCATCATCCTACTTCTTAGATGGTTTAGGAGGAAAGTGCATGGGTTTATGAACCCATTGTTCTCTTTCTTTACCATGTTTCCTAGCAATAAAATCACTCTTATCATAACCTTTATTCTTGGGTTGTGGGTTATCAAGATCAACAGCAGGTTCAGTCTCCACATCATTATCATTACTAGGTTGAGCATCAACATGAACATCATCATTAACATTATTACTATGCTCATGTTCAGCACCATATTGTGTTTCAGCATCAGAAATGGAAATATCATTGGGATTCTTAGGTACGTCTATAACAGGTTCACTAGAAGCATGCAAAGTCCTATCAGTTTTACTTTTCCTCTTTGAACGACCAGGTGCATCAATATTAATTCTCTGAGAATCTTGCTCAATTCTCTTAGGATGGCCTTGAGGATACAAAGGTTCCTGTGTCATTTTACCACCTCTAGTCATAACTCTAACAACATGGTCATTGTTCTTATTATTCATCTCATTGAGCAAATCATTCTGTGCTTTGAGAACTTGCTCTACTTGAGTTTTTACCATGGAAGCATGTTTACTAATAATCTTGAGATCATTAACAGTTCTACACATATAGTCACCCAAGTAGTCAAGCATATAAGCATTATGTTTCAATTGTCTACTAACATAAGCATTGAAATTCTCTTGTTTAACAATAAAGTTATCAAACTCATCCAAGCATTGACTAGCAGACTTATCATGAGGAATATCACCTTCATCCAATCTATAGAGAGAATTTACCTCTACTACCTGTGTCGGGTTATCAAGACCATGTATTTCTTCAATATGCGGTAAATTATTAACATTTTCATCTTTTATACCTTTTTCTTTCATAGATTTATTTGCCTCTTGCATATCTTCAAGACTAAGAAATAGAATACCTCTTTTCTTCGGAGTTGGCTTAGGAGATGGTTCAGGAAGAGTCCAATCATTATCATTGCTTAATATATTATTCAATAGCAATTCAACTTGATCAACAATTCGTTCCCTGAAAACACAACCAACACAACTATCTAGGTGGTACCTAGAAGCATCGGTTAGTCCATTATAAAATATATCAAGTATTTCATTTTTCATGAGATGATGATTAGGAAAAGCATTAAGTAATTCGAGAAGCCTCCCCCAAGCTTGTGGGAGACTCTCTTCTTCAATTTGCACAAATTTAAATATTCCCTGTAAAGCAGCTTGTTTCTTATCAGCAGGAAAATATTTTTTAGAGAAGTGGCATATCATATCCTCGGGACTACGCACACAACCTGGAGCAAGAGAATTAAACCATATCTTAGCATCACCCTTTAATGAGAAAGAAAACAACTTAAGAATATAGAAATAGCGAATTGTTTCCTCATGAGAAAATAGGTTGGCTATATCATTGAATTTAGTAAGATGTGCCACAACAGTTTCAGATTCATAACCATGGAAAGGATCAGATTCAACCAAAGTAATTAACTGAGGATCGATAGAGAATTCATAATCCTAATCAGTAACAAAGATAAGTGAAGTAGCAAACTTAGGATCATATTGCATTCTAGCATTCAAAGAGTTTTCTTTCCACTTGCACAATAATTTGTTAAGACCATCTATATCCTTACAGGCAAGAAAGTCCCTAGCTACCTCTACATCCATAACATAACCGTCGGGTATAACAGGAAGTTCATATCTAGGACAACTAGTCTTATCAGGTGTTTCAAAGTTTTTGTCTCAATAATTTCATCAGTTTCAGAAATATCATCACTTTCAGAATTCTAAATAGCATTAACTCTAGCAATTTGTTCATCAACAATTCATCCAGTGGCACAGTATTATCAAACAAAGTAGTGGTATCATCATAAGCATCATGTATAGAAGAAGTAGCATCATCAATAACATGCGACATATTAGAATCAATAGCAGGTGTAGGTGTCGCAAGCTTACTCAAAACAGAAGGTGAATCAAGTGCAGAGCTAGATGGCAGTTCCTTACCTCCCCTCGTTCTAGAGGGAAAAATCTTGGTTTTCGTATCTTTCAAATTCTTCATAGTGATCAATAGATATAAACCCAAGTGACTCGGAGAATAGAGCTATGCTCCCCAGCAACGATGCTAGAAAAAGGTCTTGATAACCCACAAGTATAGGGGATTGCAACAGTTTTCGAAGGTAGAGTATTCAACCCAAATTTATTGATTGGACACAAGGGGAGCCAAAGAATATTCTCAAGTATTAGCAGCTAAGTTGTCAATTCAACCACACCTGAAAGACTTAATATCTGCAGCAAAGTATTTAGTAGCAAAGTAGTATGGAAGTAAAGATAACAGTGGCAAAAGTAACAATAGCAGTTTTGTAGTGATTGTAACAGCAGTAGCAATGAAAGTAACTTAGCAGAGATCAATATGTGATGAACTCGTAGGCAATGGACCGGAAATGATAATTGTGTTGGATGATATTCATCATGTAGCAGTCATAACCTAGGGTGACATAGAACTAGCTCCAATTCATCAATATAATGTAGGCATGTATTCCGTATATAGTCATATGTGCTTATGGAAAAGAACTTGCATGGCATCTTTTGTCCTACCCTCCCGTGGCAGCAGGGTCCTAATGGAAACTAAAGGATATTAAGGCCTCCTTTTAATAGAGAACCGGAACAAAGCATTAGCACTTAGTGAATACATGAACTCCTCAAACTACGGTAATCACCGGAAAGAATCCCAATTATTGTCACCTTGGGGTATGCGGATCATAACTCGTAATAGGTGTCTACAACTTGCAAGATAGGACCAAGAACACAAATATATTCATGAAAGAATAATAGGTTCAAATCTGAAATCATGGCACTCGGACCCTAGTAACAAGCATTAAGCATAGCAAAGTCGTAGCAACATCAATCTCAGACCATAGTGGATACTAGGGATCAAACCCTAAAAAAACTAACTCTATTACATGATAAATCTTATCCAACCCATCACCGTCCAGCAAGCCTACGATGGAATTACTCACGCACGGCGATGAGCATCATGAAATTGGTGATGGAGGAAGGTTGGTGATGATGATGGCGACGAATCCCCCTATCTGGAGCCCCGAACGGACTCCAGATCAGCCCTCCCGATGAAGAACAGGAGGCGGCGGTGGCTCTGTATCGTAAAACACAATGAATCCTTCTCTCTGGTTTTTTTCTCCCTGAGTAGGGTTATATAGAGTTGGAGTTGAGGTCGGAGGAGGTCTAGGGGGCCCACAAGCCCTCTAGGCGCGCCCCAGGTGGGGCGCCCCCAGGCTTGTGGCCTTTGGGTGGACCCCCTCTAGATAATTCTTGCGCCAGTATTTTTTATATATTCCAAAAATACTCTCCGTAAATTTTTAGGTCAATCTGAGAACTTGTATTTCTGCACAAAAATAACACCAAGGCAATTCTGCTGAAAACAGCGTTAGTCTGGGTTAGTTTCATTCAAATCATGTAAGTTAGAGTCCAAAACAAGGGCAAAAGAGTTTGGAAAATTGGAAGAGGACATGGAAGGGGATGTGGCTTTGCTGAAGGAAGCGGTGGAGGCTTTACTGCTGGAGGAAGGAGACGAGGAGGGATGCGAGATGGAGGTGGAAGAGGAGCTAGAGGTGGTAGATAGAAAGGGGGAGTTGTGGGCAGAGGTGAAGCAGTAGCTGATCTGGCTATAGGTATGGATTACACTCCAGGAGACATTGGGGATGGGAGAGGTGTTAGGAAGAGGTTGGTTAGGTAGGATGGTACAATAAATGTTAATAGACAATTGGTTCCTAATCTCATTGGGAAGGTAGCAGATACTGTTCTTTTGCTAGAGAATGGCCCTAGGGCAGCAGCTTCAACTACATGTACTCCTAGGAAGGTGCCCATAGTAAAGAGAAAAGGCAAGGTGATAATGGCGATACTAGTGATGTAGATAAGACTAAAGATGCGGCCTCCCAAGGGGAGGACCACCTAGACAAATGAATATCCTCAGTTGGAACTGCTAGGGAGGGGGAGTTCCCGGATAGTTCATGAGCTAGCAATGATTATAAGGTCGCGCTCCCCAAAATTTGTGTTTTTGTGTGAAACTAGACAAAAGCTGAATAAATGAGAAGGAATAGGAGCAGATTTGGTCTCCGCTGATTTGAAGGGGTTGATAGTAAAGAAACGAGTGGAGTGTTGACACTATACTGGCATGAGTCATGTACGGTGGACATACTGGATACGGATGATCGGTACATTGATGTTGTGGTGAAAATATCAGAAGCTAGCAGGCAGTGGAGGATGACGTGGGTATACGTCGAGCTTCAGGTTGAGAATCGTCACCTGATGTGGTTGAAACTTTCTCTCAATCTGGTGCAACATAGCAAGACGAAGCATATTGAGATTCATCATCATTTCATTAGGGATCACATCAAGTGGGGAAATATTGATATCATCTACATCAACACTCAAGAGCAACTAGCAGATATTTTCACCAAGCCTCTAGATGAAGCAAGATTTCGCGAGTTAAGACATGAGCTAAATATCATTGATTTGAGCAATGTGGCTTGAATCTAGGCACACCCCACCGCACTCATCATTATATCTTGTTCTAGGTGTAGGCATGGACATAGGGGGAGTGTTGTTCTCTAAATGAACTCTCCCTCCCCCCATTATGCATAAATCGATCAAGTCTTTCACATTATCCATTTTTATGGTACTTGTGCTTCAAATATGAGTTTCAGTCATGGGCCCAAGGTTAAAATCTTTGCGGTGCCATACCACTAGACTCAATCATAGGTGGCCTCATCCACCGCCCTCTCTTTGAGAAATGTGTGTTTTTCCTTTTCTCCAGTTGGTTTGGTTTGTGTGTTGGTATTTGTTTTACTTCTAGTCTCTTCGTGGGTGCATCTCCGGTCTTTGGTTGTGTTTTTCTCTTTGAGTTGCTCCCTCGGCTCGTCTCGGTGTTTCTTTTTGTTGGAGCTAGGCTTTTTCCCTTGCTGTCTTGTCGAGTTTGTGCTGGGCGGTACTACCGCTGTGTGAAGGAAATATGCCCTAGAGGCAATAATAAAGTTGTTATTTATATTTCCTTATATCATGATAAATGTTTATTATTCATGCTAGAATTATATTAACCGGAAACTTGATACATGTGTGAATACAGACAAAACAAAGTGTCCCTAGTATGCCTCTACTTGACTAGCTTGTTAGTCAAAGATGGTTAGTTTCCTAACCATAGACATGTGTTATCATTTGATGAACGGGGTCACATCATTAGAGAATGATGTGATGGACAAGGCCCATCCGTTAGCTTAGCATAATGATCGTTAAGTTTTATTGCTATTGCTTTCTTCATGACTTATACATATTCCTCTAACTATGAGATTATGCAACTCCCGAATACCAGAGGAACACCTTGTGTGCTATCAAATGTCACAACGTAACTGGGTGATTATAAAGATGCTCTATAGGTGTCTCCAAATGTGTTTGTTGGGTTGGCATGGATCAATATTAGGATTTGTCACTCCGACTATCGAAGAGGTATCTCTAGGCCCTCTCAGTAATGCACATCACTATAAGCCCTACAAGCAATGTGACTAATGAGTTAGTTACGGGATGATGCATTACAGAACGAGTAAAGAGACTTACCGGTAATGATAATGAACTAGGTATGATGATACTGACGATCAAATCTCGGGCAAGTAACATATCGATGACAAAGGGAATAACGTATGTTGTCATTGCGGTTTGACCGATAAAGATCTTCGTAGAATATGTAGGAACAAATATGAGCATCTAGGTTCCACTGTTGGTTATTGACCGGAGATATGTCTCGGTCATGTCTACATAGTTCTCGAACCCGTAGGGTCTGCACGCTTAACATTCAATGACGATTTGTATTACGAGTTATGTGTTTTGGTGACCGAAGATTGTTCGGAGTCCCAAATGAGATCACGGACATGACGAGGAGTCTCGAAATGGTTGAGAGGTAGAGATTGATATATTGGACGATAGTATTCATACACCGGAACGGTTCCGGATTGTTTCGGGTATTTTTCGGAGTAGCAGGAGGTTACCGGAACCCCCCAGGGAAAGTTATGGGCCTCTATGGGCCATAGGGGAGAGAGGATCAGCCCACAAGGGGTGGCCGCCCCCCCCCCCCATGGGAGTCCGAATTGGACTAGGGGAGGGGGCGGCGCCCCCCTTTCCTTCTCCGCCTCCCTCTCCTTCCCCCTTTTCCCCCTCCATTAGAAGGAATAAGAGGGGGGACAAATCCTACTAGGACTAGGAGTCCTAGTAGGACTCCCCCTTATGGCACGACCCCTAGGGCCAGCCTCCTTCCTCTACCTCCTTTATATACGTGGGCAGGGCACCCCCCGGAGACACACCAATTGTTCCAAGCCGTGTGCAGTGTCTCCCTCCATGGTTTACTCCTCCGGTCATATTCACGTAGTGCTTAGGCGAAGCCTGATATGTCTCCAACGTATCTATAATTTTTGATTGCTCCATGCTATATTATCTACTGTTTTGAACATTATTGGGCTTTATTATCCACTTTTATATACTTTTTGGGAATAACCTATTAACCGGAGGCCCAACCCAGAATTGCTGTTTTTTTTTCCTATTTTAGGGTTTCGAAGAAAAGGAATATCAAACGGAGTCCAAACGGAATGAAACCTCTGGGAACGTGATTTTCTCAACGAACAAGACCCGGGAGACTTGGACCCTACGTCAAGAAAGAAAAGAGGAGGCCACGGGGTAGGGGGGCATGCCTCCCCCCCCCCCCGAGGCGCGCCCTCCACCCTCATGGGCCCCCTGTTGCTCCACCGACGTACTCCTTCCTCCTATATATACCTATGTACCCCCAAACGATCAGATATAGAGCCAAAACCCTAATTCCACTGCCTCAACTTTCTGTATCCACGAGATCCCATCTTGGGGCCTATTCCGGAGCTCCGCCGGAGGGGGCATCGATCACGGAGGGCTTCTACATCAACACCATAGCCCCTCCGATGAAGTGTGAGTAGTTTACCTCAAGCCTACGAGTCCATAGTTAGTAGCTAGATGGCTTCTTCTCTCTTTTTGGATCTCAATACAATGTTCTCCCCCTCTCTTGTGGAGAACTATTCGATGTAATCTTCTTTTTGCGGTGTGTTTGTTGAGACTGATGAACTATGGGTTTATGATAAAGTTTATCTATGAACAATATTTGAATCTTCTCTGAATTCTTTTATGTATGATTGGTTATCTTTGCAAGTCTCTTCAAATTATCAGTTTGGTTTGGCCTACTAGATTGATCTTTCTTGCAATGGGAGAAGTGCTTAGCTTTGGGTTCAATCTTGCGGTGTCCTTTCCCAGTGACAGTAGGGGCAGCAAGGCACGTATTGTATTGTTGCCATCGAGGATAACAAGATGGGGTTTTCTTCATATTGCATGAGTCTATCCCTCTACATCATGTCATCTTGCTTAAGGTGTTACTCTGTTTTTAACTTAATACTCTAGATGCATGCTGGATAGCGGTCGATGAGTGGAGTAATAGAAGTAGATGCAGGCAGGAGTCGGTCTACTTGTCTGGGACGTGATGCCTATATACATGATCATACCTAGATATTCTCATAACTATGCTCAATTCTGTCAATTGCTCAACAGTAATTTGTTCACCCACCGTAGAATACTTATGCTCTCGAGAGAAGCCACTAGTGAAATCTATGGCCCCCGGGTCTATCTTCATCATATTAATATCCCACTACTTATTATTTCCTTTGCTATTTACTTTGCCTTTATTTTACTTTGCATCTTTATCAAAAAAATACCAAAAATATTATCTTATCATATCTATCAGATCACACTCTCATAAGTGGCCTTATAGGGATTGACAACCCCTATTTGCGTTGGTTGTGAGGATTTATTTGTTTTGTGCAGGTACGAGGGACTCACGCGTAGCCTCCTACTGGATTGATACTTTGGTTCTCAAAAATTGAGGGAAATACTTACGCTACTTTGCTGCATCATCCCTTCCTCTTTGGGGAAAACCAACGCAGTGCTCAAGAGGTAGCAAAGCCCTGCGCGAATCACATCACCATCACCTTCACCACGCCGTCGTGCTGACGAAACTCTCCCTCAACCCTTTGCTGGATCAAGAGTTTGAGGGACGCCATCGAGCTGAACGTGTGCTGAACTCGGAGGTGTCGTACGTTCGGTACTTGATCAGTTGGATCACGAAGACATTCGACTACATCAACAGTGTTAACCTAACGCTTCTGCTTTCGGTCTACAAGGGTATGTGGGCACACTCTCCCCCTCTCGTTGCTATGCTTCTCCTAGATAGATCTTTCGAGATCGTAGGAATTTTTTTGAAATTGCATGGTACACTCCCCAACAATGGCATCCGAGCCAGGTCTATGCGTAGATGATATGCACGAGTAGAACACAAAGAGTTGTGGGTGATCATAGTCATACTTCTTACCACCAATATCTTATTTTGATTCGGCGGTATTGTTGGATGAAGCGGCCCGGACCAACCTTACATGACCACGTTCCTGAGACCGGTTCCACCGACAGACATGCAACTTGTTTTGCATAAAGGAGGCTGGCGGGTGTCTGTTTCTCCAACTTTAGTTGAATCGAATTTGACTACGGTTGGTCCTTGTTGAAGGTTAAAACAGCACACTTGACGAAAAATCATTGTGGTTTTGATGCATAGGTAAGAACGGTTCTTACTAGAAGCCCGTAGCAGCCACATAAAACTTGCAACAACAAAGTAGAGGACGTCTAACTTGTTTTTGCAAGGCTTGTTGTGATGTGACATGGTCAAGACATAAGTTATTGTATGAGATGATCATGTTTTGTAAAAGTTATCGGCAACTGCCAGGAGCCTTATGGTTGTCGCTTTATTGTATGAAATGCAATCGCCATGTAATTGCTTTACTTTATCACTATGCGGTAGCGATAATTGTAGAAGCAATAATTGGCGAGACGACAACGATGCTACGATGGAGATCATGACGGTGCTTTGGAGATGGAGATCAAAGGCACAAGATGATGATGGCCATATCATGTCACATATTTGACGATGCTTTGGATATGGAGATCAAAGGCACAGGATGATGATGGCCATATCATGTCACATATTTTGATTGCATGTGATGTTTATCTTTTATGCATCTTATTTTTCTTAGTACATAAGTAGCATTATAAGATCATCCCTCACTAAATTTCAAGGTATAAGTGTTCTCCCTGAGTATGCACCATTGCTACAGTTCGTTGTGCCGAGACACCACGTGATGATCGGGTGTGATAAGCTCTACGTTCACATACAACGGGTGTAAGACAATTTTGCACGTGCAGAATACTCAGGTTTGATGTCGCTTGAATCCACATCAGTATTTCCCCAAAGAGGAAAGGATGATGTAGCACAACGGTGGTAGGTATTTCCCTCGGATATGAAACCAAGGTTATCGAACCAATAGGATAACCCAGCAACACAACGTAAACAACCCGTGCACACAGATAACAAATCCTCGCAACCCGACGTATTAAAGGGGTTGTCAATCCCTTTCGGGTAACGGTGCCAGAAATTGGTGCGTGACGGGAGAAAGTTGTAATAGATTAAATAAATAGATCGCAAATAAAATAAAGTGCAGCAAAGTATTTTTGGGTTTTTGGATTAATAGATCTGAAAATAAAAGCAAATAAAAATAGATCGCAAAGGCAAATATATGAGAAAGAAGAGCTGGGGGCCGTAGGTTTCACTAGTGGCTTCTCTCGAGAAAAATAGCAAACGGTGGGTAAACAAATTACTGTTGGGCAATTGATAGAACCTCAAATAATTATGACGATATCCAGGCAATGATCATTATATAGGCATCACATCCAAGATTAGTAGACCGACTCCTGCCTGCATCTACTACTATTACTCCACACATCAACCGCTATCCAGCATGCATCTAGTGTATTAAGTTCATGGAGAAATGGAGTAATGCAATAAGAACAATGACATTATGTAGACAAGATCTATCTATGTAGAGATAGACCCCATCGTTTTATCCTTAGTAGCAACGATACATACGTGTCATTTCCCTTTCTGTCACTGGGATCAAGCACCGTAAGATTGAACCCACTACAAAGCACCTCTTCCCATTGTAAGATAAATAGATCAAGTTGGCCAAACAAAACCCAAATACCAGAGAAGAAATACGAGGCTATAAGAAATCATGCATATAAGAGATCAAAGAAACTCAAATAACTTTCATGGATATAAAAAGATAGATCTGATCATAAACTCAAAGTTCATCAATCCCAACAAACACACCGCAAAAGAGTTACATCATATGGATCTCCAAGAGACCATTGTATTGAGAATCAAGAGAGAGAGAGAGAGAGAGAGAGATGAAGCCATCTAGCTACTAACTACGGACCCGAAGTCTACAAAGAACTACTCACGCATCAACTGAGAGGCACCAATGGAGGTGGTGAACCCCATCTGAGATGGTGTCTATATTGGATCTAGTGGCTCTGGACTCTGCAGCAGCTGGATGAATATTTCATCAACTCCCCTAGGGTTCTAGGATTTTTGGGGTATTTATAGAGCAAAGAGGCGGTCCGGGGGCACCCGTGGTGGGCACAACCCACCAGGGCGCGCCAGGGCCTCCTGGCGTGCCCTGGTGGGTTGTCCCCTCCTCGGGATTCCCCCTAGGTGCAACCAGGGCCCAACATGTTCCTTTTGGTCCATAAAAAATCTCCGTAAAATTTCGTGGCATTTGGACTCCGTCTGATATTGACTTTCTACAATGTAAAAAACAGAAAAAACAGGAACTGGCACTTGGCACTATGTCAATAGGTTAGTACCAAAAAATGATATAAAATGATTATAAAACATCCAAGATTGATAATATAATAGCATGGAACAATAAAAAATTATAGATACGTTGGAGACGTATCAAGGTTAAACTTGACAAGCCTAGCATGTACAGACATGGCCTCGGAACACTGAGACCGAAAGGTCAAGCGTGAATCATATAGTAGATATGATCAACATAGAGATGTTCACCATTGAAAACTACTCCATCTCATGTGATGATCGGACATGGTTTAGTTGATATGGATCACGTGATCATTTAGATGACTCGAGGGATGTCTATCTAAGTGGGAGTTCTTTAGTAATATGATTAATTGAACTTACATTTATCATGAACTTAGTCCTGATAGTTTTTGCATATCTACGTTGTTGTAGAGCAATGGCCTGTGCTACCGTTCCCTTGAATTTTAATGTGTTCCTAGAGAAAGCTAAGTTGAAAGACGATGGTAGAAACTACATGGATTGGGTCCATAACTTGAGGATTATCCTCATTTCTGCACAAAAGAATTACGTCCTTGAAGCACCGCTAGGTCCAAGCCTGCTGCAGGAGCAACACCGGACGTTATGAACGTCTGGCAAGCTAAAACTGATGACTACTCGAAAGTTTAGTGTGCCATGATTTACGGCTTAGAATCGGGACTTCAAAGACATTTTGAATGTCATGGGGCATATGAGATGTTCCAAGAACTGAAGTTAATATTTCAAGCAAATGCCCGAGTTGAGATATATGAAGTCTCCAACAAGTTCTATAGCTGCAAAATGGAGGAGAACAGTTCTGTCAGTGAACACATACTCAGAATGTCTGGGTACCATAACCACTTGACTCAGCTGGGAGTTAATCTTCCGGATGATAGTGTTATTGACAGAGTTCTTCAATCACTGCCACCAAGCTATAAAGGCTTCATGATGAACTATAATATGCAAGGGATGGAAAATACAATTCCCGAGCTCTTTGCAATGCTTAAGGCTGCGGAGGTGGGAATAAAGAAGGAGCATCAAGTGTTGATGGTTAACAAGACCACTAGTTTCAAGAAAAGTGGCAAAGGGAAGAAGGGGAACTTCAAGAAGAATAGCAAGCAAGTTGCTTCTCCCGGGAAGAAGGCCAAGCCTGGACCTAAGCCTAAAACTAAGTGCTTCTACTTCAAAGGGACTGGTCACTAGAAGCGGAACTGCCCCAAGTATTTGGCGGATAAGAAGGATGGCAAAGTGAAAGGTATATTTGATATACATGTTATTGATGTGTACCTTACTAATGCTCGTAGTAGCGCCTGGGTATTTGATACTGGTTTTGTTGCTCATATTTGCAACTCGAAACAGGGGCTACGGATTAAACAAAGATTGGCTAAGGACGAGGTGACGATGCATGTCGGAAATGGTTCTAAGGTCGATGTGATCGCCGTCGGCACACTACCTCTACATCTACCTTCGGTATTAGTTTTAGACCTGAATAATTTTTATTTGGTGCCAACATTGAGCATGAACATTATATCTGGATCTTGTTTGATGCTAGATGGTTATTCATTTAAATAAGAGAATAATGGTTGTTCTATTTATATGAGTAATATCTTTTATGGCCATGCACCCTTGATCACTACAAAAAAAATACACTTCAGTGATGATACGTGTTTGTCACAGTAGGTCACATTTTTTGTCATACGATTTTATGACAGAATCAAGATAGTCATACATGTGCTGTCGTAGAAGTGTTCCATGGCATTACCAAAATTATCATCACGGAAGTGTCCACTTCCATGACGATAAATCGCGCGTCATAGAAGTGTTTTCGTCAAGGGTGACCGACACATGGCATCCACCGTAATGGGTCGCCGTTAAGCTATCGGGTCCAGTTTTGGATCTGATAACCCATTAACAGCCCAAACCAATGGGGATTTTCCATGTGTAAAATTCTCATTGGCCAGAGGAAACACGTGTTGGCTCACCGTTGGGACAGATGTCATCCACTCATTGGACAGGAGGCGCCTATGATACGTCAACACGTGGCACGGCCCAATAGAGGCCCATTCCGGTGAAAAGGTCAGCCCATTTGACTTGGTCAAAAGGTAACGAGTCGGCCCATGGAAAGCCTGTTAACGGCCTGTTTGTATATCACCCATTTACGGCCCGCTAACTCTCGGCCCGTTACGACCAATCGGAATTAAGCCCAGTAGATTCATCTGGGCCGTCCAATATAATTCCAGCCTGTTGTTACTTCTGTCCCATGTATGGCCCATGATGTCTTTCAGCCCACATGAGGCCCATAGTAACTCTGGCCCCAATAAAGGCCCAAGATGAAACTGGCCCGTAATGAACAGTGTATCGCTTTATACCCATTAAAAGCCCATTATTCCGTTGACCATTTCCAGCCCGTGTTAACTTTTGGCCTTCTAAGGGCCCATTTATTCTTGGGCTCATTTCTACAATTTGGTTAGTTATGGTCCGTTACTGGCCTGTTCCATTTGTGGGCCAAATTTAGCCTGTGGTTACATTTGGCCCGTTTGTGGTCCGTTAACCCGTTGGGCTGTTTTCATAGCGTTATCAAACACGGCCTATTAATGGCCCGTTATGGCCCACAAATAGTACGACCCATGTTTGGCGAAATGATTATACGCCCCGTAGAAGGCCTATGGATCCTACGGCCCGTAGAAGACCAATGGACCCTATGACCCATAGAAGGCCCATGGATCATAAGGCCGGTATAAAGTCCATGGATCCTACGGCCCGTAGAAGGTGCATGGATCCTATGGCCCATAGAAGGCCCATGGATCCTATGGCCCGCAGGAGGCCCATGGTTACAATAGTCCGTGTGTTGCCATGATTATTGTGGCCTAGTTACCAAAAATAGGTTACTGTGGCAACTAGAAAAACACGGAAAAAGAACTGCAGTGACTACAAGCAAACAACTACACAAGACAGTAAGGAAATAAATAAGCAAGCAACTAATGCTAGCCTATTACAGCTATTACACATATTACATCCACTGGGCATCAAAGTTCGCTACAATTGCAAATATAGGGAACAAAGTAGCATATTACACACACTGGCCGTCAAAATTGGCCACCAGTGCAAATAAACATGGCGGCAAAACAAGAGTATAACTGAAACAACTTTAGAAGAGCTCAAGAAACGTTATCCTGGGTATCCACCATGCTGGAATAAGCTTACCAAGCTTATTAGCTTTGTCCTGTTTGGCGCTAAAATCCTCCAAAGCTTGATGTTGCACCAGAAAGTATCCATCTGAATGCTCTAGGGATTTCCGCAGTCCTTCCGCTTCTTGTCGCAGCACAGCTGATCGGTGTCTTTCATCTTGTAGTTGAGACTCAAGAAACCAAACTGATTCAGACAGTGAGTTTGAATAGCTTGTGCAAGCGGTAGTGGCCAGTAACTCGAACACTAAACCAAGATAGGACTTTGGGGTTGTCTCACTGTCTTCAAGATAGTCTTCCTTAGCTGTTTTATCAGCTTTGTTGGAGAGCAACAAGGATATCTCACATCCTGAACCTTATCTGCATTACTTCCTTTAGCATTGCTTAATAAGGCACTCTTCCCCAATATTCTGTCAGCATTCTAAAAGAAGAAACAAGCAGACACATAACAGGTTTAGCATGTACTAGTATATGAAACTCATTTCGGTGAACCAGTTCATTAGTAAGGTGGACAGGATTAAACTACCAAGTCTTCTATTGCCAAGTACTAGTACATAATAAAAGCATCAAACAGACATATATCTATGTCCTATGGTCACTGCATTGTCTTGCCAAATCAAAATAGAGACACGGTTCAAATCATATCAGTTCAAGACAAAGTAGCAGTGAAAGAATACAAAGCGTGGGAAACTAGACGTCACAACAAGATTTCAGATGGGTACGACAGGTCTACATGTACAACAACACTATTGGCTATGTTGTGATGCTAGTAATGTGCATGATGAGAAGTCAACTGTATACACAATTGAAATTGAAATCAACAGAGCTATTGATAAGAGAAAACCTGTTAAAGAAACATGCATGAACATACCTACTGTGCCATTGGAGTTTTGATTGGATCCTTTGATTTAAAATAAGTTTGTATGAGTAAATACAGTGATACAAGAGCAAAGCAATATGCACGATAGCAATGGAATCTTAAATTAGTACTGTTGTTCTTTAGGTTTAAGCACTTGTTCTACATGAACAGAGTACAGTAAGACACAAGAATACAGTACTTACAAAATGAGCTCATAGACCTTACCACATTCTTGGTTCGGGACCAGTATAGAACAAGGCGTTCCCAGTCATCATCCAATAAATGTGTCTCAGGAGAACGTAAGGGAATTTGATGAGTTTCTTTGCCGGTGAAGTATGTTTTCCTCAGGTAATTCTGATACTGCCACCAAACATTCTTGAAGATAGCAGAGCTATTAGCACACGTTACCTCATCCCGAGTTTCCAAATTGGTCCTTCTCTATAGGGAAAAATGGGAAAATTTGTTGTATTATAACCATCATGGAGGTAGAATGTATGGGATAAAGCAAAGTAATTGCCATGAATAACATTACTAACACATAACTCCTGGACAAACACCTACAACTGGCATTTTCCTTCATCTTTAGTATAATATTTCCAAGATGGGAAGATACTCACATAGGATTTAACAACATCAAATGTGATAGATGCTAAACTACGACTGGCTGGTTGTGCTTCCTCCACAGGAATAGGCGTACTAATTGGTGGAGTTGGGGTTCGCCGTGGTAGTACTGGCCCTTTGGGCATTGGAGCTGCCTTACTAACTGCTCTTGTTTGGGAGCTCTATGGTGGAGATGGTGCTGTGTCAACAGGAACTGGGTTACTATCTGCTGGGGCTGGGGTTAGATTGGGTGAAGCTGGTTCTCTGACCATCGCAGTAGGGGTACAATCTGCGGGGTTCTGGCTTATGTGTGGTAGGGCTGGTTCTCGTGCATGTACAACCGGGGTACTATCTCCACCAAGAGGTAGCACTGTTTTATTTGAAGACCGTGTTTTTACTCCGCTAGATACTGGCATCACCCACTCCAATTCAAATGGCTGATAAATAGGAAACATAGTTGAATGTACAGACATTGTATGAGAGACAGATGCAATAGATAGTGTGAAAAAAAGAGGGCATGAAATAGTTGACATGTATATTGTTTAACTAAGATGGATAGCATGACATAATTTCACATATATGATGTCTATCTAAACTGGATTGCATAGTATAACATAATTCAAAGATATGATGAATAACTAAACAGGATCACATGACATAATTCACATACATGTTATCAAGTAATCAGGATCACATGATTTAATTCACATATGTGATTTATATGCTAAACAGAGGGCATTCGATATGATGTCTGAACTAAGAACATGGTGTTGAATATTGTGTATATGATGTCTAAACTATTGAATGCAAGACACCATATGCATGATATGAGCAGTATAACCGTGCCAAGTTAGAGCATACACCTCGGTGGGGAATAGGACTGGTCATCTGTCTCTGAATCCATCTCTGAGGAGCTCCCAGGACCCAACAAGAGATCCGCTTCGACAGGTAGCACTGTCTGCTCTGAAGGCCTTTGTTTTCACTCCAGATTTTTCCATCTCCCACCCAAATGGTTGATTTACGGGAAGAGTAGTTTAATGTACAAACATTGTCGACAAATGGAAATGTAATGAAGAAAAGGATGGGCAAGATATCATTCAAATATATGATGCCTGGTTAAACAAGATGGCATTGCACATTGCACATACATTATGGCTGGCTAAAAGACATGAGACTGCATAATTCCCATATATGATATAGAAACTAAACAGGTGGCATTACAGAACATGTCTAAACTAAGCAGATGACATATATGATGTCAAATGTAGGCACTGCAAGGCAACATATGCATGATATGACTAACATCATCATGCCAAGGTAGAGCAAACACCTTGGGGGTAAATAGGAATGGTCAGCTGCGTCTGAATCCAGCTCAGAACAGATATCTTCCTATGGATTACAATCTGGAGAGGGGGGAGGGTTTGCCATTGAACCCACCATGGAGCGATGTCTGCATGACATTGTATTGCCGTGCAAAACTCCTCTCTTTTTCTCTACATGTTCAGCATGACTATGTACAATATCTGACATGCATACGAAAAAAAATTGGTGAGATTATGTAAGGAGAGCATGCAGAAATCTAGAGTGATGGCAACAACCAGTGGATGAACCCAAAAATAATGATAGCAGGCTCATGATTGCTTTAATTTAATAAAAAGACAGATGATGATTGCTTTACTATTTGTTTCCCACCCAAGATGAAGAACATAGGCATACCCTAGGTGAAGCAGATATTAGACAGAGATACTATTCATTGCTGCCTCGATATGTGCCCCACAACTAATTTAGAACTCAAATTTGAACATTAATTTGGACCTGACTTGGAGTCTAAGAGGTGAACAGGACGATAAAGTAGCAGGTAATTTAAGCAATGCATAACATAAGCATAAACAAAAGAGTGCGAACTCTCTTGTGGACCCGTGTACTCCTCAGGTTCATCTGCTGAGTCGATGATGGTGATGCCGTTGCGGTGGGTACCGGCGGCAGGGAAGGAGATCTGAGGCGGCGAAAGATGGCCATGAGTCGTGATGTCTGATACATCTCCAACGTATCTATAATTTTTGATTGTTTCATGCTATTATATTATCTGTTTTGGATGTTTATGGGATTTATTATACACTTTTATATTATTTTTGGGACTAAGCTATTACCCGGAGGCCCAACCCAAAATGTTGTTTTATTGCCTATTTTAGTGTTTCAAAGAAAAGGAATATCAAACGGAGTCCAAACGGAATGAAACCTTCAGGAGAGTTATTTTTGGAACAGAAGCAATCCAGGAGACTTGGAGTATACGTCAGGCAATCAATAAGGCAGCCACGAGGCAGGGGGCGCGCGCACCCCCTGGGCGCGCCCTCCACCCTTGTGGTCCCCTCGTTGCTCCACCGACGTACTTCTTCCTCCTATATATGTCCATATACCCTAAAAACATCGAGAACAGAATAGATCGGGATTTCCTCTACCAGAAGCCTCCGTAGCCACCAAAAACCAATCTAGACCTGTTCCGGCACCCTGCCGGAGGGGGGAATCCCTCTCCGGTGGCCATCTTCATCATCCCAGCGCTCTCCATGAGGAGGAGGGAGTATTCCACCCTCGGGGCTAAGGGTATGTACCAGTAGCTATGTTTTTGATCTCTCTCTCTCTCTCGTGTTCTTGAGGTGATACGATCTTGATGTATCATGAGCTTTGCTATTATAGTTGGATCTTATGATGTTTCTCTCCCTCTACTCTGTTGTAATGGATTGAGTTTTCCCTTTGAAGTTATCTTATCGGATTGAGTCTTTAAGGATTTGAGAACACTTGATGTATGTCTTGCACGTCCTTATCTGTGGTGACAATGGGATATCATGTGATCCACTTGATGTATGTTTTGGTGATCAACTTGCGACTTCCATGACCTCGTGAACTTATGCATAGGGGTTGGCACACGTTTTCGTCTTGATTCTCCGGTAGAAACTTTGGGGCACTCTTTGAAGTTCTTTGTGTTGGTTGAATAGATGAATATGAGATTGTGTGATGCATATCGTATAATCATACCCACGGATACTTGAGGTGACATTGGAGTATCTGTGACATTAGGGTTTTGGTTGATTTGTGTTTGAAGGTGTTATTCTAGTACGAACTCTATGATAGATTGAACGGAAAGAATAGCTTTCGTGTTATTTTACTATGGACTCTTGAATAGATCGATTAGAAAGGATAACCTTGAGGTGGTTTCGTACCCTACCATAATCTCTTTGTTTGTTCTTCGCTATTAGTGACTTTGGAGTGACTCTTTGTTGCATGTTGAGGGATAGTTATATGATCCAGTTATGTTATTATTGTCGAGAGAACTTGCACTAGTGAAAGTATGAACCCTAGGCCTTGTTTCCTAGCATTGCAATACCGTTTGTGCTCACTTTTATCATTAGTTACCTTTCTGTTTTTATATTTTCAGATTACAAAAACCTTTATCTACCATCCATATTGCACGTGTGTCACTATCTCTTCGCCAAACTAGTGCACCTATACAATTTACCATTGTATTGGGTGTGTTGGGGACACAAGAGACTCTTTGTTATTTGGTTGCAGGGTTGTTTGAGGGAGACCATCTTCATCCTACGCCTCCCACGGATTGATAAACCTAAGGTCATCCACTTGAGGGAAATTTGCTACTGTCCTACAAACCTCTGCACTTGGAGGCCCAACAACGTCTACAAGAAGAAGGTTGTGTAGTAAGACATCAATGTCTGGTTTGGTGGATGCTTGCGTCGATGGAGCAGCTCAGGTGAGGTGGACGACGTCGCACTAGGAGCAGTACAAACCACACAAAGTTTCCTTCGACACCTACCTGTAACTGAAGTAATTCTGTAAGGGCTCATTTGGCTTGCATGATTCTAAAAATCCGGGGATAGGAAAAACACGGGAATAGGATAGAATGCACATGGTAAATAGAGCATTTGTAAACATAGGATTTCTGTCAACTTGGGTGTTTGGTTCACAGGAATTGGAAGAGCAGAGGAATGCAAAGAAACATGGCCAAAATAAAGTGAAACCATATGAAAGCGTGTATAGTTAGAATGATATTCTGCCACTAATGCAGTTGGTCTTGTTTTCATGCATAGGATTTTGAAAAGTAGGTCTGGGTCTAGGTGGATGTTTTGCTCCATTCCATTCAACAAAATGCATGAATAATTGAATAGTAGAGTGCAATAGGAAAACTTCCTATTGATATGTTTTTCCATTGAACCAAAATAGCCCTAATGGATCGACATGAATGTAGAGTAATAAGTGATGCAACAAGTGTACAACCTATTTGCCATAGCCGTGTCGACCTCAGCATCATTGGGTTAGTCGCTGAAGAAGTTGAGGCGGTGGTGGCTGTCGGAGGTGTGGAGGAAGATCTGAGGAATCTGTAGATGGCTTCCACGACACTGCTCTATTGTGATGGATCATTCTGTCATTGGAACAGCTGCGGTGAGCCGTAAGACGTCAAGGCTGAAGCAGCACAAGATAGACATCGTTACTCTCAAGTGAGATTCTAATAGCATCTCCAATAGATGATGTAAAATAGATGTAAAATTTACATCACCAAAAACCACCTGACTACAACAGATGAGGTAAAAATTGTCGACTCTGAACTTAACTATTGAAACTGAAATTTATTGTGGAATCTAAATGTTACTATCGAAACTGAACGCAATGGTAGCAGAGAAGCACTTGACATGTAGTTTAGGGACAGCCTGTAGTTCATCTTCAACCTGCACCCCCCAAGCCGCGAACCACCGTCGGTCGAACCACCGGCCCCCGCGCCGCCTCGCCGCCCCGAAACAACTCCCCACCGCCGGACCGCCGCTGCCCCGGCCAGCCC
>NC_041382.1:138257109-138337770 GCF_002162155.2 Triticum dicoccoides | reverse complement strand
CTCCAGCGATCCCCATGCCACTGCCCCACCGCCGGCAACCACCACCCCCACCCTGAACCCTAAGATAGATAGTGGGGTACCTCTCTGGTGATCCCCCCTCCCTGTTGCGGGTGGTTCTTCCTTAACTCCGGTGAGCCTCCCACCCCTGAAAATTGACTTACCAAAAAGTCGATTCAGTCGACTGAAGTATAGCTAAATCGGAGCAAAGCAGCAGCACGAGCGAGGGGGAGAGCAGCAGTACAGCGTGAGCGAGCGAGAGAGAGCCAGAGCAGCAGCAGCAGGGCGAACGAGCAAGAGCTGGAGCAGCAGCAACAAATCCGGCTGGTATGGACGCCGCCACCGAAGGGGCCTCGCACTGGGGGAGAGCTACCGTGGAGATGTTGCCCGTGACGCTGACTTCGAGGTAGCCGCTCCATGGGGGTGCGGAATGGAGCACCGTCGGCGTCGGGAGGTCGAGTTAAGGAGAAGGTGCGATGCGATGAGTGTACAACCACTTTGGTGGCGCCGAGTAGGCCTCAGCTTTGTCCGAGGAGTCAGTGAGGATGTTGCGGTTCCGGTGGAGCAGGTTAAGGCGGCGCTGTGGGGATGGAGCAGCCCGATAGACGAGGCGATCATCCGAGCAGCTCCTTGGAGGTGGAGGACGGGGCAGCTGAACTGGCGGGATGACGAGATGGACGACGGATCCTCATCCGGGGAGGTGGATGAGGGAAGTCGAGCTGTTGCGGTGGATGACATCGTCAGGGAAGAGGCTCCGGTTGGGCAGCGGTGAGGTGGCAGATAGAGGAGGGTGGGGTTTCGCGGCTGGAGCGGAGAGGTTATGGCGGCCTGGGATTTCGAATGCCGAAAAGGAGGTGATGGGAGGAGGAACCATGACTTATGGACGCGCTTGTCCAAAATATAGGGTGTGTTACAAACGTACCCCCACCGATTTGAACTAGCGGCCCTTTTGACTCAGGGTTAGAAGGGGGATTTCGCGTGTCGGGATTTGGCAGCTGGAGGGAGTTTCGCGCGTGTTGTAATTTCGGGATAGCAAGGCGCAGGTTGTGAAGGCGCCAGTTTTCGGAGCACGATATCTGAATTTTCAAGATATCACAAGGTGCGGGTTGAATTTTAGGGACAAGACTAACGTGTAATATTGTACTTGTACGTACCAAATCAATTTGCACTTCCCTTAGTGAAAAAACCCAAAATAATAAAACTATTCACACCACACAAAGAGAGAGTCTTTGCTTGTTTTATTTTTTGTTTTAAGTCATCAATCTTTTCTGGACACACCTATTTGAGAGAGCCAAAATTATGTCATGACTTGTTAGAATTGCTCATGCTTCACTTAAATGTTTATGAGCTATGGACTTGCTCTAGTGCTTCACTTATATCTTTTTAGCACGGTGTGCTTTAGTATTTTTGAAGAAATGCTCTCTTGCTTCACTTAGATTTATTTGAGAGTTAGTAAAAATTTCAGGAAATTCTATCTTGCTTCACTTAAATTAATTTGAGAGAAATAAAAATTTATTATGCTCAAGATCTTCACTTATATTTGTTGGAGCTTGTGAAAAGCAACACATGAAAATTAGTCCCAAAGTGATAGATATCCAAGAAGGATATAATAAAAACTTTCATGAAGATCATTGGACAAAATAAACTTGATTCTTAGTAATATTTTGAGATATGCTGATGTGATATGTGAGTTATGTTGGTGAGTAATTATGCTTTAGTAAGAATATTGGTTTTAAGGTTTGTGATTCCCTATGCAAGTACGAAAGTCAATAGTCATGCAATGAAATTACATCCTACTTGTGGTGCATTATTCGGTGTTATTTATGCTTAATGCTTGCCTATGAGATTATCTGTTTCTGTCGGGGAAACTGATCCACCAACACCTATGGGTACCGGGCCCCTTTCGGTTCGGAGGGGGGCGGAGGCTGCGCAAAGAGCGGATCGAGGCAGTACACGCGAGCAGTTTTACCCAGCTTCGGGCCGCACTGATGCGTAAAACCCTACTGCTGCTTGTTTGTGTGTATTGAATTCTGGCTCAGGAGCGATGGGCGCTGCTAGACCGAGCGTGAGAGTGTTCCTGATGTTTCGAATGAGCCGAACCCCCTCTACGTTGCGCTTGGGCCTCCTTTTATACTTTCAAGGGGTCACCGACAGGTGGCAACGTAGACTAGAAGGGTAAAAATGGAAAAGGATGCGGTAGGTGTAGCTACCGCTACTGTGGACACAGTGCACCCTACCTAACTCTGACGGAAGGGGACAAGGTCATTGAATGCCCGTCTAAGTTGCCTAAATAGTGCAAAAAGTGACCGTTAGGAGCGCCACCGTTTGCCATGATGGCCTTCTCTTCATCTCCGCTTGCCACCGCGTACCCCTGGCTGCACAGGCTCCCGCCACGCGCCCCTGAGGAAGCCTCATGGTGACACGCGGGTGGGTGCGCTGGAGCGTGGGTACAGAGTGGCAGCGGGCCCCCGGCGAGTACCTTGTCGGGGTCGCCGTCTTGTCGAGTCCAGAAGCTTGTCGCTCACCGGACCTTGCCGGGACGTGCGGTGCGTCACGGCAAGTTTCTTGAAGTGCCGTGGTTGGCCTTCCCGGCAAGCTCCTCTTGCCGGGGCCTTGTCTCTTCCCAGCAAGATCCTCTTGCCGGGGCCTTGTCTCTTCATCTTGAATGCTTTGTTCTTGAATGGCTCCAAAGGAACCCATGGAGGACTCTGGCGGTCGTCCGGCAAGCCTTGTCGCGCGGCGCTGCAACTGCCCGTGCACAAGTTCGGGATACTAGGGTAACCCTACTCTAGTACACCGACAGGAGCCCCCGGGCCTAGGCCACACACGGTGCCGAGCGCTGTTGGGCCAGGCCCAAAACAGGGCGCGGGCACGCGCGGAGCCTGGGTTATGCCGAATCTAACTCCGTATCCACCGCACCCCCCCGTAACGGCACGCGTCAATCGCGGAGTCGTGGGAGAGATCGTGGGTGGTTGTTTATTTGGAAGGCCGAAATGTCCGCCCCGTCCCTCTTTATAAGCAGGGGAAACAGGGGCATTTCCCCCCACCTTCGCCCTTCGCTGCTGCAATCTCAGAAATCTCCGCCGCCCTCCTTCGCTTGCAGAGTTGAAAGAGGGCAGCGCTCCGCCCCCGTCGCTGCTGCCACCACCAGCACCGTCGATCTCCCCCACCGCCTCCGCCATGCCTCCGAAGCCCGGGAAGGGGAAGGCCACGAAGGCCGCGGCCGTGAAAGCTGTAAAGTCGACCGAAGCGCAGCGGCTTGAGGCGCTACGAAAGGAGCGGGCCACTTTCCCCCCTGAGCTCTCCGCGAAGGAGCTGAGGGAGTGGTACTATCTCTTCTGGTCGACGGAGACGCGGGCGCATCCGCGCACGAAGGTACTCTCCGCCGTCGCCTCGCAAGCAGCTCCAGTTGGCGGATATCCTTTATTCGCCGTGTTCTTCTACTGCGGGCTCTGCCCGCCATTCTCTGATTTGTTTTGCGATGTCATGAACACCTATGGGCTCCACCTCCTTGACTTCACCCCCAACGCCGTTCTGACCATGGCAGTTTTCGCCCATCTATGCGAAAACTTTGTCGGAGTCCACCCCAACATAGCTCTCTTCCGCCATTTCTTTATGCCTCGTGTCGAGAGAGGGGAACCTCTTGCCGGCGGGATCGCCTGGATCTCGCGGGCCGGCAAGAAGGAGACCTATCTGGAGGGGGAGCTCCGCAGTAAGTGGGACGAGTGGAGAGCAGATTGGTGCTGGGTTGTAGAAGAGAGCCCGCAGCCGTTCACCGCCCTACGCCAAGCCCCAGCAGTGCGAGGCAATGACTGGAGCGCTCTGTCCGTGGACGATGACAAGCTGAAGATCGCCACCACTCGGATCTTGCGTCTCAGGCTTGCCGGGCTGACTGTAGGAGCTGTCGGCGCAGATTTCCCTCGCCGGCGCATCGCCCCTCTGCCGGCGAGGGGGAGACCCGCCTGGGAATTTGGAGGCCCGGCAGATATCATGAGGTTGCGCCCAGGCCTCAACTTCAATTTCACCGTCATAGAGTTGTACGGGATACTCAAGGAGATATTCAAGCACGACCCTCAGCATCCCGAGTGGTTCAGGTTGCCGGCAGGCGTCGTTCCTTTGTGCAACAACTCCTCGGCGACCGCATCTGCACCATGATGCCGTTGTGTGATTCGCACGGGATCGCTCCAACTTGGCAAGAGCCTGCCGGAGACGTTGTGCAGCAGTTCTTCGACAGCCTAGTGGAAGTAGCGGTCAATGCTGACGACAAGAAGCTCCTCACCCGCGACACCACCGATCAAGAGATGGAACGCATCGCCACCAGGGCGGAAGAGGCGGCAGTAGCCACAGCCGCGGGTGAATTTGGGTTCACGGTGGAGGAAGCGGATGCGACATCGGCGATGAGTCTTGCTGAGCGGGAGTGGCCCGAAGACGAAGAAGAGCTTGCCGCGCCCGACGCCGAGTTGAGTGAGTCCGCCGAGGGTGCGAGCGGCCCGCCATCTCCGGGGAGCTTGCCGGGAACAGGGCCCGGAATGCAGCCCCCAGTGCAGCCAAGAAGGCGCCTCCGCAGGATCGGGGACGCAGCAGGGCGGCAAGCTGGTCAACAGCCGCAGCGCCGCGCGACGCGCTCCGCCGCGGCAAGTACGGTTGCCGCGGGTGCGCCTCCCGCCGCAGTGGCCACTAGGGCGGGGTCATCTCGGGCTGGCACCGCAGTCCCCGCCAAGCGGTCAAGGGATCCCACCCCTCCACCTCGTCGCGCCGGAGGTGGGCCGAACTTCGACCTCTCCGCGCTCAGCTCCGACGAGGAAGAGGAAGAAGAGTAAGATTCCCTTGTTGTTCTTGTAGTTCTTCAACTTGCCATTCCTGTCTTGCATCTGATCTGACCCACCCTAGACTCTCCCTTTTTAGGACTCTGGCCCAGAGGGCGGCAAAGAGGGCCAAGGCTCAGGTGGTGGTCATCGAGGACGAGCCCACTGCGACGACAGGAGGCGCGCCCGAGACCACCTTGCCTGATCCGGCCATCACTTTGCAGAGCAGCCCCCGACACAGTCCCCAGCGTAATCATACGGTTTACTTTCTGCTTCTGGGTGTGCGTGGTTGCTCTTTTCCTTTGTTGACATCTGATCACTGGTTTGTTTGTGCAGGAGCAGAATAGCTTCATCAGGAGGGCGTGGTGATCTCCTCCGACTCATCGTCTGCTTCGACTACGCCGCCAAGGGCGGACTCCCCGGCAAGGGAGCGTTCTCCGGTAAGGGAGGAGCCTCCGGCAAGGGAGGAGTCTCCGGCAAGGGACAGCGCTAACGATCCGTCAGTGGTGGAGCTTATGACAGCGGATCCCAGCATAGGTAGTCCTTCCTGCCCGAAACTTTCTTTGGATTCTTCTGCTGATTTTTCTTCTTGAGTGCTTGTTTGACTTCTCATTCTTCTCCGGTCGTCAGCTCCACCCTCCGCGGATCTGATGGAGACCGAGGCGGGCGGCGGAGAGGACGCGCGCGGCAACACTGATGATGCCGCGGCTGCCGAAGACGGAGCTGGTGCCGATGTGCCTGCCGGTGAAGAGGCCGCCAAGGCTGCCGCCGAGGAAGCTGGCGGGGGATCTGGCGATCGCACTGACGGCCCTAAGGCCGTAGGAGCGTTAGGCGCTGCACCGACTGCCGATCCCTCCGCCGCTGCCGCAGCGTCAGGCTCCGAGGAGCCCCAGCCCGGTGCCTATCTGAAGGCCGGCGAGGGTATCTTCATCAAGCTCCCTTGGGCGTCAAGCTCCAAGGCACCGGTGGAAGGAGAAGTTTTGGATGGGGAGGTGCTCGCCTCCGCCGGGTTGTCGATCGTTGACGCGCCAGGAAGCAGCAGTGACGAGCCCGAGGAGGAGCGGCTGCTGCGGAGGCTGCTGGCGCTCTATCGCGCCCGTCAAGTCAAGTTGGAGTCTCGGAAAGCGCTCGTCGCGAAAGCGAGCGTGGATATAGAGAAGCGCGCAGAGGAGCTCCGGGGTTTTCGCCAGGAAGCTCTCCGGGCCTTGGCGGAGGAGCGGGAGCAGCTTGCTGAAGAGCGGAAGGCCTTCCTCCTCAAGAAGGCCGAAGCTGAAGAGCAGCAGCGGCTCGCCGGCGAGAAGCTGCACGCGCGAGAAGGCGAGCTGGCTCAGCGGAAAGTGAACCTCGACAGCCATGAGGAGGAGCTTGCCGTGCGCGAACTGGCACTTGGCGGGTCGCTCCAAGAGGCAAAGGATGCGGCTGCGGCTGCCGAGACCGCCAAGAAGGAATTGGAAGTAAAGGTGGCGCAGCTGGAGGCTGATCTGAAGGTGGGTGGCGAAGAGCTTGCCGCGCTCAAGCGGGAGCGCGAGAAGGACGCCCTTGCCCACGGTGAGCTGCAGGGCCAACTCTCCGAGAAGGGCAAAGAGCTGCGTGCCGCCAAGAATTCCAATGCTGATCCGGAGCTGAAGCTGGCCACCCTGATGGAGACGTTGGACGGCGCCAAGAAACGGGAGGCGGACTTGAAGAAGGACATCAAGGCCAACGAGGCGCTGCTAGCGAGGGCCGTCGAAACCCAGAATCTTCTCAGAGATACTGTGGCGCTCTGGACGGAGGGCCTCGTGAACATTGCTGCAGTCATCGAAGAGGAGCTGGTGCAATTGGGGGTGGAAGGCTTCGGGTACTCCTCCGACGAGAACCTCCAACCCAGTGCCAAGCTCACTCTGTTCTTCAAAGGCATGGCGGCGGCGCTCCAGCAACTCCGGGAACGGATCCCAAAGCAGTTGGCCGACGTGTCACGCTCGATTTGTGCCGGAGTTCTGGAGAAGGTGCTGGTGAAGGTGGCCTTCCGCAATCCGGGCCTCAACCTCACCAACGTCCTCAAGAGGCTGCCGGCGGACGCTGATCTTGACGCACTTAAGGCCCTCGTCGCACCCATTGTGGACAGGGTGAACGAGGTCAAAAGGGTTGACGGCGGTCGCGTAGATTAGGCCGTCCGTTTTCTTCTTTTCTTGTCGCTGCTAGTCATGTCATGGGAACACTTTATTAGAGGCGCGACAAGTTATTTTTGTAATATAACTCTATCTTAGGCAAAAAAATTGCTGTGTTACTTCCTTTACTCGACTCTTGGCTTTGTATGGTTCTGCCCTACGCTTTCTAGGGAAACTTGCCGGTGCAGGCACCCTTGCCGTGAGCGCCGAGTGCGGAACTTCAGCAGCCTGCTGGCGGGGTCGCTACCGACAAGCAACCTTGTCACAACTAGTTGCATCTCACTTAAGTTCTTGAGCGGACTCGAAACAAAGTAAGGGCGCAACTAGCTACGAGTTGGTTCCTCCGCGCACAGGTTTTCCATACAAAGCACGGTCGTTCAAGGAAAATAACTCAAAAACTTAAAAAAACTGATTTCTCAAACTTTAGCAACTTAGCTTTTCTGTCGTCTGCTTCCCGGCAAGGAGAAACTTTCTTGAACGGCCTGGTCCACACCATTGTCTTCTCCTTCCCCCCTGTAAAACTTGTGGGCAAGGGAACCTTCCTTCTTTTGAGAAAGAAACAGAGAAATAAAGTAATGATATGGAGCCTTGGGCTCGTTATCGCTTACCGGGGTCTGGTGCTGCACAAAGTGTCAGATAACATATGCGAAAAAGGATTATAGCATAAAAAAAACTGACAAGATGTGCGGGGCACATGAACTTTACTGGTGCACGGGGTCTGCGCCCGGCTTTGTACAAAGGATTACATGCAACAGCGGCAAGACTTGTACAAAAGGTGGTTGCCGGAAAAGCTTCCGGCAACCGCGCCCTACGGGTAAAACTTACGAAGATGTTCTATGTTCCAGGAGTTGCTCACCGGAATGCCATCTTCGGTCTCAAGGCGGACAGCGCCGGGCCTAGTGACTCGTTTCACCCGATAAGGGCCTTCCCACTTCAGCGTCAACTTGTTGGAATTCTTGGCGGACTGAACACGCCGAAGAACAAGGTCGCCTTCCTCGAAGCTTCTGGCTTTAACTTTGTGGCTATGGTAGCGATGCAAAGCTTGCTGGTAGCGAGCGGCTCGCACAGAAGCCTGAAGACGGTCTTCCTCAAGGAGCAGCGCGTCATCTTGGCGCAACTGCTCTTGCTCGAGCTCATCATAAGCGAGCACTCGAGGTGACCCGTAAACGAGTTCCGTGGGGAGAACTGCCTCTGCTCCGTAGACTAGAGCGAAGGATGTCTGGCCAGTGGCTCGATTTGGCGTCGTCCTGATCGACCAAAGAACCACCGGCAGCTCCTCGATCCAGTTTCTTCCGCACTTGTGCAGCCTGTCGAAAGTTCTGGTCTTGAGGCCTCGCAGCACTTCAGCATTTGCCCTCTCCGCTTGACCGTTGCTTCTCGGATGAGCAACAGAAGCGAAGCAGATCTTGGCGCCAAGATCCTGGACGTACTGCATGAAGGTGCGGCTCGTAAATTGCGTGCCGTTGTCGGTGATGATCCTGTTAGGGATCCCGAAACGGCAAACAATCGACCTGAAGAACTTGGCTGCTGACTGTGCTGTCACCTTACTCACTGGTTCCACTTCCGTCCACTTTGTGAACTTGTCGATGGCGACGTACAAGAACTCAAAGCCCCCGACAGCTCGGGGAAAGGGGCCGAGGATGTCGAGCCCCCAGACCGAAAATGGCCAGGATAAAGGGATCGTCTAGAGAGCTTGAGCTGGCTGGTGCATCTGTTTGGAATGGAACTGGCACGCTTCACACTTGGTTACTTGTGCAGTTGCATCCTGGAGGGCTGTCGGCCAGAAGAAACCTTGTCGGAATGCTTTGCCGGCAAGTGCTCTTGCGCCAATGTGGTGACCACATATGCCTCCATGTATCTCTGCCAACAGCTGTTGTCCATCTTCCCGGCGAATGCACTTCAATTTCACACCGTTGAGTCTTATTCTGTACAGTGTGTTGTCGACAAACTTGTACATACTTGACTGCCGGGCTACTCTTTCCGCTTCTTCTTGCTCTTCGGGAAGCTCTCCTGTCTGAAGGAAACGGACGATCTGCTGCGCCCATGCTAGAGCTTGCGGCTCGACAACAAGGGCTAAAGGCATATCTGTTGCTGTGGGAACATCCGCTTCTACGGCAAGAACCTGCGGTTCGGCCGGAGCGTGATATTCCCCGGCAAGCTTGCCGGAGCAAAACTTGTCGGGAGCGTCTGCTTCAATGGAACAAACCAAGAGGTTCGCCGGAGCAGACTGCTCCTCAGCACTCTTGGCGTCGATCTTGGGGACCTTCTTGGCGGCGGCTTCGGGAAGCTCTGCCGGAAAGTAGTCATCAGAAACCAACTTCCTCTTCTTTCTCTGTCCAGTCGACGGTGTTACGGATGGTTGAGTCAGCTTGAGCACAAAAATCCCTGGTTCCACAGGTAACTTTAGTGCTGCGCACTTTGACAGGCCGTAAGCAATATTGTTCTGAGCTCGTGGAACGTGTTCCATTTGCAGGCCGTCAAAGTGTGCTTCTAGCTTCCTTACTTCATCAACATATGCTTCCATCAACGGACTCTGGTAGCTTTTGTTTACTTGGCGGACGACCAACTGCGAGTCACCCCTGACAATGAGCTTGTTGATCCCAAGGTCTGCCGCGATTCAGAGTCCGGCAAGCAAACCTTCATACTCTGCGGTATTGTTCGTTGCTTGCTCCTTGGGAAAATGCATCTGAACCACGTACTTGAGGTGCTCTCCGGTGGGTGCGATAAGCAGCACGCCTGCGCCGGCGCCTTGCAGCGAGAAGGCACCATCAAAGTACATCAGCCACTCTTTGCTTGCCTCTTTGACGGGGATGCTTGTTTCTGGAGTCTCTTCGTCTGGTGTCAGCGTCCATTCCTCTATGAATTCCGCCAATGCTCTGCTCTGTATAGTGGAAGTACTCTCAAACTTGAGGCCAAAGCTTGACAGTTCCAGTGCCCACTCGACAATCCTGCCGGTTGCTTCTGGATTTTGCAGTATCCTCTTCAACGGAAAGCGAGTGACAACTGTTATCTCATGTGCCTGAAAGTAATGGCGCAGCTTTCTCGAGGCCATGAGAAGGCCGAAAAGCAATTTCTGTACGCCAGAATACCTTGATCTAGCCCCCTGTAGAAGGGAACTGACAAAGTAAACTGGGCGCTGCACCATTTTCCTGTGCACCTCCTTGCATGCCTGCGCAGACTCAACTTTGTTGGGGCCAGAGCTTGTCGGAGAATCCCCCTGCTTGTCGCTGGATTCACTTGCCGCGGTTGCTGGCTCATCGTCCGCCTCCCTCTCCGCTACTAACGCAGCACTAACCACTTGATTGGTTGCTGCCAGATATAGCAGCAACTTCTCTTGTGGCTTAGGTGCGACAAGTATTGGAGTGGAGGACAGGTACCTCTTCAAGTCCTGTAGCGCGGCCTCCGCTTCTGGAGTCCATTTCATCGGACCTGCCTTTTTCAATATTTTGAAAAACAGCAAGGCGCGCTCTGCGGACTTAGAGATAAATCTGCTGAGAGCAGCCACGCAACTGGCAAGCTTTCGTACATCCTTGACGCGCTTTGGTGCTTCAATCTGCTCGATGGCTTTGATCTTGTCGGGATTGGCTTCAATCCCCCACTGTGACACAAAGAACCCGAGAAGCTTGCCGGAAGGGACTCCGAACACGCACTTCTCGGGATTGAGCTTGAGGTTGATCCTGCGCATATTTGCAAAAGTTTCATCTAGATCTTGAATCAGAGTAGCCTTGTTTTTGCTCTTGACCACTATATCATCCATGTAGGCTTCCACATTTCTGTGCATTTGCGGCTCAAAAGCACGGTGGACTACCCTTGCGAATGTCGATCCAGCATTCTTCAAACCGAAAGGCATCCGTATGAAACAGTACGTGCCACATGGGGTGATAAATGCGGTTTTCTCTTCATCCTCTTCTGCCATGAAGATCTGATGGTATCCTGAGTATGCATCAAGAAATGAAAGCAAATCACATCCGGCTGTGGAGTCAACAATCTGGTCAATACGCGGCAAGGGAAATGGGTCTTTGGGACAAGCTTTATTAACATCAGTGAAGTCAATACAAAGTCTCCATTTTCCGTTAGCCTTGCGCACAACAACAGGATTGGCCAACCACGTGGGATGGAGCACTCCTCTGACAAGGCCTGCTGCTTCCAACTTCTTGATTTCTTCTGCGATGAATTCTTGGCGCTCCACTGCCTGCTTCCTGACTCTCTGCTTGACGGGCCGCGCATGAGGACAGACGGCAAGGTGGTGCTCGATTACTTTCCTGGGAACACCGGGGATATCAGACGGTTGCCATGCAAACACGTCGACATTCGCCCGCAGGAAAGCAACGAGCGCGCTTTCCTATTTGGGGTCAAGAGTGGCGCTGATGGTGAAGGTACCACCAGTGCCATCCTCCTTGGCGGACACCTTCTTAGTCTCAGGTGGAGCTGCCATTGCCTTCTTACACTTGCCGGTGGAGCTCGATGGTGCGTCCTCGACGGTAGCGCAGCACTCCGAAGAGGTGCACTTGCCGGAGTGGGCATCAGAGCTCTTGCCGGACTTGGTCTTCTTCTTCCCTCCGGGAGCTTCAGCGGCAAGTGTCTTGCGATCAGCTGCGGCTGCTGCTTCCCGGTAGATCTTGTCGGCGCAGATAAGGGCATCCTTCTTGTCGCTGGGGACAGAGATGACACTTATCGGGCCTGGCATCTTGAGCATGTTGTATGCATAGTGAGAGGCTGCCATAAACTTGGCGAGCGCTGGACGGCCAAGGATCCCATTGTAGGGCAATGGAAAATCGGCAACGTCAAATGTGACCCTCTCAGTTCTGAAATTCAGCTCGCTGCCAAATGTGACCGGCAGCGTGATCTTTCCCTTCGGCTTGCTTCTTCCCGGGCTGATTCCTTGGAATGTGCCGGTCTCCTCGAGCTTGCTGTCAGGGATCTGGAGTTTCTGAAGGACCGCGGAGGAGATCAGATTCAAGCCGGCCCCGCCGTCAACTAGCATCTTCGTGACCTTGAGGTTGCGGATAGTTGGTGAAACCAACATCGGCAAGCACCCGACCGCAGTTACGCGATCAGGGTGATCCTCAATGTCGAAGATGATAGGCGTGCTGGGCCATTTCAGAGGCTTGCGTGACTCTACGGATGGTTCCGCTGCATTAACCTCCCGCATCCACTGCTTGAGTTGGCAGTGCGAAGTATGCAGAGAAGCACCACCGTCGACGCACAGGACCTCTGTAGCTTTCTGAAATTCCTGCTCATCGGCCTCATCATCATCCATGTCTTCATCATCGTCGTCGTCTTCATCCTTGTCGCAGCCACGGGGAGGCCTATCTCCTTGCCGCTGCTTGGCCTTGCCACGGCGTCCTCCTCGGCCGGGACGTTTCTTGCCGGATCCACCAGTTCCTTCCTGGGCCTTCTCCTTGTCGCGCCGCTCGTACTCAGCTTTCTGTTGCTCAACAAGCTGTTCGACTTTCTTGCAGTTCTGGAGATCATGACCCTTGGTGCGGTGAATCTTGCAATACTGCTTGCCGGAGCTGTCCTGCTTGTCGGCGGCCGCCACAGGCTGGGCCTCCTTGTCGGAGCCACCAGCTTTAGCTTCCTTGGCGCCACCTCCGTTGCCGGTCTGCTCGACAGCTAGCACTTCCTTGCCCTTTTTCCTTCTGTTGTTCCGCCGCCGGCCTTTCTTTGCCGGGGCGGCATCCTCATTGTCAGATCCTCCTGCTCCTGTACTCTCTCCGGGGAGCCTCCTCCCCTCTTCAGCGCGTGCACACTTGTCGGCCAGGGCGTAAAGCTCGCTGACGTCTCTGATCTTGCACATCACCATCTCCTCCCTCATCCTTCAGTTTCGCACGTTCTAATGGAACGCGCTGATGATCGCGGCGGGGTGGACGTCTGGGATGTTGTGTTGTACACGGCTGAATCTCTGAATGTACTTGCACAGTGGCTCTCCTTCCTTCTGGGCGAGCAGATGAAGATCGCTCTCTTGGCCATGTGGCTTGTGGCCGCCTATAAAGGCGCCGACAAACTGATGGCATAAATCTGCCCAAGAGGAGATGGAATTGTCCGGCAAGTGCATGAGCCAGGACCTGACGTTGGGCTTGAGTACCAGCGGGAAGTAGTTGGCAAGGATCTTGTCGTCCCGTCCCCCGGCAGCCTGCACCGCGATGGTGTAGATGCTGAGAAACTCTGACGGATGCGTCTTGCCGTCGTACTTCTCTGGTACGTCTGGTTTGAAATTCTTTGTGCTGGGCCACTGGACTTGCCGCAGCTCACTGGTGAACGCAGGACAACGTACCGCGTACGGCAGATCACCTGGTTTCCCTGGCGCATCCATGTCAACAGAGGGCCCAGCGCGCTTGTCGGACTGACGTCGCGCTTCTCTTCGGCGCTCGATGCGGGTTCGAGCGCCTTCTTGTTGTCGTTCATGGAGAACTTGGCGCTGGTCGCGACGAGCTCGTGGGTCCAACGACGCGGTGGAGCCGCTGTCGGGGTGGACCCGGCGAGTCGGTGATTTTGGCCTTTGTAGCGGAGAGTGCATGGAAGTCGAACCTCCCCCGGTCTTGTTGCCATCGGCTCGCGTCCGGCTATCCTGCCGCGGTAGCGAGGTGCTTGGTTGCCGCGCAGTGTCGCCGTTGGCGAAGCCGATGAGGCTCTGGATAGTGGCCCTCCATTCGTCGGTCTTGTCCGCCGTCGGAGGATAGTCTAGGAGCAGTTGAGCTCGCGCCAAGGCTTCTGCTGGAGTGGTGGGCGGCGGAGGTGAACGGTGCGAGGAGTGGGGCGTGCTCGGACTCCTAACCACGTTAGAAGGAGCAGTGCCCCGTCCAGGCGACCGTACTTCGCTCGAGCCAGCATGTTGACGTGCATGTTGGTCTTGAGCGCCACGAGAACCACCAGCTTGATCTTGGCCCAGCGGATGTATGGCGCTGCGAACGCCATGACGCCGCTGGTCCCGCGCCTCCTGAGAGGGGCGCGGTGCGTGCATGGACGCCGAGGTCTGTGCCGCCTTGTCCTTGGACTTGGCCACACTGAGGGCTCCCTCGTCGACGCCCATTCTTCCACCGGCGTCCACTCCACCACCCGTTTGCTCCGGAGGCGGTGAAAGCGACGCAGACAGAACAACTGCCTCCGAATCCTTCTTCTTCGGTGGCATGTCGATGAAGACGACAAAGATTTAGCTCGTGTGCACGCCGGATCGGGTTCGCACAATCTCGACGCCCCCTACCTGGCGCGCCAAAGATGTCGGGGAAGCTGATCCACCAACACCTATGGGGACCGGGCCCCTTTCGGTTCGGAGGGGGGTGGAGGCCGCGCAAAGAGTGGATCGAGGCAGTACACGCGAGCAGTTTTACCCAGCTTCGGGCCGCACTGATGCGTAAAACCCTACTGCTGCTTGTTTGTGTGTATTGAATTCTGGCTCAGGAGCGATGGACGTTGCCAGACCGAGCGTGAGAGTGTTCCTGATGTTTTGAATGAGCCGAACCCCCTCTACGTTGCGCTTGGGCCTCCTTTTATACTTTCAAGGGGTCACCGACAGGTGGCAACGTAGACTAGAAGGGTAAAAATGGAAAAGGATGCGGTAGGTGCAGCTACCGCTACTGTGGACACAGTGCACCCTACCTAACTCTGACGGCAGGGGACAAGGTCATTGAATGCCCGTCTGAGTTGCCTAAACAGTGCAAAAAGTGACCGTTAGGAGCGCCACCGTTTGCGACGATGGCCTTCTCTTCATCTCCGCTTGCCATCGCGTACCCCTGGCTGCACAGGCTCCCGCCACGCGCCCCTGAGGAAGCCTCATGGCGACACGCGGGTGGGTGCGCTGGAGCGTGGGTACAGAGTGGCAGTGGGCCCCCGGCGAGTACCTTGTCGGGGTCATCGTCTTGTCGAGTCCAGAAGCTTGTCGCTCACCGGACCTTGCCGGGACGTGCGGTGCGTCGCGGCAAGTTTCTTGAAGTGCCATGGTTGGCCTTCCCGGCAAGCTCCTCTTGCCGGGGCCTTGTCTCTTACCGGCAAGATCCTCTTGCCGGGGCCTTGTCTCTTCATCTTGAATGCTTTGTTCTTGAATGGCTCCAAAGGAACCCACGGAGGACTCTGGCGGTCGTCCGGCAAGCCTTGTCGCGCGGCGCTGCAACTGCCCGTGCACAAGTTCGGGATACTAGGGTACCCCTACTCTAGTACACCGACAGTTTCTTAGTTGGTCACTTCCCAATCTTTTGCTAGCCTTCATTTTGCACTAAGTATGATCACTACTTGTGCATCCAAAATCCTTAAACTAGTTTTGCCACATGAGTCCACTATATCTACCTGTACGCGGTATTATTTTGCCGTTCTAAGCAAATTTGCATGTGCCATCTCTAATTTTCAAAATAAACTTCTCTTTTGTGTGTTTGTTTCGCTCGCGGAGCGGTGAGGGGTGGCTAATATTTTCCATGCTAGATGTGTTATTCTCAAGATGAGTGTTTATTCACTTGTCATTACACAAGAGTAAGGCAAAGGTATTAGGGATGCCCAGTCCCGAAATGCAAAAATGAATTTACTTTATGTTGTCAAATAATAAATTCCTTGGAAAGTGTTGGTATGGAGGGCAACCATGGATACGGCTAGCCATGGAAAGTGAAAGTATGGTGGAAAAAGGAATAAACTTTATTTTTCTGTTTGGAAACCGCCTATGATATATCTATGCATGGAAAGTATTGGGAACTCTAAGCCGTTTTCGTTGGTGGGATGGATACACCTCCCAAAATATTTTTATCTCTATGTTTTTTGCTTTGAACTCTGGCACCTCTACAAATCCCTACTTCCCTCTGCGAAGGGCCTTTCTTTTACTTTATGCAATTTTTATTTTGAGTCTCCATCTTCTCTTATAAAAGCACCAACTAGGAGGCAATATGATCGTACTTAAGTATTGGGTGTAGCTAATATTCGAGTGTGTTTCGTGAATGGATCAATGTTTGAGCATGATGGGCTAGGGATAACTTGTTTTAGCGTTGATATTTTGAAAGATGCGGTTGCTTGTTGATATGCTTGAGTATATAAATTATCATGTCAAAACTAGACTATTGCTTTGAACAACTAAAAGTCCAATTGTCCATGCTATAAATAAAATAATATGATATGACATGATAGGCAGCATTCCATATCAAAAAATTTCTTTTTATCACTTACCTACTCGAGGACGAGTAGGAGTTAAGCTTAGGGATGCTGATACGTCTCCAACGTATCTATAATTTTTGATTGTTCCATGTTGTTATATTATCAATCTTGGATGTTTTATAATCATTTTATATCATTTTTTGGTACTAACCTATTGACATAGTGCCAAGTGCCAGTTCCTGTTTTTTCGTGTTTTTTACATCGCGGAAAATCAATATCAGACGGAGTCCAAATGCCACGAAACTTTACGGCGAATTTTTATGTGCCAAAAGGAACACAACGGGCCCTGGCTGCGCCTGGGGGTGCCCCGAGGGGGCACAACCCACCAGGCGCGCCCTGGTGGGTTGTGCCCACCTCGGGTTCCCCCCGGACTGCCTCTTTGATCTATAAAAACCCCAAAAATCCCTTAACTCTAGGGGAGTCGATGAAATATTCATCCAGCCACCACAGAGTCTAGAACCACCAGATCCAATCTAGACACCATCTCGCATGGGGTTCACCACCTCCATTGGTGCCTCTCCGATGATGCGTGAGTAGTTCTTTGTGATCCTTTAGGTCCGTAGTTACTAGCTAGATGGCCTCATATCTCTCTTTTGATTCTCAATACAATGGTCTCTTGGAGATCCATATGATGTAACTCTTTTGCGGTGTGTTTGTTGGGATCCGATGAACTTTGATTTTATGATCAGATCTATCTTTTTATATCCATGAAAGTTATTTGAATTTCTTTGATCTCTTATATGCAAGATTGCTTAGAGCCTCATATTTCTTCTCTGATATTTGGGTTTTTTGGCTAACTTGATCTATTTATCTTGCAATGGGAAGAGGTGCTTTGTAGTGGGTTCGATCTTACGCTGCTTGATCCCAGTGACAGAAAGGGAAACGACACGTATGTATTGTTGCTACTAAGGATAAAATGATGGGGTCTATCTCTACATAGCTAGATCTTGTCTACATCATGTCATCGTTCTTATTGCATTACTCTGTTTCTCCATGAACTTAATACACTAGATGCATGTTGGATAGCGATCGATGTGTGGAGTAATAGTAGTAGATGCAGGCAGGAGTCAGTCTACTAATCCTGGACGTGATGCCTATATAATGATGAATGCCTGGATATCGTCATAATTATTTGAAGTTCTATCAGTTGCCCAACAGTAATTTGTTTACCCACCGTTCGCTATTTTTCTCGAGAGAAGCCACTAGTGAAATCTACGCCCCCCAGGTCTTCTTTCTCATATATTTGCCTTTGCGATCTAATTTTATTTGCTTTTATTTTCAGATCTATTAAACCAAAAATACAAAAATACCTTGATGCAATTTATTCTCATTTATTTTATTTAGCGTTAGATCTATCAATTTACTACAAATTTATCTCACGTCCGTTTGCCACTTGAGTGGTCGTACCCCGCAAGGGATTGACAACCCCTTTAACACGACGGGTTGCGAGGATTTGTTATCTGTGAGGAGGGGCTGTTTATGTTGTGTTGCTTGGTTCTCCTACTGGTTCGATAACCTTGGTTTCATATATGAGGGAAATACCTACCGCCGCTGTGATGCATCATCCCTTCCTCTTTGGGGAAATACCGACGTAGCTTCAAGCGCCATCAGGTGTCCTGTTCATTGATGACCCACAAGTACATGGGATCAATTGTAGATCTTTTTGATAAGTAAGAGTGTCCAACCCAACGAGGAGCAGAAGGAAATGAAAGTGGTTTTCAGCAAGGTAATGTCTGCAAGTGCTGAAATTGTAAGTAGCAGAGTAGTTTGATAGCAAGATAATTTGTAACGAGAAAGTAACGATAGTAGTAAAAAAAGTGCAGCAAGGTATCCCAACCCTTTTGAGGCAAAGGACAGGCCAAAATAGTCTCTTATAATAGGCAAAGCGTTCTTGAGGGTACACGGGAATTTCATCTAGTCACTTTCATCATGTTGATTCGATTTGTGTTCGCTACTTGGATAATTTGATATGTGGGTGGACCGGTGCTTAGGTCTTGTTCTTACTTGAACAAACATCCTACTTATGATTAACCCTCCCACAAGCATCATCAACTACGAGAAAAGTATTAAGAATAAATTCTAACCATAGAATTAAACTTTTTGATCCAATCGGTCCCTTACGGAATAGCGCATAAACTGGGGTTTAAGCTTCTGTCATTCTCGCAACCCATCATCTAATTGCTACTCCACAATGCATTTCCTTAGGCCCAAATATGGTGAAGTGTCATGTAATCGACGTTCACATGACACCAGTAAGGGAATCACAACATACATACTATTAAAATATCAAACACATATCAAGTTCACATGATTACTTGCAACATGATTTCTCTCGTGACCTAAACAAAAGTAACTAGTCACAAGTGATAAACATGCTCAAGATCAGAGGGGTATTAAATAGCATAATGGATCTGAACATATAATCTTCCACCAAATAAACCATATAGTAATCAACTACAAGATGTAATCAACACTACTAGTCACCCACAAGCACCAATCTATAGTTATGGTAACAAGATTGAACACAAGTGATCAACTAGGGTTTGAGATGAGAGGGTGTTGTTGAAGATGTTGATGGACATTGCCCTCCCCAAGATGGGAGAGTTGTTGGTGATGATGATGACAATGATTTCCCCCTCCGGGAGGGAAGTTCCCCCGGCGGAATCGCTCCGCCGGAGGGCAAAAGTACTCCTACCCAAGTTCCGCCTCGAGACGGCGGCGCCCCAATCCAAAAGTCCCCTCCTTATTATTTCTAGGTCAAAATGACTTATATACCAGAAGATGGGCACCGGAGGTGGGCCTGGGTGAGCACAACCCACCAGGGTGCGCCTGGGCTCCCTGGCGCGTCCAGGTGGGTTGTGCCCACCTGGTGGGCCTCCTATGGTACGTATTTGCTCCAATATTCATCATATATTCCATAAAAATTATCTATGAAGTTTCAGCTTGTTTGGAGTTGTGTAGAATAGGTAGCCTGACGTAACTTTTCTAGGTCCAAATTTCCAGCTGCCGGAATTCTCCCTCTTTGTGTGTACCTTGCAAATTATGAGAGAAAAGGCATTAGAATTGCTCTAAAAAGCACTATTATGTATAAAAACATCATAAATAACAGTACGAAAACATGATGCAAAATGGACGTATTAACTCCCCCAATCTTAGACCTCGCGTCCTCAAGCGAAAACCGAAATCGAAAAACATGTCCACAGGCTTAGAGAGAGAGGTGTCGATAAAAACAAAATACGGACATAGAAGCATCATGTTGATTATTACAACAACAACAAACTTAAACCTAAGACTTTTATCATAGACTTCTCATGACTAAGTGACAATTCATCACACTATTGAAGTATAAAGCAAAAACTCTATTAGAAAACAACAAACTATGTTCTCAGTCAACTTTGCAACTACAATTCATCATCTTTTCGGGAAGGGTCACGTGTCGGAGCCTTTTGGCAAGTCCACATACTCAACCATCATATAGTCTTCTATGGTTGCTAACACTCATTGCATCCCCATGAGCAAAATGTTTCAACCGGACACATAGAAAGATAGGGGCTTATAGTTTCGCCTCCCAAGGTATCGACCTCAAGGGTGATGTCAACAATAATAACTCATGCTACCCATATTCAACTGGACATATGTGCCTAGATCTTTCCTCACCACATGATGCTTGCCAAAGGAGAAAAATAAAAAGGAATAGAGAGAAAACTTTGACTCTTTGCATAAAAGTAAATATATAAAAGTAAAAGATAGGCCCTTCGTAGAGGGAAGCAGAGGTTGCCATGCGCTTATTTGTTTGTATGCTCAACCCCTTAGTGCAAAAGAACGTCACGTTGTATTGCCCCTTGTGATAGTGACCTTTATTATGCAGCCTGTCGCTTTTATTCTTCAACATCACAAGTTCGTACAACGCTCAATTTTCTCTTACACTAAATGATCTCACATTTTTAGAAGCAATTTTTATTGCCTTATTGCACTGATGACAACTTACTTGAGGGGTCTTGCTCAATCCCTAGGTAGGTATGGTGGACACTTGAAAATAAGATTTGGGTTTAAGGGTTTTTAGATGCATAAGTAGTATCTCTACTTAGCGCGGAATTTTTGGCTAGCAAAGATAGGGGCAAGCACCACATGTTAAAGGATCTATGACAATATGACTTCTATGTGAATATGAACAAACATAAATCATTAAGTTGTTTTCCTTGTCCAACGTCAACAATTTTGGCATATAATATTTTGATGGGGGCTCACAATCACAAAAGATTTCTAGGTTGGTATATTTATATGTGAATCTTCTCTTCCCTTATTAATTATTTCATGAGTTGCATCATTGACTAATGCTATGTTTGTCAATCTCTAAAAAAATTACCTACTTATACTTTTCCTTATGTGGTGTCATCACCTACCATAAGATTAGCATATGATCTTTTTCAATTATTTTCCCTTCTTCTTATTTATTTCCTTTCTTTTTATTGCAACTTGAAAGTAAAGAAAGCAAAAAAACTCATACTAAACTTTATTATATATCTCACACACGATTACAAAGATAGATCACTCAGCAAACTCTCGAAAAGAAAGGATAGAACTAAACTTTTATTCAGCTAAGCAAAAGATCGAACTAAAATAAGTAAATGCAAAATATAGTTGGGATGATATGATACCGGGGCACCTCCGCCAAGCTTGGATGATAGGAAGCCAAGGGGAGTGACCATAGCCGATACTCAATTTTCTTTTGGTGACGAAGAAGAAGGTGGTGGTGATAAAGAAGGTATCTTGTCCTTCTTCCTTAGCTTACACTTGACGATGGAATTTTCGTCCTTCAATTCACCGACTTCTTGCTCAAGCTCCAGTACCTTTTTGCATAGATCTTGCTTATTTTCCTGCAAGCGGAAGGGTATGAACTGAATCTTAGGCCTTTTTGGTTTGTTTGGGAGACTTGACTTCTTGAATTCCACATGCATGTCCCCAGGTTGAGGCAACGGAGATTCGTCCTTATCTGAGCTCATCTCATCCTTCTCCCTAGGATAATAGTCTTCCTCTTCCTCTATGGTCCAGCCATAGTGCTCCACATCCCCATAGCTCTCACCCTTGGAGTCTAGGGACGACATATTTTTAGATCTGACAGGAAAATAGCAAGAAAAGAAAACAAAGGATTTCTCCGCAATACAGTGGTCAATAGGTTCGGGGGGGCGGGGGTATATAAAGATTTTTTATCTTGGGAAACAAGCAAAATGTAGAAAAATGGAGTCTGCAAGGTACCCCTGGTGGGTTGTGCTCATCTGGGAACCAGGCACGCCCTGGTGTCTTGTGCCCACCAGGGTACGCTTCCTGGAAGTTTCTTATTTTCCTAATTTTCTAAATATTTTTGCTGATTTTTTGGAGTCCGTTTACTTATCGTATCACGTACCTCCTTATTTCCACGATTCTGGAGTGTTCCGGAAGGACTCTTTTATGTGTTCTTCCGGTGTCAAAGTTTGGATAATATTACTTTCAACATTAATGGGCGTCCTGAGATATAACGTTTTATTCGTTGCCCGTTAGCAACCTTCGGGTTAGTACCTTCTCATTATTTATTTTCATGGCTCCAAACCGATAAACCTCCTCGATAACATAGGGTCCTTCCCATTTTGAGAGGAGTTTTCCTGCAAAGAATCTGAAACAAGAGTTGTACAAAAGAATATATTCTCTGACTTTAAACTCACGCTGTTGGATTCTCTTATCATGCCATCTTTTGAATTTTTCTTTAAATAACTTAGCATTTTCATAAGCTTGGGTTCTCCATTCATCTAATGAGCTAATATCAAATAACCTCTTTTCACCGGTAAGTTTGAAATCATAGTTGAGTTTTTTGATTTCCCAATATGCTTTATGTTCTAACTCAAGAGGCAAATGACAAGCTTTTCCATAAACCATTTTATAAGGAGACATACCCATAGGATTTTTATGCGCTGTTCTATAAGCCCAAAGTGCATCATATAATTTCTTAGACCAATTCTTTCGGGACCTATTGACATTCTTTTGCAAAACTAATTTTATTTCTCTATTGCTAAGTTCAACTTGACCACTAGACTCAGGATGATAAGGTGATGCAATTCTATGGTTAATATCATACTTGGCAAGCATTTTATGAAAATCACCATGAATAAAGTGTGAACCACCATCAGTCATTAAATATCTAGGGACTCCAAACCTTGGGAAAATAACTTCCTTAAGCATTGTAATAGAGGTGTTGTGATCAACACTACTGGTTGGAATAGCTTCTACCTATTTAGTAACATAATAAACAGCAACCAACATATGTGTATACCCATTAGAGGAAGGAAAAGGTCCCATGTAATCAAATCCCCAAACATCAAATGGTTCAACAACAAGTGAATAATTCATAGGCATTTCTTGACGCTTGCCGTTGTTACCTATTCTTTGGGATTCATCACAAGATAAGACGAACTTACGGGCATCCTTGAAGAGAGTAGGCCAATAAAATCCGGATTGCAATACCATGTGAGCAGTTCTATCTCCAGCATGATGTCCTCCATAAGCTTCGGAGTGACATTTCTATAGGATTTGTCCCTGTTCATGCTCAAGTACACAATGTCTAATAATACCATCTACTCCTTTATAAAGATGTGGGTCATCCCAAAAGTAATTTCTTAAATCATAGAAGAATTTTTTTTGTTTTGTTGGTATGTAAAGCTAGGTGGTAAATATTTAGCAACAATGTAATTAGCATAGTCAGCATACCAAGGAGTGTTATGAGCAACATTTATTGCAGCTAACTGCTCATCAGGAAAACTATCATCAATAGGTAGTGGGTCATCAAGCACATTTTCAAGCCTAGACAAGTTATCAGCTACGGGGTTCTCAGCTCCTTTCCTATCAGTAATATGTAAATCAAATTCTTGTAGCAAGAGAACCCATCGAATAAGTCTAAGTTTAGCATATTTCTTTTCCATAAGATATTTAATAGCAGCATGGTCGGTGTGAACAATTACTTTTGAATCAACAATGTAAGAACTAAATTTATCACAAGCAAATACCACTGCTAAGAATTCTTTTTCGGTAGTTGCATAATTTTGTTGAGCACTGTCTAGAATTTTACTAGCATAATGAATAACATTTAGTTTCTTATCAACTCTTTGTCCTAGAACAGCACCAACAGCATAATCACTAGCATCACACATAATTTCAAAATGCAAGTTCCAATCAGGTGGTTGAACAATAGATGCAGAAATTAAGGCTTGCTTGAGTGTTTCGAACGCTTCTAAACAATGATCAACAAAAATGAAAGGAACATCTTTTTGTAAAAGATTCCTAAGAGACCTAGAAATTTTAGAGAAGTCTTTGATAAATGTCCTATAGAAACCAACATGACCTAGGAAACTACGAATACCTTTGATATCTTTAGGACATGGCATTCTCTCAATTGCATCAACCTTAGCTTTGTCCACTACAATACCTCTTTCAGTAATTTTATGACCCAAGACAATGCCTTCATTAACCATAAAGTGGCACTTCTCCCAATTCAAGACAATATTTGTTTGTTCACATCTCTGCAAAACTCGATCAAGATTGCTTAAACAATCATAAAAAGACTTCCCATAAACAACAAAGTCATCGATGAAAACCTCAACAATATTTTCACAAAAGTCAGAGAATATAGCATTCATACATCTTTGAAAGGTAGGAGGTGCATTGCATAAACCAAAAGGCATACGTATATAAGCATAAGTACCAAAGGGCAAGTAAAAGTGGTCTTTTCTTGATCAGGCTGAGAAACAGGTATTTGTGAAAAACCAGAGTATCCATCAAGTAAGCAAAAATATGTGTGCTTAGATAGTCTTTCTAGCATTTGATCAATAAAAGGCAGAGGATAATGATCTTTTCTAGTTGCTTTGTTTAATTTTCTAAAATCAATTAACATTATATAACATGTAACAATTCTTTGGGGAATAAGTTCATTCTTATCATTAGGAACAACAGTAATACCTCCTTTCTTAGGTACACAATGAACATGACTTAATTACCCATCTACTATCAGCTATAGGATCGATTATACCTGCTTCCAAAAGTTTTAAGATTTCTATTCTTACCACTTCCTTCATTTTTGGATTTAACCGGCGTGGGTGATCAACAACGGGTTTAGCATCAGGTTCCATATTAATCTTGTGCTGACATAGAGTGGGACTAATGCCCTTTAAATCATCAAGAGTATATCCAATAACATCTCAGTGCTTCCTTAGAACTTTCAATAATCTTTCTTCTTCATGTTTTGAAAGGTTAGCACTAATAATAACATGATATATCTTCTTTTCATCAAGATAATCATATTTCAAAGTGTCTGGAAATTGTTTTAATTCAAACACAAGATCACCTTTAGGTGGAGGAGGACATCCTAGAGTTTCAATAGGCAAATTGTGTTTAAGTAGAGGATGTTGTTCAAACAAAATCTTATCTATTTCATTTCCTTCATGCATATATAAATCATTTCCATGGTCTAGCAAATATTGTTCTAGTGGATCAATAGGTGGTACAGCAATAGAAGAAAGACCAAGTATTTAATCCTCACTAGGCAATTCTTTTTCATGAAGCTTTATACTAAAATTGGAAAAAAATAAACTCATGAGATTCATCACCAAAACTAACACCGACAGTTTGTTTCTCACAATCTATCTTAGCATTAACGATGTTCAAGAAAGTTCTACCAAAGATAATGGGACAAAAGTCATCTTGTGGGGAGCCAAGAACAAGAAAATCGGTAGGGTATTTTATTTTCCCACACAAGACTTCAACATATCTAACAATCCCAAGTGGTGTGATGGTATCTCTATTAGCAAGTTTAATAGTGGTATATATTTCTTCTATTTCAGCGGGCACTATGTCATCCATAATTTCTTCATAAAGGGTAAAGGGGATGGCACTTACGCTAGCACCTATGTCACAAAGACCATGATAACGGTGATCTCCTATTTTAACTTAGACAAGAGGCATGCCAACAACTGGTCTATGTTTTCCTCTTTATTAGGTTTGGCAATTCTAGTACCTTCATTGCAGAAGTAAATAACATGCCCATCTATATTTTCTTCCAGGAGATCTTTAACCATAGCAACACTAGGTTCTACATTGATTTGTTCATCAAGTTTAGGTGTTCTAATGTAGCTTTTGTTGACCACAATTGAAACTTTAGCATGTTCCTAACACGGAAATGTGGTTTCTCAATATAAGCAGTAGGAACAACTAGATCAACATTATAAAGTATAGTTTCTTCTTTAGCTAGTACCAGTTATTTATTTTCTTCTTTAATAGGTGGCTGATATTTAAGCCACTTCTCTTTAGGGAGATCAACATGAGTAGCAAATGATTCACAAAAGGAGGCTACTATCTCAGAATCAAGTCCATATTTAGTGCTAAACTTTTGAAAAGCATGAGTATTCATAAAAGACTTAACACAATAATACTTTAGCTTAATACCTAACTCTTTATCTTCGTCATGTTCCCAATCTTCAGAGTTGCGTTTAATTCTGTCCAAAAGACCCCACCGGAATTCAATAGTCTTCTTTATAAAAGAACCAGCACAAGAAGTATCAAGCATGGATCGATCATTATGAGAAAGCCGAGCATAAAAATTATGGATAATAATTTCTCTTGAGAGCTCATGATTGGGGCATGAATATAACATTGACTTAAGCCTCCCCCAAGATAGAGCGATACTTTCTCCTTCATGAGGCCAAAAATTATATATGTAATTCCGATCACGATGAACTAGATGCATAGGATAATTTTTTTGGTGGAACTCCAATTTCAATCGATTCCAATTCGAAGATCCAATATCATTGCATAGCCTATACCATGTCAATGATTTTACCTTCAAAGATAAAGGGAAGACCTTCTTCATAATTTCATCTCCGGGTAAACCTACAAGCTTGAACAATCCACAAATCTGTTCCACATATATCAAGTGCATATCAGGATGTTCGATTCTGTCTCCTGCATAAGGATTAGCTAGCAGTTGTTCTATCATACCCGAAGGAATTTCATATTCAATATTTTTAGTGGGTGCAGTAGGTTGAGGGGTAGCTAATCGTGGTTCAGATCGAGGTGAAGGTACCCCGAAGAAACCCCTCAAAGGATTGTTTTCCATAGTAACAAGTGCCAGTAAATTTCAGCACACTAGATAAATGTTTCCTTACCAAAGGTGCTTCATTCTCCGGCAACGACACCAGAAAATAGCCTTGATAACTGAGGGAGTCCTGGACTAAGGGGTCCTCAGGCGTCCGACCTATTATCCATGGGTCGGACTGATGGGCTGTGAAGACATGAAGGCCGAAGACTGTACCCGTGTCCGGATTGGACTCTCCTTGGCGTGGAAGGCAAGCTTGGCGACCGACTATGAAGATTCCTTCTTATGTAACCGACTCTATGTAACCCTAGATCCCCTCGGTATTTATATAAACCGGAGGGGTTAGTCCGGAAAGGATATATTCATTACCATAGTCATATAGGCTAGGATTCTAGGGTTTAGCCATTACGATCTCGTGGTAGATCAACTCTTGTAACACTCATATTCATCAAGATCAATCAAGCAGGACGTAGGGTATTACCTCCATAGAGAGGGCCCAAACCTGGGTAAACATCGTGTCCCTCGTCTCCTGTTACCATCAATCCTAGACGCACAGTTCGGGACCCCCTACCCGAGATCCACCGGTTTTGACACCGACATTGGTGCTTTCATTGAGAGTTCCACTTTGCCGTCAACGAAAGGTTCGATGGCCCATTGAATCATCTATAGTAATGCTGTCCAAGGGGAAACCTTCCTCCCCGGACAGATTTTTGTGTTCGGCGGCTTTGTACTGCGGGCCAACTCGCTTGGCCATCTGGAGCAGATGATAGCTACACCCCTGGCCACCAGGTTAGATCTGGAAGCTTGAACTCGGTTGCGGATATCCGTGGAGATTTGATCTTCGATGGATTTGAGACCATAGTGACTGCTCCCCCTCACCCCGATGAACATGACTTAAATCTGTCATCGGACCAGATTCGGGAGATGGCTCCTATTGCTGCAATGGCCATAGAACCAGAGCAGATCATGCCATTTGAGGCCAGAGAGTCCACGGTGCTAGAGCCGCACGCAGACTCGACACCCTGCAATATTTGCGCCAACAGAACTCCGGACTCGTCTCCGGCTATAAATTCCAGACCATGTACGCTTGCGGACACTGAGCTAGATCGGTTATCGATCTTCAAATTCAGCACCGTAGACATTTTTCAGCACTCACCTTTGGGCAATGTGCTAAACTCTTTAAAGAACCTGTCATTCACGGGAGACTCGCATCCGAACTATGTCCGGCTCGAACTAGGGGCTGATGACGGAGAATTTTGCTTCCCACCCGCCACCCACTTCATAGCTACCGTCGAGGACTTAACTGACGTGCTGGATTATGACTCTGAAGACATCGACGGTATAGACAATGATGCTGATAAGGAGCAAGGACAAGACCTGCAATTCACGGATGTTGGACGGCCACCTCTTCATACGATGTGTACATGGTTGATACACCTAAAGAATCTAGCAGCGATGACAAAGAGGACCCAGATGTGAATAAACCTTCTGAGACACAGTCCAAGCACCGGCGCCCTAAACGCCGCTCTAAGCCACGCCGCTCAAAAGATGGCAACACTGGCACCGAAGAAAATAGCACTCCGAACGATGCCAAAAACAACGAAGACCCTGTTGGAGCAGCATCCGAACAGGAGGAACAAGACAATGAGCAAGCTAACCCTGATAAACAGGACATGCCGAGCGACCCAGATGACGTTATTTATCGTCCACCCTCCGAGGATGAGGAGAGCCTTGGCAACGAGGATTTCATCGTGCCTGAGGCACCCCTAGAGCAGGAGCACTTCAAGCGCCAGCTAATAGCTACTGCAAGAAGCCTAAAGAAAAAGCAGCAGCTCCAAGTTGATCAAGACCTACTCATTGACAGATGGACCAATGTCCTGGCAGCCGAACAAAACGGCCTCAAGCGCCCAGCCAAGAGTTACCCAAAGCGCAGACTACTACCTCAGTTTGATGAGGAGGCACCAGATCCCATACCTCCCTCACGCAATGCGGACCGACCACCATGCGGTCGGGATAGTGCGGCGAACCGACCACCCCGCGGTCGGGATAAAGCGGCAACTCAGGCCGAACAACAGACCGCCCCACCACCTCGCAAAAACAGGGACCGAACAGCCCGGGACCATACATACGACCTTCGCCAAGAGCTGGACAGTAGAGCAGAACACACCAGATCAATCTACGGATCGCGAGGACGCTTCCCAACTCGGGATAATGGCTACCTATTCGGGCGTGACAAACCTAGTCACACCCGGGCCAATAACCGCAGACGGACTCCATCGGAGGTGCGCCGTGATGTGGCCCGATATAGAGGCGCCACACATCCTCTCTGCTTCACGGATGAGGTGCTGGATCATGAATTCCCCGAGGGGTTCATGCCCGTCAATATTGAATCATATGACGGAACAACCGATCCCATAGTATGGATTGAGGACTTTATTCTCCACATCCACATGGCCCGTGGAGACGACCTCCACGCCATCAAATACCTCCCACTGAAGCTAAAAGGGCCATCTAGACACTAGCTGAATAGCCTGCCCGAGAATTCCATTGACAGCTGGGAGGACTTGGAAGAGGCCTTCCTTGACAACTTCCAAGGTACATATGTCCGGCCACCCGATGCCGATGACTTAAGCCACATAGTTCAACAACCTGGAGAATCAGCCAGGAAATTCTGGACTAGGTTCCTAACCAAAAAGAACCAGATCATTGACTATTCGGATGCCGAAGCCCTATCGTTCTTTAAACACAGTATCCGTGACGAATGGCTAGCATGCCACCTTGGCCAAGAAAACCCGAAGTCCATGGCAGCCCTTACGGCACTCATGACCCGCTTTTGCGCGGGTGAGGACAGCTGGCTGGCTCGTAGCAAAAACACAGCCAGCGAGACAGGCCCCTCCGGGGCCAAGAACAGCTCCAGCAAGCTCCAGCGCAACAGACGCAAACGCCGAAGCAATGGCGACAACACCGATGACACCACTGTTAACGCCGGATTCAGCGGCTCCAAGTTCGGCCAGCGAAAGAATCCCTACAAAAGGAACAATGAGGGACCATCTAGTCTGGATCGCATACTCGATCATCCGTGCCAAATACATGGTACCCTAGATAAACAAGCCAATCACACCAACCGAGACTGTTGGGTTTTCAAACAGGCTGGCAAGTTAAATGCCGAAAACAAAGAAAAGGGATCACAAAGTGAGGACGAGGACGAAGAGCTCCGGCAGCCGAACACCAAAGGGCAGAAGAAATTTCCCCCTCAAGTCAAAACGGTGAACATGATATACGCTACACACATCCCCAAAAGGGAGCGCAAGCGAGCACTTAGGGACATCTACGCGGTAGAGCCAGTCGCCCCAAAATTCAATCCGTGGTCATCATTCCCGATCACCTTCGATCGTCGAGAACACCCAACTAGTATCCGGCATGGCGGTTCAGCCGCACTGGTCCTCGACCCAATCATTGATGGATTTCACCTAACACGAGTCCTAATGGACGGTGGTAGAAGCCTCAACCTGCTATATCAGGATACAGTGTGAAAGATGGGCATTAATCCCTCACGAATCAAACCCACAAAGACTACCTTTAAAGGAGTCATACCAGGCGTTAAGGCCCGCTGCACGGGTTCAATCATGCTGGAGGTGGTCTTCGGTTCTCCGGACAACTTCCGAAGCAAGGAGTTAATCTTCGATATCGTCCCCTTCCGCAGCGGCTACCACGCACTGCTCGCACGAAGCACGTTTGCTAGATTCAACGCGGTGCCACACTATGCTTATCTCAAGCCGAAGATGCCCGGTCCACGCAGCGTCATAACAGTCAACGGAAACACAGAACGCTCTCTCCGGATAGAGGAGCACACTGCCGCCCTAGCAGCAAAGGTACACAGCGGCCTTCTCAAGCAGCATCATAGCCTGGCTATCGAGCCCCTGGACATCATTAAGAGGGTCCGGACTACACTGCAACAGGACATCGTGGCTCGTCAAGAGCTCGATTAGCAATTTGGCCTCCGTCCCAATCCCGATGAGGTAGTGGCATTCATACCACGCATCCATAACTACGCACTCAAAATTCCATGGGCATCGACGGAGGCACAAGCTATCCCAGGATCCACGGTTCAGCTAGACCGATCCCGGACACACATATAACTTTACTATCTCCCTTTCCCTTGTTTCAGGTTTCTCCTATGGGGGCCTCCTTCGAAGGCCTGATTAATGATACCATCAAAGGATAAACACACTGGATTGACACGGAGCACATGCGTACATGGGAAGCCCTAGCGACTAAACCGTTTTCAGGACCCACACGTAGCTCGCCTTCAGGTATGGCATCTCAAATAGCCGGTTGCTTATTGCATTATTTTGTACTAATGTGATTGGACGCATTAACCCAACTATAATGGAAACAGTTCATGATCGAAGTTCAAGGGCCCCAGATCCTATCTCTGTTCTCCCTCTGTTTTCCTTTAAATTACATATTTTCTAGCAACCGTACACTCTGGTACGTTTCATATTTGCCAGGGGCTCCCCATCGTCCCACGATACGGCAACAAAGTCCGAACAATCCTTAAAGATAAGTTCGGCACCCCGAATTTAGCATTATATGCATTGGCTCCGAATCATGTCTTTGGTCGATAATTGGGTTGCCCGGCTCCTGTGCTTGCTACCCTACGTTCCGCTAAATCGACTAGGGTAGTAAAGGGAGAACTACTGCGATTGTGCCCTGGCCATGAACAGATGAGAACCTCAGTAGAGAAAGTCGAAAACTGACTGTCATGATACGGCGAGAGCCGGTCAGCTGTTCAAGGGTTAAAAATTGTTGGAGATTTTTTCCGCATTATGCGAAAGATCGGCACCTCCCGATCACATGCTGACAGCACCTTGGCTTGAACCAGGGGCTGCGCCCATGCTTTATTATAAAACTCCTATGGCTAACTGAGGGCATTTAAGCCGTATAGTCTAATTGCCTTGTTCGTTGCGCTAAACAACTCATTCAAGGACCATATAATTGGATCAAGATTGTATAGATTCCATCCCGAACACCTCCATACTACCTACGTGAGGGCAGAAGCCGACGACTGGCCAACCCTCAGATTACATACAACACGGCCGCACAGGAGGAAACAATTAAAGCATAAAAAAATTACATTACAAAACAGGCTTTGTTTTCATAACACAAGGCAAACGCAACATGAATACATCTATTCAAATACAATGTCCTGCGAACATTGTCCTGCCGCAAGACGAGACCCCTCCAGGACATCCGCAAAATACCATTCGGGTATGCAGTGCTCCTTGCCCTCCAGTGGCCCTCTGGTCACCTCGACGGCTGATGTCTACTACACAACCTTCTTCTTGTAGACGTTGTTGGGCCACCAAGTGCAGAGGTTTGCAGGACAGTAGCAAATTTTCCTCAAGTGGATGACCTAAGGTTTATCAATCCGTAGGAGGCGTAGGATGAAGATGGTATCTCTCAAGCAACCCTGCAACCAAATAACAATGAGTCTCTTGTGTCCCCAACAAACCCAATACAATGGTAAATTGTATAGGTGCACTAGTTCAGTGAAGAGATGGTGATACAAATGGTATATGGATGGTAGATAAAGGTTTTTGTAATCTGAAAATATAAAAACAGCAAGGTAACTAATGATAAAAGTGAGCAAAACGGTATTGCAATGCGTTGAAACAAGGCCTAGGGTTCATACTTTCACTAGTGCAAGTCCTCTCAACAATAATAACATAATTGGATCACATAACTATCCCTCAACATGCAACAAAGAGTCACTCCAAAGTCACTAATAGCGGAGAACAAACGAAGAGATTATGGTAGGGTATGAAACCACCTCAAAGTTATTCTTTCCAATCAATCCGTTGGGCTATTCCTCTAAGTGTCACAAACAGCCCTAGAGTTCGTACTAGAATAACACCTTAAGACACAAATCAACCAAAACCCCAATGTCACCTAGATACTCCAGTGTCACCTCAAGTATCCGTGGGTATGATTATACGATATGCATCACACAATCTCAGATTCATCTATTCAAACCAACACAAAGTACTTCAAAGAGTGCCCCAAAGTTTCTACCGGAGAGTCAAGACGAAAACGTGTGCCAACCCCTATGCATAGGTTCATGGGCGGAACCTGCAAGTTGATCACCAAAACATACATCAAGTGGATCAATAGAATAACCCATTGTCACAACGGGTATCCCATGCAAGACATACATCAAGTGTTCTCAAATCCTTAAAGACTCAATCCGATAAGATAACTTCAAAGGGAAAACTCAATTCATCACAAGAGAGTAGAGGGGGAGAAACATCATAAGATCCAACTATAATAGCAAAGCCCGCGATACATCAATATCGTACCACCTCAAGAACACGAGAGAGAGAGAGAGAGAGAGATCAAACACATAGCTACTAGTACATACCCTCAGCCCCGAGGGAGAACTACTCCCTCCTCGTCATGGAGAGCACATGGATGATGAAGATGGCCACCGGAGAGGGATTGCCCCCTCCGGTAGGGTGCCGGAACGGGTCTAGATTGGTTTTCGGTGGCTAAGGAGGCTTCTGGCGGCGGAACTCCCGACCTATTGTGCTCCCCAAAGTTTTTAGGGTATATGGGTATATATGGGAGGAATAAGTACGTCGGTGGACCTCCGGGCTGTCCACGAGGCAGGGGGACGCGCCCAGGGGGGTGGGCGCCCCCCCCCACCCTCGTGGGGATCCTGGGACTCTCCTGGTCCAACTCCGATACTCCGTGGGCTTCTTCTGGTCCAAAAATAAGTTCCGTGACGTTTCAGGTCAGTTGGACTCCGTTTGATTTTCCTTTTCTGTGATACTCTAAAACAAGGAAAAAATAGAAACTGGCACTGGGCTCTGGGTTAATAGGTTAGTCCCAAAAATAATATAAAAGTGTATAATAAATCCCATAAACATCCAAAGTTGATAATATAATAGCATGGAACAATAAAAAATAATAGATACGTTGGAGACGTATCAGCATCCCCAAGCTTAATTCATGCTCGTCCTCGAGTAGGTAAATGATAAAAACAGAATTTTTGATGTGGAATGCTACCTAACATATTCATCATGCATTTCTCTTTATTGTGGCAAGAATATTCAGATCCATAAGATTCAAGACAAAAGCTTAATATTGACATAAAAACAATAATACTTCAAGCATACTAACTAAGCAATCATGTCTTCTCAAAATAACATGGCCAAAGAAAGTTCATCCCTACAAAATCATATAGTTTGGTCATGCTCCATTTTCGTCACACAAGAATGCTCTCATCATGCACAACCTCGATGACAAGCCAAGCTATTGTTTCATACTTTAGTAATCTCAAACTTTTTAAATATTCACGCAATACATGAGCGAGAGCCATGGATATAGCACTATGGGTAGAATAGAATATAATGAGGGGGTTATGTGGAGAAGACAAAAAGGAGAAAGTCTCACATTGACGCGGCTAATAAATGGGCTAGGGAGATGCCCAACTTTCTTGCTCACGAAGACCTAGGGCACTTGAGGAGGCCCATTGTTGGAATATACAAGCCAAGTTCTATAATGAAAATTTCCCACTAGTATATGAAAGTGACAAAACAAGAGACTCTCTATCATGAAGATCATGGTGCTACCTTGAAGCACAAGTGTGGAAAAAAGGATAGTAGCATTGTCCCTTTTATTTTTATTTATTTGGCTTTTCTTTTTTTTATTTGGCCTTTCTTTTTGTTTTCTTTTTTTTGGCCTTCCCTTTTTTATTTGGCCTGTCTATTTTTTTTATTTTTTTTTGGGACAGTGCTCTATTAATGATGATCATCACACTTATATTCATTTACAACTCAAAGATTACAACTCGATATAGAACAAGATATGACTCTATATGAATGCCTCCGGCGGTGTACCGGGATTGCAATGAATCAGGAGTGACATGTATGAAAAATTATGAATGGTGGCTTGGCCACAAATATGATGTCAACTACATGATCATGCAAAGCAATATGACAATGATGATGCGTGTCATAATAAATGGAACGGTGGAAAGTTGCATGGCAATATATCTCGGAATGGTTATGGAAATGCCATAATAGGTAGGTATGGTGGATGTTTTGAGGAAGATATAGGGAGGTTTATGTGTGATAGAGCATATCATATCACGGGGTTTGGATGCACCGGCGAAGTTTGACCAACTCTCAATGTGAGAAAGGGCAATGCACGGTACCGAAGAGGCTAGCAATGATGGAAGAGTAAGAGTGCGTATAATCCATGGACTCAAAATTAGTCATAAAGAACTCACATACTTATTGCAAAAATATACAAGTCATCAAAAACCAAGCATTACGCGCATGCTCCTAGGGGGGTAGATTGGTAGGAAAAGACCATCGCTCGTCCTCGACCGCCACTCATAAGGAAAACAATCAAATAACACCTCATGTTTCAAATTTGTTACACAACGTTTACCTTACGTGCATGCTACAGGACTTGCAAACTTCAACACAAGTATTCCTCAAATTCACAACTACCAAACTAGCACAAATTTGATATCACTATCTCCATATCTCAAAACAATCATCAAGTATCAAGCTTCTCTTAGTATTCAATGCACTTATATGAAAGTTTTTATTATATCCCTCTTGGATGCCCATCATATTAGGACTAGTTTCATAACCAAAGCAAACTACCATGCTGTTCTAAAGACTCTCAAAATAATATAAGTGAAGCACGAGAGTTCATGTATTTCTTTAAAATGAAACCACCACTGTGCCCTAAAAGGATATAAGTGAAGCACTAGAGCAACAACAAACTACTCCGAAAGATATATGTGAAGATCAATGACTAGTCGAATAATTATGCAACTATATGAAGACTCTATAACATTAAAGACTTTAATATCTTGGTATTTTATTAAAACAGAAAGAAAATCCTAACAAAATAAATTGACGCTCCAAGCAAAACACATATCATGTGGTAAATAAAAATATAGCTCCAAGTAAAGTTACCATTGAACGAATACGAAAGAGGGGATGCCTTCCGAGGCATCCCCAAGCTTAGGCTCTTGGTTGTCCTTGAATATTACCTTGGGCTGCCTTGGGCATACCCAATCTTAGTCTCTTGCCACTCCTTATTCCATAGTCCATCGGATCTTTACCCAAAACTTGAAAACTTCACAACACAAAACTTAACAGAAAACTCGTAAGCTCTGTTAGTGAAAGAAAACAAAACACCACTTCAAGGTACTGTAATGAACTCATTATTTATTTATAGTGGTGTTAAACCTAGTGTATTCCAACTTCTCTATGGTTTATAAACTATTTTACTAGCCATAGATTCATTAAAATAAGCAAACAACACACGAAAACACAATCTGTCAAAAACAGAACAGTCTGTAGTAATCTGTAACTGACGCAAACTTCTGGAACCCAAGAAATTCTAAAATAAATTGCTGGACGTGAGGAATTTATCTATTATTCATCTTAAAAATAATTAACTACATAGCACTCTCCAATAAAAATTGGCAGCAATTCTCACGAGCGCTAAAGTTTCTGTTTTTTACAGCAAGATCAACAAGACTTTCCCCAAGTCTTCCCAACGGTTCTACTTGGCACAAACACTAATTAAAACATAAAAAATCAATAATAACATAGGATAGATAAATTACTTATTGCTAAACAGGAGCAAAAATCAAGGAACAAAAATAAAGTTGGGTTGCCTCCCAACAAGCGCTATCGTTTAACGCCCCTAGCTAGGCATGATGATTTCAATGATGCTCACATAAAAGATAAGAATTGTAACATAAAGAGAGCATCATGAAGAATATAACTAGCACATTTAAGTCTAACCCACTTCCTATGCATAGGGATTTTGTGAGAAAAAAACTTGTGGGAACAATAATCAACTTGCATAGGAGGGCAAAACAAGCATAACTTCAAAACTTTAAGCACATAGAGAGGAAACTTGATATTATTGCAATTCCTACAAGCATATGTTCCTCCCTCATAATAATTTTCAGTAGAATCATGAATGAATTCAACAATATAACCATCACATAAAGCATTCTTTTCATGATCTACAAGCATAGAATTTTTAATACTCTCTACATAAGCAAAATTCTTCTCAATCGGAATAGTGGGAGTATCATAAGAGACTCGAATACTATAATTGTTTCCACATTAAAAGAGTAATGTTCAGAAAAAGGGTAATCACAATCATGACAAGTTTTATAAATATAATCATCACTACTTTTATAGCATATGTATCATCACAATAATTATCATAAGTAGCAACTTTGTTCTCATCATAATCAATTGAAACCTCTTCAAAGATAGTGAAATCATTACTAAATAAAGTCATGACCTCTCCAAATCCACTTTCATCAATGTAATCATCATAAGTAGGAGGCATGCTATCATCATTATAAATTTGCATATCAAAACTTGGGAGACTAAAAATATCATCTTCATTAAACGTAGCATCCCCAATCTTGGGACAAACATTAATTGCAGCAAATATATTCTCAAAAACATCATCTTCCTCAAACATAGCATCCCCAAGCTTGGGCCTTTTCATATCATAAGCATAATCACCCTCATCATCAATAGTATGTATAACACCAATAGTATAGCAATTATCATATTCTTCCAAGCAAGTGCCAAAAAGATTTTCAAGATCATAAGAAATATCATTATCTTCCCAGTCATAATCATCACAACAAGCAATAGGCATAACGAGATCATCATCAAGTGCATCATATTCCACAATTATATTTTCATGAGGCACAACAGTAATAGGAGCAACATTATTTGGGAGAGACTTTTTACCTCTCTTACTTTTTCTTTTCTTCTTCTTCACCACATCATGTGTGGGTTCAATCCTCTTTTTGGAGCTCCTTATTAATGAGATTGGTTGAATAGAAGGCTCCTCCTCGTTACTTGATTCATCATAAGAAGTAATCGAAGGATATTGGCAAGTCTCTTCCATTTCATTAGTATTCTCTTCATATTCTATTTGTTCTCTTTTCTTTTTGTAATTGGCAATTGTGACACCCCAAAAATTTGGCCTTGTTTTATTAAATTAAAATTTTTTGCCAGGAATTAAAACTTTGGATTTTTGAGCTCCACTTTTGATTTTTTTTATCATTTCCTTCCCTGTTATGATGAGTTTCTCCAAAAAGAAAACTTTTCAAAAATGTTGTTGGACTTGTTTTAACCTCTCAAGAAAAACTTTCCTTTTATCAGTGTAACAAATTAATAATTTTATTGCTTGATCTTTATTTTCTTGAAAATGGTTTTTCAGGGTTAGATGGCCATATTTGAACTACAACCATTTGATGGATTCACTTAAAATTTCCACAAAAATTTGGAGATGTCATGTGATGTTTTTAAATCAATTTTATGCAAAAATATATTTCATTCACTAAATATTTTGAGCCCTGCTCTCAATTTTTCTTCTCTGGTCCAGAGTGCATTTTGCACTACAACCTATTTAAATATTCATTTAAAACTTCTACCAAAATTAAGGGAGGTCAGTAGGAGCCTATTATCCCTCTTTGTGCAAAAACTTAATTATGTTCTTTGAAAAATTTGAGTGAATCAACTTCATCTTCATTCTGGACCAACTTGTTGGTTTGTGCAGCAACCATGTTTTTGCTTGCTCTTTAGCCCTTGATCATTTCTCCTACTTGTAGACCCCCATGTTAAACCCTTAAGTCCAGGAGTATGCACCTTTTGGATCATTTTTGGTTCATGAAATAATGTCATTTATTTCCTGTCCAGAATTGAAGTTTTGTAAAACTTGCACTAACAAGTTTCTTCTTTTGTCCAACTAACATCACCACTCTCTCTTTCATCCACAGAGACATTGATCTGGAGATTTTAGCCACTCCAAGAAATGCCTAAGTGCCCTTGGCATTTTGTCAAACACCTGGTGGGCATGGCCAGTTTTGACATGTTTTTGTCTTTGCATTGTGACCTTGCACCTCGGATCAAACCAGCATGTCCACTAGACTCCCCGTTTCTCCTAACCTAGGTCTGTTAATTGCCAGTCTCAACCAAGCTCTGTAGCATGCTCTGGCATTTCTCGAGCACACCCAGTGCGTGCACTGGACGCGCCCAAAGCGCGCGTATTGCAGCCGCGCGCCCGAGCCGACACGCTGGCCCCCACGGCTTTGGCCCGCTCTGCAGAACCTTGCCGCGCACTCCCTTTCTCTCCGCTACGCGCCAAGCAGCCCCCGCCGCGCCCGGCAGGCCAAGCGCTAGCCGCCGCCGCCGCCCGACAGCCCTGCGCTGTTCAGCGCCGCCCAAGCCTCGCCCGCTCGCCACCTGGCCCTTGGAGCAGTGCGAGCTCATCCGCAAGCGTGTCTGCTAGCCCTCGTCGCCGCCACGTCGCCCTAGCTACAGAACGTCGGTTCGCCGGAGAGCTTATCCACGGCCGCCACGGAACCGCCTTGCCACGCTATAAAAGGGAAGCCCCGAGCGTCTCCAAGCCCGGAGGTAGCCTCATGCCGTCTCACTAACACCCCTATCGCCACCAATTGGGAGGGAGCAGGTCTTCTTCAACCTCTCCGGTCAGTTCGGCCACCGCCGCCTCCCGGCTTCATTCGGCGCAACCAGAGCTTCCCCCTCTCCGTTCTCTTCACCAGGAACCATCTCATCCTCCCGTGAACTCGTTCCCCTGCTTGATTTTGATCGGGAGCCGTCGCCACCACAAACTCACTTTGTCACCGAAGCTTTCCTCCGCCGCGGAGCTCGCCGCCGGCTGCTCCCTCCACCTCCGACAACCCCACGACCACCGGGAGGACCGCCTCGGCCGTGCCGATCCATCCCTACCCTCTGGATCCCGCGAGGAGCAGCAAACGCCGGCGACGATCGCCGGAGCCCCGCTCCGCTCGGACAGAGGAGGGAGACGACGCGCGGCGACTGGTCAAACATGACCAGTGGGCCAGGCGGGCCCACTGTCAGCGACACCCCGCGCTGACCACGTGAGATTAAGTGAAGGCGTATTATCCCTAGTACGCTTTCCCCGCTCCGAAAGCGTATTCCCCTCCGAAACGTTTTCTTTTTCTGTTTTATTTAAAAACAGATTTTGACCAAATGTTTGACTGGCTCTAACTTTTTAGATATAAGTCCAAATGAGTTGATTCTTTTTCCTACCTTTCTCATATTTGATCTAGTTTATTTTAAGATTTATTTGTAAATTTTTCAAACAACTTTTTTGTTCTGTTTTTGAAATTGTGTTAATTCGAATATATTTTCAAATAGGATTTTGGGGAAAGAGAAGAAAACTTTCAAAAGTTTGGAGAGCACCCTGCCTTTCCACACATTGAAGGCAAGCATTCTGAATCCCGGCATAATATTTTTGGAGTGATCGTTGATGCATTTATAACACCACCGCATTTCGAAGGACTTGTTATTTCATGTGATATGATCATATGCATGGGTGCATGTTACTGATTTCCATGCTGTTGGTAATGGACACACTTGTGATGATAATCACCCTCATGAGCTTGGCATGCATACCGGCAGGAAACCGGGGAAAACCTCTGCCTTGGGTAGGTATGAGTTTGCCGCCAGTCTCCGTCGGGACGGTTCTGTCTGGTATGACATGGTAAGGTGATATGAGTGGTGACTCTGTTTGATGAAAATATATGTGTTATGCTAATCATGCAGGGAATACTTGAACCTCCTGAGTCGACCGTAGATCGAGTCTTGTTCCAGTAACCCCCATACCTGTTTCATACTACCACTCATCTCTACAGCAAGTAGAGTACGGTTCAGTAAGTTGTCAACCTCTTTCTAGCACACACCGTATAGAGAGGCCATGGTGGAAGATACCGGTTGTAACTGGTAGGCAGACCACCTGGTCCGGGGGCATGGGTGTTTCCGGTTGGGACCGAGAGGGGAGGCCACCCCTTAGAGCGCGCGATATAAGTTTGATCCCATGCTACGCGAGGTTGTAGCCTCCCCACTTAGAGTTGCTTAACAGGTGTCGTGGGTGATTCCAGACACGTGTGAGTTAAGCTGGTGTGTGCAAGTTAGGTGTGTTTTCAACAAAAAGACTGCAGACGGAATTAGTCCCGATGGACTAAAGAAATCCGTTACTCGTGGGTAAAGAGTACACCCTCTGCAGAGATTAAACCTATTCGAATAGCCGTGTCCATGGTTAAGGATTACAGTCTGGGATGGGTCAAGTGTCGGTCTTAGTGTCGGTCTTCGGAGGTGAAACTGTTAACCAGAAATGGAATTACTACTTGTGACTTGTGATAACTATGATTATTATTATTGATGACTAACCCGTGATATTATTGTTATTATCGAGTATCTCTGGGATGGTTCTACCTCTGGGATATTCACTATGATTGTTTCTTTTAAAGCTCTTTATGTGGCGTCGCCCAGACGCCCGACTGTGGCATTTCTTTTAAAGCCCTTTATGTGGCGTCGCCCAGACGCCCGACTGTGGCATTTCTTTTAAAGCCCTTTATGTGGCGTCGCCCAGATGCCCGACTGTGGCATTTCTTTTAAAGCCCTTTATGTGGCGTCGCTCAGACGCCCGACTGTGGCATTTCTTTTAAAGCCCTTTATGTGGCGTCGCTCAGGCGCCCAACTGTGGCATTACTTGTTATTTATTTCATAAATTTCTTTTATACTATCATGTTATTGCAATTTTATAAATAACTTGCTTGCACGCATCCGAGAATTACTTATCCTTTGTGGCTGACGTCATGAGCATAAAATATTTTTCAGCACATCATTGTTATATTATACCTGTGTTCATAATGTTTGCGAGTACATTCAAAGTACTCACTGGCTTGTCCCTGGCTATTGTCTTGGCCAGATTTCCTTGCACGGAGAGGAGCGACGCGATGCCAGCCCCGAAACCCATGCAATGGAGATAGCAGCCTCTCGAAGATAGGAATTAACCTGGTCAGCTGTTCCCGTGGGAAATGGAGTCCCATAGACACAGATGTTTCACAACCCGCTTCCGCCATCAACCACTAGAAACCATTTGTTGTACCCACAGGCCAGAATGGTCTTGTACTACATATTTTGTATTTTTGCTTGGAGTTCCTATATCAAGTTGGAGCCTCATCAGCTAACAGTAATCCTGGGGCTGATGAGCACGACGGTCTTTTCTGGAAATGGACTACCCGGAAAAACCGGTCGTGACAGGCTTGGTATCAGAGCCAGGCTGACCATTGGCTAATCCTAACTTAGCCAGGTCAATAATCATAGGCAAACCAACCCACCAGACCTTAACCAAACCCCAGCCAAGCTTCTCGTGCAAGATAGCCACACAGTGACCCAACACTTTTGGCAGTCGGTGCCCAACCTATCAACCTAACATGTCACTCATACGCCAGTGACCGGCCCCTAAATAGTCTTTTCTCGCAAGCGTGCGAAGGAAGATTCCGTCCCCTTTTCCCTATAAAAAGGGGCGCGCTAGCCCCAAACCAGCACACATAGTCGCTACCCCAAACCGAGCCACAATGCCTGGACCTATAGTGCACAACGAAACCACAGCAACCAACCTTGGAGGTTTTGTGACCATCCTCGCAAACCTCACCCGTCGTGCCTACGCGTTAGAGGAGCCACCAGAATATGTTGTGTATCAAGGACCCATGAGCGGTGAAGACCGTCTATTCTGGGCCACTGTGCACATTTACGGTAGGAGTCTAGCACCCGAACGCCCCTACCGGTTCACCGGAAGAACAACTTCCTTTGAGCCACAAGCCATCCAGCTAGCCGCTCGAGAGGCTATAGTTCATCTCAGGCACTTGTGGCCCAGAGTTAACTGTCGCTCGTTCCACTACTACCCCAGACGTGAAGGATATGGTAGACCACCCCAAGTTGCTAATGGAGATCACGAGACGGACCCCGCATTGTTGCACCTAGTGCGCTATGTAAGTGCACTAGAGGCACTGTTCGACCAGATCACTATTGATCTAATCGCAGCTCGTGGAGAGCTGGTTCGTCGAGCCCCGGCGAGAGAAGAAAACGAGCCCAACACCGACAACCCAGTCGTGTTGTTTGGACAACCGATCGAGACCCCGAGATCTGCCCCAGCCATCGGCCAAGGTGCTGCGATAACCCCAGAAGTGCTTCGTCGCATATTGGGAGCACACTCCAACGGGGTTGTGGCCAACAATCCCCGCAATGGTCATTCTCACTACCCCGACCCTGCAGTTCCTCTGCCATCTCCGACTAATCCCGGCAGAGAGACACGTGGAGAAGCCTCGACATCCACCAGGCACGCCCGTTTAGACATAAACGAGGTAGACTGAGCTGTATGAGTAGTACCAAGTTTCAATGTATCCTCGCTTTGTAATCATGCGACCACGTATATTAACGCAGCCTGTCTTTGTGCCTCTGTGTTAATAGTAGCCTTGCATGTTTGGTCAGCGCATAGCTGCATATTTTCCGGGCACAACTACCAAAACCAGCCCGACGACAACCACAGTAACACATCTCTTTATGAGATATGTGTATCTCTGACACTGACCTGACCTTTGGAGCCAAGCTGGCAAATTTATTACCTTTCACCACGGTAAAAAAAATGATCCAGCTCCATTGCTATATAAAGGCCACCTTGTGACCTTACCCAGCAACCCCCACCTTGTGCACAACACTCACGCTCCTTCCTGTCATGCCGAACCCCAGCATTCATCTGAGAATCCCAGATGCAACCCCAGGTAGCTTTGTCAAATTATTGTGGGATTTTACCCGCAGTACCATGGGTTCTACCCAGCCACCCCAGTACGAGCTGTTCAAATCAAGGATCACCCCATCCACCTCGGAATATTGGGCAGCCGTACACATTCCTCCTGTAGACCCCAACCAAGACCCAATAGAAGTTTCCTTCGTGGGGAGATCTATGCCAACCCCACACTTGGCCATAGAAGCTGCTGCGAAAGAAGCAATTGCTCGTCTTCGATCCGCAGTACCCTATGCCCGCGAACGAGGATATTATTACTTTCCGAGTCGTGCAGCACCCGGAGAAGTAACGTCTTTTCCCGGTGGGCGTATTGAGAGAGACCCAGTTCTGGCCAACCTCATTCAGTACATCATTGCTCAAGAGCATTTAAACCAGCGAGTGATGGATTATCTCCAGAGCCTCGCAGATTTAAATCCTCAGGTTGCCATCGGCAGACCACTGAGACCCAACACGGAGAGACGCATACATCGACTGGTCAATCCACTGCCTCCAATTGAAGAAGAATGTATCCCTTTACCAGAGACATTTTATCAGAACCCCTCCCAGTTACCATTTTCATTTTAGACGTCACTACTGTATTTATCCTTTGCAGCATTTATTTATGTATGTGACTTATGCGTGATACCCTGAGTTTGTACGACGAGTCAATTATTTGGCTTCGACCAATGGGTGTAGTTTTTGTTGTGGTTTATGCTCCTTTAAATTAACTGTTTTTCCCTCGCGAAATCCTGGAGTGAGATTTCTTTTCCCTGAATTGCTACACCAGCCACTTCACGGCATGGATTATTTGATTCCACACAGCACCACGCGCAGCCTCACAACCATAATCATTCGGACACATACACTGTATACAAAACTTTGCAACGGTGTTACATCCAGCTAATCACCCCCTAACAACAGTTAGCACCCGGCACACTCCATCTACTCCTCATGATCACCACCACCGCGGAGAGCCAACACCCGAGCCGCAGCATTGCGATACTCGTCGAAGATCATCGCGCACAGGAGCACAGAGAGCCCCAGCAGCGTCGCCAGCCCTCCGCATATCTGGATCACAAACCAGTCCGGCATCGCCTCCGCCATTAGAGCCTCGACCGAGCTTCTGTAAGCAGTAACGGAGAAATAAGGAGGAGGAGAAGTGAGGCCAGGTGTAAGGAGGAAGAGAGAGGCACCCCGGCCGTTTTTATAGCTCGAGCTCGGTGTACGGTGGGCGGAGTCCACCAACGCCGCTTGTCGCCGATCGCCAGTGTTCGGAGTCGAATCCGCGAGCAGTGCCGATAGCGCACTGGCCCGCGAGGTGAGTGCACACTGCACCAGCAGCTAGCATGCCGCGCACTACCACGGTACGGCCTAGATGCCCTACCCACTAGGCGTCGCCGATGGAGAAAGCGCGCGAGAGAGAGGAGGAAGAAAGGTCCAGAGGGAGAAGAAGAGGAGACTGACAGTGGACCCCGGGTCCACCTGTCAGCCAGAGAGAGCACTGTGCTCTCGGGTGCGATCAGCGTATATCTAAATTTAGGAGTTATCCTAAATTTATATCCAGCGTAGTAACCGCCCATTTTTGTCCCGAACCGTGGACTTTTCCACACGGCACCAGTTTTCACACTGTGGTTTTTCACCACTTATTGCCCTCTCACTGTAGCCACGTCTTTATTGCGTAAATATTCTCTTAACACCACTTTTAGCAAATCTCGAGGACGAGATTTTTCTTAAGGGGGATAGTACTGTGACACCCCAAAAATTTGGCCTTGTTTTATTAAATTAAAATTTTTTGCCAGGAATTAAAACTTTGGATTTTTGAGCTCCACTTTTGATTATTTTTTTTATCATTTCCTTCCCTGTTATGATGAGTTTCTCCAAAAAGAAAACTTTTCAAAAATGTTGTTGGACTTGTTTTAACCTCTCAAGAAAAACTTTCCTTTTATCAGTGTAACAAATTAATAATTTTATTGCTTGATCTTTATTTTCTTGAAAATGGTTTTTCAGGGTTAGATGGCCATATTTGAACTACAACCATTTGATGGATTCACTTAAAATTTCCACAAAAATTTGGAGATGTCATGTGATGTTTTTAAATCAATTTGATGCAAAAATATATTTCATTCACTAAATATTTTGAGCCCTGCTCTCAATTTTTCTTCTCTGGTCCAGAGTGCATTTTGCACTACAACCTATTTAAATATTCATTTAAAACTTCTACCAAAATTAAGGGAGGTCAGTAGGAGCCTATTATCCCTCTTTGTGCAAAAACTTAATTATGTTCTTTGAAAAATTTGAGTGAATCAACTTCATCTTCATTCTGGACCAACTTGTTGGTTTGTGCAGCAACCATGTTTTTGCTTGCTCTTTAGCCCTTGATCATTTCTCCTACTTGTAGACCCCCATGTTAAACCCTTAAGTCCAGGAGTATGCACCTTTTGGATCATTTTTGGTTCATGAAATAATGTCATTTATTTCCTGTCCAGAATTGAAGTTTTGTAAAACTTGCACTAACAAGTTTCTTCTTTTGTCCAACTAACATCACCACTCTCTCTTTCATCCACAGAGACATTGATCTGGAGATTTTAGCCACTCCAAGAAATGCCTAAGTGCCCTTGGCATTTTGTCAAACACCTGGTGGGCATGGCCAGTTTTGACATGTTTTTGTCTTTGTATTGTGACCTTGCACCTCGGATCAAACCAGCATGTCCACTAGACTCCCCGTTTCTCCTAACCTAGGTCTGTTAATTGCCAGTCTCAACCAAGCTCTGTAGCATGCTCTGGCATTTCGTCGAGCACACCTAGTGCGTGCACTGGACGCGCCCAGAGCACGCGTATTGCAGCCGTGCGCCCGAGCCGACACGCTGGCCCCCACGGCTTTGGCCCGCTCTGCAGAACCTTGCCGCGCACTCCCTTTCTCTCCGCTATGCGCCAAGCAGCCCCCGCCGCGCCCGGCAGGCCAAGCGCTAGCCGCCGCCGCCGCCCGACAGCCCTGCGCCATTCAGCGCCGCCCAAGCCACGCCCGCTCGCCACCTGGCCCTTGGAGCAGTGCGAGCTCATCCGCAAGCGTGTCTGCTAGCCCTCGTCGCCGCCACGTCGCCCTAGCTACAGAACGTCGGTTCGCCGGAGAGCTTAACCACGGCCGCCGCGGAACCTCCTTGCCACGCTATAAAAGGGAAGCCCCGAGCGTCTCCAAGCCCGGAGGTAGCCTCATGCCGTCTCACTAACACCCCTATCGCCACCAATTGGGAGGGAGCAGGTCTTCTTCAACCTCTCCGGTCAGTTCGGCCACCGCCGCCTCCCGGCTTCATTCGGCGCAACCAGAGCTTCCCCCTCTCCGTTCTCTTCACCAGGAACCATCTCATCCTCCCGTGAACTCGTTCCCCTGCTTGATTTTGATCGGGAGCCGTCGCCACCACAAACTCACTTTGTCACCGAAGCTTTCCTCCGCCGCGGAGCTCGCCGCCGGCAGCTCCCTCCACCTCCGACAACCCCACGACCACCGGGAGGACCGCCTCGGCCGTGCGGATCCATCCCTACCCTCTGGAGCCCGCGAGGAGCAGCCAAACGCCGGCGACGATCGCCGGAGCCCCGCTCCGCTCGGACAGAGGAGGGAGACGACGCGCGGCGACTGGTCAAACATGACCAGTGGGCCAGGCGGGCCCACTGTCAGCGACACCCCGCGCTGACCACGTGAGATTAAGTGAAGGCGTATTATCCCTAGTACGCTTTCCCCGCTCCGAAAGCGTATTCCCCTCCGAAACGTTTTCTTTTTCTGTTTTATTTAAAAACAGATTTTGACCAAATGTTTGACTGGCTCTAACTTTTTAGATATAAGTCCAAATGAGTTGATTCTTTTTCCTACCTTCCTCATATTTGATCTAGTTTATTTTAAGATTTATTTGAAAAAATTTCAAACAACTTTTTTGTTCTGTTTTTGAAATTGTGTTAATTCGAATATATTTTCAAATAGGATTTTGGGGAAAGAGAAGAAAACTTTCAAAAGTTTGGAGAGCACCCTGCCTTTCCACACATTGAAGGCAAGCATTCTGAATCCCGGCATAATATTTTTGGAGTGATTGTTGATGCATTTATAACACCACCGCATTTCGAAGGACTTGTTATTTCATGTGATATGATCATATGCATGGGTGCATGTTACTGATTTCCATGCTGTTGGTAATGGACACACTTGTGATGATAATCACCCTCATGAGCTTGGCATGCATACCGGCAGGAAACCGGGGAAAACCTCTGCCTTGGGTAGGTATGAGTTTGCCACTGGTCTCCGTCGGGACGGTTCTGTCTGGTATGACATGGTAAGGTGATATGAGTGGTGACTCTGTTTGATGAAAATATATGTGTTATGCTAATCATGCAAGGAATACTTGAACCTCCTGAGTCGACCGTAGATCGAGTCTTGTTCCAGTAACCCCCATACCTGTTTCGTACTACCACTCGTCTCTACAGCAAGTAGAGTACGGTTCAGTAAGTTGTCAACCTCTTTCTAGCACACACCGTACAAAGAGGCCATGGTGGAAGATACCGGTTTTAACTGGTAGGCAGACCACCTGGTCCGGGGCATGGGTGTTTCCGGTTGGGACCGAGAGGGGAGGCCACCCCTTAGAGCGCGCGACATAAGTTTGATCCCATGCTACGCGAGGTTGTAGCCTCCCCACTTAGAGTTGTTTAACAGGTGTCGTGGGTGATTCCAGACACGTGTGAGTTAAGCTGGTGTGTGCAAGTTAGGTGTGTTTTCAACAAAAAGACTGTAGACGGGATTAGTCCCGATGGACTAAAGAAATCCGTTACTCGTGGGTAAAGAGTACACCCTCTGCAGAGATTAAACCTATTCGAATAGCCGTGTCCATGGTTAAGGATTACAGTCTGGGATGGGTCAAGTGTCGGTCTTAGTGTCGGTCTTCGGAGGTGAAACTGTTAACCAGAAATGGAATTACTACTTGTGACTTGTGATAACTATGATTATTATTATTGATGACTAACCCGTGATATTATTGTTATTATCGAGTATCTTTGGGATGGTTCTACCTCCGGGATATTCACTATGATTGTTTCTTTTAAAGCTCTTTATGTGGCGTCGCCCAGACGCCCGACTGTGGCATTTCTTTTAAAGCCCTTTATGTGGCGTCGCCCAGACGCCCGACTGTGGCATTTCTTTTAAAGCCCTTTATGTGGCGTCGCCCAGACGCCCGACTGTGGCATTTCTTTTAAAGCCCTTTATGTGGCGTCGCCCAGACGCCCGACTGTGGCATTTCTTTTAAAGCCCTTTATGTGGCGTCGCTCAGACGCCCGACTGTGGCATTTCTTTTAAAGCCCTTTATGTGGCGTCGCTCAGGCGCCCGACTGTGGCATTACTTGTTATTTATTTCATAAATTTCTTTTATACTATCATGTTATTGCAATTTTATAAATAACTTGCTTGCACGCATCCGAGAATTACTTATCCTTTGTGGCTGACGTCATGAGCATAAAATATTTTTCAGCACATCATTGTTATATTATACATGTGTTCATAATGTTTGCGAGTACATTCAAAGTACTCACTGGCTTGTCCCTGGCTATTGTCTTGGCCAGATTTCCTTGCACGGAGAGGAGCGATGCGATGCCAGCCCCGAAACCCACGCAATGGAGATAGCAGCCTCGCGAAGATAGGAATTAACCTGGTCAGCTGTTCCCGTGGGAAGTGGAGTCCCATAGACACAGATGTTTCACAACCCGCTTCCGCCATCAACCACTAGAAACCATTTGTTGTACCCACAGGCCAGAATGGTCTTGTACTACATATTTTGTATTTTTGCTTGGAGTTCCTATATCAAGTTGGAGCCTCATCAGCTAACAGTAATCCTGGGGCTGATGAGCACGACGGTCTTTTCTGGAAATGGACTACCCGGAAAAAACCGGTCGTGACAGCAATATAAGGATTTTCAATACAATTCACCACACAATACATATAAATTTCCTCTAGATCAAAATGAAGAACTCTATCAAGGGCAAATTCTGGAATAACCTTAGTTCTACGTTTCATTTCTTCTTAACCCAAGAGCAAACTAAGTTCATTATGATGTGCAAGGGAAATCAAGTCAGCACAAATTTTGGACACGATACGATCATGAAACAATTTGCATTGGGTACTGAAATGATCATGCTCATTGCAAAGTTCACAAGTACGGCTAAGAAAATTTAAATTTTCAGCACGAGCTTCTAGCCTTTCTTGCAACCATTTCGTTTCCAAATGCTTATGCCTCTTGCAATATCTATCTTCCCTATTCGGTGTGTACTTGCAAACCCAATGCACTCCACAAAAATTGATATGTTTATAGGAGACATTATCATCATAACTAGTGCAATCATCATTAGTACTATGGATATTTAAAGAGTTCATACTAACAACATTGCAATCATGCTCATCATTCAAAGATTTAGTGCCAAACATTTTAATGCATTCTTCTTCTAATACTCTGGCACAATTTTCCTTTCCATCATACTCACGAAAGATATTAGAAAGATGAAGCATATGAGGCAAACTTAATTCCATTTTTTTGTAATTTTCTTTTATAAACTAAAGTAGTGATAGAACAAGAAACTAAAAGACTCGATTGCAAGATCTAAAGATATACCTTCAAGAACTCACCTCCCCGGCAACGGCGCCAGAAAAGAGCTTGATGTCTACTACACAACCTTCTTCTTGTAGACGTTGTTGGGCCTCCAAGTGGAGAGGTTTGTAGGACAGTAGAAAATTTCCCTCAAGTGGATGACCTAACATTTATCAATCCGTAGGAGGCGTAGGATGAAGATGGTCTCTCTCAAGCAACCCTACAACCAAATAACAAAGAGTCTCTTGTGTCCCCAGCACACCCAGTACAATGGTAAATTGTATAGGTGCACTAGTTCGGTGAAGAGATGGTGATACAAGTGGTATATGGATGGTAGATAAAAGTTTTTGTAATCTGAAAATATAAAAACAGCAAGGTAACTAATGATAAAAGTGAGCACAAACGGTATTGCAATGCGTTGAAACAAGGCCTAGGGTTCATACTTTCACTAGTGCAAGTCCTCTCAACAATAATAACATAATTGGATCACATAACTATCCCTCAACATGCAACAAAGAGTCACTCCAAAGTCACTAATAGTGGAGAACAAACGAAGAGATTATGGTAGGGTACGAAACCACCTCAAAGTTCTTCTTTCCAATCAATCCGTTGGGCTATTCCTATAAGTGTCACAAACAGCCCTATAGTTCATACTAGAATAACACCTTAAGACACAAATCAACCAAAACCCTAATGTCACCTAGATACTCCAATGCCACCTCAATTATCCGTGGGTATGATTATACGATATGCATCACACAATCTCATATTCATCTATTCAAACCAACACCAAGTACTTCAAAGAGTGACCCAAAGTTTCTACCGGAGAGTCAAGACGAAAATGTGTGCCAACCCCTATGCATAGGTTCATGGGAGGAACCCGAAAGTTGATCACCAAAACATACATCAAGTGGATCAATAGAATACCCCATTGTCACCACGGGTATCCCACACAAGACATACATCAAGTGTTCTCAAATCCTTAAAGACTCAATCTGATAAGATAACTTCAATGGGAAAACTCAATTCATCACAAGAGAGTAGAGGGGGAGAAACATCATAAGATCCAACTATAATAGCAAAGCCGCGATACATCAAGATTGTACCACCTCAAGAACACGAGAGAGAGTGAGAGAGAGAGAGAGAGATCAAACACATAGCTACTGGTACGTACCCTCGGCCCCGAGGGAGAACTACTCCCTCCTCATCATGGAGAGCACCGGGATGATGAAGATGGCCACCGAAGAGGGATTGCCCCCTCCGGCAGGGTGCCAGAACAGGTCTAGATTGGTTTTTGGTGGCTATAGAGGCTTCTGGCGGCAGAACTCCCAATCTATTGTGCTCCCCAAAGTTTTTAGGGAGGAAGAAGTACGTCGGTGGATCTCCGGGCTGTCCACGAGGCAGGGGCATGCCTAGGGGGGTGGGCGCGCCCCCACCCTCGTGGGCAGCCCGGGACTCTCCTGGTCCAACTTTGATACTCCGTGGGCTTCTTCTGGTCCAAAAATAAGTCCAGTGAAGTTTCAGGTCAATTGGACTCCATTTGATTTTCCTTTTCTGCGATACTCTAAAACAAGGAAAAAAACAGAAACTGGCACTGGGCTCTAGGTTAATAGGTTAGTCCCAAAAATAATATAAAAGTGTATAATAAATCCCATAAACATCCAAAGTTGATAATATAATAGCATGGAACAATAAAAAATTATACATACATTGGAGATATATCAGCATCCCCAAGCTTAATTCCTGCTCGTCCAAGAGTAGGTAAATGATAAAAACAGAATTTTTGATGTGGAATGCTAACGAATATCATGTATTTCTCTTTATTGTGGCAAGAATATTCAGATCCATAAGATTCAAGACAATAGTATAATATTGACATAAAAATAACAATACTTCAAGCATACTAACTAAGCAATCATGTCTTCTCAAAATAACATGGCCAAAGAAAGTTCATCCCTACAAAATCATATAGTTTGGTCATGCTCCATTTTCGTCACACAAGAATGCTCTCATCATGCAAACCCCAATGACAAGCCAAGCAATTGTTTCATACTTTAGTAATCTCAAACTTTTTAAACCTTCACGCAATACATGAGCGTGAGCCATGGATATAGCACTATGGGTGGAATAGAATATAATGAGGGGGTTATGTGGAGAAGACAAAAAGGAGAAAGTCTCACATCGACGCGGCTAATTAATGGGCTAGGGAGATGCCCATCAATTGATGTCAATGCAAGGAGTAGGGATTGCCATGCAACGGATGCACTAGAGCTATAAATGTATGAAAGCTCAACAAAAGAAACTAAGTGGGTGTGCATCCAACTTGCTTGCTCACGAAGACCTAGGGCACTTGAGGAGGCCCATTGTTGGAATATACAAGCCAAGTTCTATAATGAAAATTCCCCACTAGTATATGAAAGTGACAAAACAAGAGACTCTCTATCATGAACATCATGGTGCTACTTTGAAGCACAAGTGTCGAAAAAAGGATAGTAGCATTGTCCCTTTTATTTTTTTATTTGGCCTTTCTTTTTTTATTTGGCCTTTCTTTTCCTTTTCTTTGTTTGGGCCTTCTCTTTTTTTATTTGGCCTTTCTCTTTTTTTATTTTTTTGGGACCATGCTCTATTAATGATGATCATCACACTTATTGCAAAAATCTACAAGTCATCAAAAACCAAGCATTACGCGCATGCTCCTAGGGGGATAGATTGGTAGGAAAAGACCATCGCTCGTCCCCGACCGCCACTCATAAGGAAGACAATCAAATAACACCTCATGTTTCAAATTTGTTACACAACGTTTACCATACGTGCATGCTACATGACTTGCAAACTTCAACACAAGTATTCCTCAAAGTCACAACTACCCAACTAGAACAACTTTGATATCACTATCTCCATATCTCAAAACAATCATCAAGTATCAAACTTCTCTTAGTATTCAATGCACTTATATGAAAGTTTTTATTATATCCCTCTTGGATGCCCATCATATTAGGACTAGTTTCATAACCAAAGCAAACTACCATGCTCTTCTAAAGACTCTCAAAATAATATAAGTGAAGCACGAGAGTTCATCTATTTCTTTAAATTGAAACCACCACCGTGCTCTAAAAGGATATAAGTGAAGCACTTGAGCAACAACAAACTACTCCGAAAGATATAAGTGAAGATCAATGAGTAGTCAAAAAATTATGCAACTATATGAAGAATCTCTAACATTAAAGAATTTTAGATCTTGGTATTTTATTCAAATAGCAAGCAAATCCTAACAAAATAAATTGACGCTCCAAGCAAAACACATATCATGTGTGTTGGGGATATAGTTACTAGAGGTAAACCGGCTAGGCATGGCCGGATTATCTCCATGAAGATTGAAGCCCATGAAGATGAGAAGATACTGGAGCTTTAAGAAGGCCCAAGGCCCAAAGACAGATTAAAGCCTATAGATGTGAACCGACTTTGTCATGTAAACTTGTATTGTAAGTTAGAGGAATAGAGACCGAGCCGGACACCTTATGATCCGGCCTCGGGACTCTGTAAACCGGCGGGCGTCAACCTGTGTATATAAAGGGACGACCCGGCCACGGTTTGAGGACGGAAAAACAACAACTCGAGGGCCAGTCAAAGCGGATTCGCTCCCTGGTCATCGAAACCCTAGCAATACCAATCACAACTAGACGTAGGCTTTTACCTTCATCGAAGGGGCCGAACTAGTATAAACTCCCTGTGTCCCCTTGTCTGATTTAACCCCTCTAGGTTAACCCGTTGCGATGGCTCCACGACTAAGTCCTTTCACGAGGACATCTGCCATGACAAACCCACGACAGTTGGCGCCCACCGTGGGGCTGTCACATGATGGTTTCGAGTTCTTATAGGGCAGCTTTGACGGACTCAAGGGATACGCTATGGGCCAGATGACGAAGAGTCGTCGCGACAAGCTCTACGTTGACAACACGGGAGGGGGCCCGAGGCTGATTCAATCGAATACGGGTACCGGGTCCCCTTTGGTGGGATTCACGTCTTCATCGGCAAGATTGGCTAACCGGGCCCTGAGCCGGACACCTGCACCGACATCATCGAGACGGCTCAGCGTGCAAGCCCTTCCCCAGTTCAGTCTATGGCAAAGCATGTTTTCGTAGGTGTCATCCATGGAGCAGAATATGAGGATGGACCGGCATCCGATGGAGAAACCATTGTCTGCTCCGACGACGAATCTTCCGGAGAGACCGAATCGCTCTATCAGTTGTAGGGTGGCCGGATTAGTGGAGGTTTCGAGGGCAACAGTATTCCGGACTCCCCTGATCTGCCAAACCGGACCGCTATCTTCATGGCCGGTACACAATCAGCGCCCCACTCATCAACCGCCACATCAATGCTCTCCGGTTCAGCAACAGCCACGCCGGTGGGGGCAGGGAGCTCTGCGCCACCTCCGGCTCAAGTTCTGTCTGACTTGTTCGATGCTTTGGGAACATTGATGGCCGCGGAGGTGGACGCAGCAGTCCGGGATCAGCACAACATGGAGATCGCAAAGGTGAAATATCAGATAACTCAGGCTAAAGCGGACCTAGCGGCAGAGAACGCTAGGATGGCTACAGAACGGGCCGAGTTGGAAGCTCAGGCCTACCGGCTTAGGTTGGATCAGAATGCTTCAAAAGAAGTCATGAGAAGAAGATACCAATCGCATCTCCCGCTGAGTTATGAGCCATGAAATCTGTTCAACACGCCAGGAGCAGGAACTAGTAACCAGCCAATATTAAGCCGGACGGAGGCGCCAGGAACAGGAGCGCCGGTTCAGCCGCGCACGATGTACCCGCCTCGTCAGAACAACATTGTGGCACAATATGTTCCAACACCCCTCGGGCATTACTCCAACCCATTGGACAACATTGTGGCCGCCGCATCACGGTTGGCAGCCCTCCCAACCAACAGCGAATCACCAGTTGTGATTGAGGCACGACGGGCCAGAGATCTCCTTCAAACAGCTCTAAACCAGCAGCAAGCTTATTTGCACAGTCGTGAGAGGATTCATTCCACCCCCCGTCCAAGCCGGACCTACAGCAGACACGTTGAGGATGAACTGGCTGTGTCAAGCAGTGCACGTCGCCATAACTCGCCGCAAGGGCACAACCCGGCAGGGGGAGGTACTAATGCGTAGGATGTGGTGGATCATGGTTGCGCAGGTCGAGAGGCCGAGTTAGCAGCTCTGCACGGAGCCTGTCAACCTACTCCGGTTCACCCTACCGCTTCAGTAGAGCCAGGTGTGGTATTCAGTTCCTTAGGGGTGCCGTGTCTCACCCCCGCTTTGCATAATGTACGACTGCCCAAGGATTTCAAAGGACCTCGTAAGGTACCCAATTACACCGCCGATCTACAACCAGAGGCATGGGTTGAAAGCTACGAGATGGCAATGGAGATGTTAGATGTGGATGAAGCAGTATGTGCTAAATACTTCACCATGATGTTGGAAGGAACATCTCGTACTTGGTTGAAGACCTTACCAACTAACTCTGTCGGATCACGGGTTGAATTGAAGCACCGGTTTATCCAGAACTTCAAAGATACTTGTAAGCAGCCCATGTCAATTGTGGATCTGGCCGCTTGTGTCCAAGAGGATGGGGAGTCCACGACCCATTGGGTAAAGCAGGTCTCAGCTATTTTGCATTCATCGGATCGTATCAATGCAGATACCGCAGTGCTAACGTTGGAGGGCAATTGCCGTTTTCTGCCGCTCAAATAGAAGTTAGGAAGGCTCAAACGTCACTGCAATGATATGTCAACGCTTATGGCCGCTTTGGTTAAGTATGCCGATTCAGATAATACCAAAGACCCTGACTCAGAGGAGGACAAACCGGGGAAAGGGAAAAAGAACGGCAACACCAAGGGTCAGCAGCATAATCCGGCAGGCCATGGGAATAATGGTAAGCGCAAAGCCAACAACAGTTTGGACTTTGTGGCTAACACCAATACTACGGAGAATGGTCGGCGCCGTAAGGGCAAGCAGCCCCAGAGGGGCGGAGGTTCAGGCCCCCAATTTGGAGCGCCTGTTAAATCAACCCTATCCAAAACATGGATCAAAGGAGAAGCCAGCATCACATCTTTGGAGGATTGTTATATCATGCGAGATTTCAAGAACTCCAATATGTTTCAGTATGATAATAGCCTGCCCGGCGGTTCAGGAGGTGGTTTCCATGGGCCGGGTTATGGAGGCGGCAGCTCCGTTTCAGGATTTCAGGGCAATCAAACCGGACACAGCAATCAAGGGAACCAGGGCAACCAGGGAGGTTACAACCTTCAGGGGAACCAGCAGCAGCAGCAGTCGGGTTATCAAAACAATCCTAAGCAGTTAAATAGTGGGCAATATCATGTCTTCACCACTAGCTTGTGTAAGCGTGATCAGAAGCTTCACAAGAGGGCAGTGAACTCTGTTGAACCGGCGGTGCCTCAGTATTTGCGCTGGTCTGAGCAACCCATTTTATGGAGTAGAGAGGATCACCGGCCCCAGGTTGACAATCCGGGTCATCTAGCCTTAGTGGTGGCCCCTCAAGTTGGGGGATATAAGTTCACTAAGGTACTCACGGATGGGGGAAGTAGTATCAACATTCTATATTATGAAACCTTCCGTCGTATGGGGTTAACAGATAAGAATCTTAAACCGTCAAACACCAGTTTCCATGGTGTGGTGCCTGGTAAGTCTGCATATCCAGTGGGCAAGATAGCCTTAGAGGTGTCTTTTGGAGATGATCATGATTCAAGATCAGAAACATTGACTTTTGAGGTGGTAAAAATCAAAAGTCCGTATCACGCTTTGTTTGGGCGACCGGCTTACGCTAAGTTCATGGCGAGGCCGTGTTATGTTTATCTACAGCTTAAAATGCCAGGTCATAAGGGGACCATCACAGTACATGGGAGCAGGAAGATCGCTTTGGAGTGTGAGGAAGGTGATGCGGCTTATGCTGAGTCGGTTTGTGCCACGGAGGAGATGAAGTTTTATAAAGACAAAGTTGATCCGGCAGATATGACTTCTTTGAAAAAGCCAACTATGGAACACGATCCGGCGTTGAAATTTAAATCGGCCACAGATACTAAGATGGTTGATTTTGTTCCTGGTGATTCATCCAAGCAGTTCAACATCAGCGCTAACCTGGATCCCAAATAGGAAAGCGCGCTCATCGAGTTCATCCGTGAGAGCCGGGACATCTTTGCATGGAAACCTTCTGACATGCCAGGTGTAACGAGGGAACTCGCTGAGCACACACTTAACATTGATCCTAAGTTTAAACCGGTCTGGCGGTTTCTCTGCCGCTTCAATGAAGAAAGGCGCAAGGCTATTGGTGAAGAGGTAGCTTGGTTGTTGGCCGCGGGGTTTAACGTGGAGGTCTTTCACCCGGAGTGGTTGGCTAATCGGGTGCTGGTTCTTAAGAAAAATGGCACTTGGCGTATGTGTGTAGATTACATAGACTTGAACAAGGCTTGCCCTGCAGATCCCTTTGCCCTCCCTCGTATTGATCAGATTATTGATGCTACGGCGGGTTGTGACCGTTTGTGTTTTCTGGACGCTTATTCTGGTTATCATCAGATCAAAATGGCAGTTAAGGACCAGGAGAAGACAACTTTTATAACTCCTTTTGGAGCCTTCTGCTATGTCTCCATGCCCTTTGGGATCAAGAGTGCCCAGGAGACTTATCAACACTGTGTTTAGAATTGTCTTCATAAGAAGATTGGGTGCAATGTTCATGCATATGTGGATGATATTGTGATAAATTCCAGGAAGGAGGAAACATTGATAGATGATTTGAGAGAAACCTTTGACAACCTCCAGGTTTACAAGATGATGCTCAATCCGGAAAAGTGTGTCTTTGGTGTCCCGACAGGCAAACTCTTGGGTTTTCTGGTGTCAAACAGAGGCATTGAGGCTAATCCGGAAAAAATCTCAGCAATTACATCTTTGGCTAAACCGGCGTGTATCAATGACGTTCAACGTATGGCCGGCCGAATTGCGGCTTTGAGCCGGTTTATCAGTCGTCTTGGGGAGAAGGCTATCCCTTTATATCAGATGTTAAAGAAAACAGATGATTTTGTCTGGAGCAAGGCGGCTGATGAAGCATTTGAGGATCTGAAGAGGCAGTTAGCTGAACCGCCTGTGCTTGCAGCCTCGATCGATAAAGAGCCGTTATTGCTATATGTGGCTGCTAATGCCCGAGCTGTTAGCGTGGCTATTGTGGTGGAGCGCAAGGAAGCTGGAAAGGAATATTCGGTTCAACGGCCGGTTTATTATATCAGTGAGGTGCTCATTGAATCAAAGTAGAGGTATCCACATTGGCAGAAGCTGGTGTATGGAGTGTTTATGGCAAGAAGGAAGCTCAAACATTATTTTCAGGGTCATCCTATCACAGTGGTCAGTTCAGCCCCTCTGGGAGATATCATTCAAAACATAGAGGCAACTGGCCGGATTGCTAAGTGGGCTATTGAGCTTGGGCCTCACGGGCTCAAATACACGCCTCACACAGCAATTAAATCCCAAGCGCTTATGGATTTCATCAATGATTGGACAGAGTTGCAGGCACCAGAGGAAAAGCCAGATAACACGTATTGGACTATTCACTTTGATGGATCCAGACAGTTGGAGGGCTCGGGGGCTGGAGTCATACTAACTTCCCCACGAGGTGACAAGTTTTGTTATGTCCTCCGTTTAATGTTCCCTTGTACTAACAATGTAGCTGAATACAAGGCCTTTCTCCACGGTCTTCAGATGGCAAAGGAGATGAACTTAAGCCGAGTTAAGTGCTTTGGTGACTCGGATCTGGTGGCTCAACAGGTGTCTGGCACTTGGGATTCAAAAGACCCACTCATGGCGGCATATCGACGAGAGGTAGACATGGTGGCTGGCCATTTCAAGGGTTATCAAGTTGACCATATAGACCGGTGAAAGAATGAAGCGGCGGACGCTTTAAGTCGCCTTGGTTCTCAGTGTAAACCGGTCCCACCAAATGTCTTTCTTGACGTGCTGCATAATCCGTCGGTCAAGGTACCAACAGAGGAGGAGTTGGCTATTCCTGATCTGGAGGCTCAATTGGTGGCAGCTTTGCATGTCATACCGGATTGGACAATCCCATACCTGGCTTACATGAACCGGGGCGAGTTCCCGAAGGATGAAACCTCGGCCCGGCAGATAATCCAGCGTTCCAAGTTGATGACCATAATCAATGGAGAGTTACATCGTTACAGCGTGTCAGGGGCAATTCAACGTTGTGTCTCTCCTCAAGAGGGTTGTGAGCTTTTGCGAGAAATCCATGAAGGGGATTGTGGTCACCACGCCGGTTCAAAGTCTTTGGTAGCTAAAGCTTTTCGCCACGGTTTTTATTGGTTAACAGCAAACGCTGATGCGGAGGATTTAGTCAAAAGATGTGACGGTTGTCAAAAATTCGCACGCCGTGCCCATATTCCGGCTCAGGAGTTGAGGATGATTCCAATAACTTGTCCATTTGCAACTTGGGGGCTTGATATGGTTGGACCCTTCAAGCGATCCAAGGACAAAAAGACCCACTTATTAGTGGCGGTTGACAAATTCACCAAATGGGTGGAAGCAGAGCCAGTCAGTAAGTGTGATGCGGCCACGGCGGTTCAGTTCATCAAAAAGGTGATATTCTAGTTTGGCTTTCCACACAGTATTTATAACTGATAATGGTACTAATCTGTTAAAGGGAGAGATGGAGGAATTTTTCCAACGTGAGCACATCCGGCTTGATATAGCATCGGTGGCTCACCCCCAATCTAATGGTCAAGCAGAGAGGGCAAATCAAGAAATTTTGAGAGGTATTAAACCCCGGCTTATGGTTCCTTTGAAGCGGACACCGGGTTGCTAGGTGGAGGAATTACCTTCTGTGTTATGGAGCATCAACACCACACCTAACAGATCTACGGGTTACACACCTTTCTTCATGATTTATGGAGCAGAGGCGGTTCTTCCTAGTGACATCCGTCACGACTCGCCCCGTGTGGCAGCTTATGTTGAAGCTGATAATGAGAAGGCATGTCAGGATTCACTGGACCTGTTAGATGAGGAGCTTGATCTTGCAGTAGCACGTTCGGCGATTTATCAACAAGATCTCCGACGTTATCACAGCCGCCAGGTTAAGACCAGAACTTTTCAAGAGGGCGATCTGGTGCTCCGCCTCATCCAGGATCAGACTGATATGCACCAATTATCCCCACCTTGGGAAGGACCTTTTGTGGTCAGCAAGAATCTACACAAATGAGTCATACTACCTCATTGATGTTCGAGAGCACAAAGACTCATGTAAATTGGAGGAGGAGACCAAGCGGCCGTGGAATATAGCTCTTCTTCGGCCTTACTATACTTGAGCCACAGGCTCTTAGTATGTACATATTTATGACAATGTATATATTATATAATAAACTGGAGCCTCGAATAAAGCGGGGTCTCTGTTCTCTTTACATCGTGTGTGAGCTTACAAGAGTTTCTACTAACAAAGCGGAGTTTTGTTAAACCGGCCTCTGCGGCCGCACGGATATAAAGAAAATCACTAGGGGGCTTGGTCGTATCTGAACCATAGCTACACCTCTTGATCGGTTTGAAACCACAAAGGGATATCACTAGGGGACTAGGTTGTTGTCACACCATAGCTACACCTCTTGATCGGTTTAACACCACAAAGGGATATCACTAGGGGGCTTGGTTGTTGTCACACCATAGCTACACCTCTTGATAGGCGTTAAGCCAAAAAAAATTATGTGGAGCCAAAGAGAGTTTGTTGCATTAAGCATAGCTCAAACATAGGTAACCACCGAGCACAGCTCACATATTACCTGGGGGCTCTTTGCTTCTCAAAGAACAATGAGTTTTGAACCCTTTTAATAGGCAATCAAGCCAGGCTTGGAAGCCAGGTGTATTCACCTAAAACCCCGGGTTATCCTGCCTCTTTAAGTAAGTCACTCCGTCCAGGTAAACCTGGTATGACCCATCGAACGTTTGACAAGCAATCCCATGGACCCTGAACTTGTCACAGTTAAATCGGTGATTGGTTAAAGATTGAGGTCCATCTTAAAAAGGCTTTGTAAAATGGTTTAACTCAGTGGCCTGGCAGCCCATGAAAAGCCTCAATTTAGGGTCTGGCAGCCCATGAAAAGCTTTGCATATATTTTTTATTTTTGCTATTTTTATGATAAGGGATTTATAAACATTTTTTTCCTGACAAACCGGTGTTCATTACAACCCGGCTTGACTTTCTACGCTTAGTTGTCAGTACATGATCAGATTCTAAACCGGTAGCAAACTGCTCCGGTCTGGTTTTGACTAGATGTCACCATTCTTATACAAACAACTCAACGGCTTTTTAGCCCAATATGATTTCTACATGCAACGGTAAGAGATCTAGGAGTTATCAATGCTCCGGATTGGTGTTTTCACCTTTGCCATATAAGCAGTTGGTCAGCCAACGAGGTATGTTGCAGATGTTATTTTTAATACAAACTTTGATTATCCATCCAAGTATTGTCTATTTTTGGGCATCATGATTCGTCTAGTTGTAAACCACTAGGACACTATCAAGTTCTTGTATCCAGGAACACAAATCATCATGGGCTATGCATAAATAGATCCCAAAAAAGTGAAACAAGTTTTCCGCATGTCAAAGCAACATAAACATGCTCGAGGGCATGATAGATAATGGGGTTTTGCTATCCTATTACAAGAAGCTTCAAAATGGCTCCAATTGAATAATTGTTTCAAAGTAGTGGCACACAGTAGCTGGTAAACTGGCTGTCGGTTTAAGATGCTGCGTCTGGACGGCTTGACGGTTGAGGATCATTTGGTGCAATCACTTCTTCTTCATCCCTCCCCAGACGCTGGAAACCAACCGTTGACCAATCGATTCTGGTTAAAGCTTGAAACACGGTTTCTTCATGGATAAGGCTGGAGGGGTTAATGTCAGGAGCATAAGTATGCTTACGGATTGGAGGCACAAGTTCTTCGACTTCATGGATTTCGGCAGGCTGTCTCTTCCCTTCAGTGTCATAAGCCGGCTGGAAATGAGATAAGTCTGTGTCTTCTGCCAGTTTGCTGGCTATTGGCCGCATCTCCTTTGTCAGCCTTTGGAGATCATTATTGTTGAAGCTTGAACTGTCCTACTTCACACCTGGATATCCTTTAATGATGCCATCCGCTTCAAGATCCGGAATCCATGCTTTGGCCCGGATTAGTGCGGTCAGCGCTCCTGCTCTTGCGACTGCCTTCTTCAGTTCAGTAATCCAGGCTGGTAGCATGGCCAACTTCTCAAGGGTTTCTTTTATCAGTATTGGTGCCGGTTTATTGTAGGCTGTAGTGCTTATAGCACGCTGGGATCCAGAGTAAAGCTGTTCTATTAAGGTGTAAGCCGCTTTAAGCTTCATCCACATATCACCGCCCAGATGAGTAATGCGAGTGCCTGTCATGGTTTATTATAAGCCAGACTGGTAAACAATAAGATCTCATGAATTGGGCAAACATCATAAGGAGATACGTACCAAATACAGCGGATGTCATGGCATTGATTTGCCGCTTCAAACCAGTTAGTTCATCTACAACTGGCTTCAGGGCTGCTTCGGCATCCTCAGCTCTTTTGGTTAAACCGGCCTTTTCGGTTTCCCAGTTAGCATGCTCCTTGTTAAAAGTCTCCTTTAGCTTTTCCATAGCCGTCAGGGCATTGGTCAACTCCTCCTTGGCTTTCACAGCCTCTGCTTGTTGGGACTTCACGTTCTCTTGCAAGTCAGCGGTTCGGGCATCACTATTGCTTAGCTCGGCCTGTAACGGCGAAGATATGTCAACAACAGGATATGTATTTTCTAAGTACTAAGCGTATAACAAGTTATGCACTTCGTACTTGGCGGCTAATGCCTATTTGCTCTATTATCAATACATCTTTTATAAGTCTCCAGAACAATGCAAGCATTATCCTTGACACTTGGGGGCTAATGTACATCTGTTCAAAACGGACGCATGGATTCAAGACCCGGATTACCTCGCAAAGCTAAACCGGCCTTTGGGGGCTACACTGAGGAAAGCTACATAATTACATTGGTAAAGTATCGGTTTTGTTTTCACTAAGGACCTGACATTTTGAGGGTGAGCTGGAGAGGATTAAAGTATTACAAAGTCCCGGTTTAAGATTAACATCATAAAATGGCCCTTGGGGGCTACTTGGGCTAGTATATCAACTTTGGAATCAAGAAATAAAGGGAGATGAAAATACCTCATAGCGTTCCTTCATCAAATTCACCAAACCGGCCTCATAATCTCGGTTTGAGTGCAGACGGTTTAAAAAACCGGAAAGGAGTTCTTCAGCGCTGAGATGAGCATAACTTGACAAATCAGTTCTCCATTTACCCTTCTCCATGGCAGCACGCTCTTCTTTGGCGCTATGTTTGGCCAAGATTACAGGATGGCCAGGAGAGTTGTGGCCCATGCCAGTAATGATAACATCATCTCCTGGGCCTCCAGTAGTTTTTGTGGGTGATGGTGGAGTGCTATTAACTCTCGCCGGACTAGCCAGGATTGGAGCTGCCGGTTCAGTATCAGGAACAGCAGTATCAGCTTTAGTTTCTTCATTAATATTCTGGTCTTGAGGGGGTGGCTCATCAAAGGTAGCGTCAGGATGGGGACCCTCTGGTTCACGAGTTTGATCCGGTTCATCTGTTTGCTCCTGTTCAAAAACCACCCGGTCTTTAGACGGATTGTTCACCCGAGCTTTTTTGCTGGGTCTGGCTTTGGCTCTGCAAACAAAAATAAAAGAGGTGAAAATTTAGCATATTACTCAGAATTTGTAAAACATTCGAAGAAAGGGTTTGAGTACTTACCCAGCTACAGTTTTGAGAGGAGGGAGTTGGGTTGCTGTTGACTCGCTAGAGGATGAGGGAGGTGTCACCTGATAATTTGAATCAAACGGATTAAGAGGTTGTCTGAAATAACCTGCCTTGAGATAAGAATTGTTAGAAGTGGGAGAGACCTCAGATCGGCGCTTCCGAACCAGGGTATCAGGTAAACTGGCCGTAGTGACCTGTTGGCCACTGTGTCGGGTTGTCCGGTGAGCTTCATGCTGCTGCGTCTTCAAAATAAATGTTGGATCCGAGTAAGCAAGAGGATGAGAAAAGCTTACTTTCTGGGCCGCTTGACGGGTTTTTTGCGTTGGCATAGAGTCTGAACCGGAGGAAAGGGTAATTACCTCTATATCATCAGCCTGGATGCCTTCTACGTCCTCCTGATAAAGATCATTGTTAATGAGATGCATGAAAAGGGAGCCAAGGGAGTCAAGTTCTACCTCAACTTCCGGTTCCTCTACATCTTCATCAAGTTCCATGTTGATACATTCGGTTGTTTTCCGCTTTGAGGTTCGCTTGACGGCTTTGGTTTTGGGACGGGATGGCTTTGCCGCTTTATCTGCGGATTTCCGCTTCCAGAAGGGATCATCACCCTGTTTATACACAAACAGAAGAAAGTTTACAAGTTGCACAATTTAAAGATATCAAAGATAAAAAGGAAGCATAGTGCTTACAGCAGGTGGTTTATTTTGAGTGTAGAAGGGGTTCAAGCCGGTTTGGCGACAGACTGATTCTGATTCATTCAAAATTTTCTTAATGCCTTCAGTGACCTTTTCATCGGTTAACTGAATGTTGATGTGGCGTTGGGGGTCTTCTAGTTCACCGGTGTACTCACACATTAAACCGGGGCGGCGCCTTAGTGGCAAGATGCTCCAAGATATCCAGCAATGCACGTAATCAATGCCTGATAAACCGTTGGCCATAAAGGCCCGGAGCTTTGCAAGTTGAGGGGCATATTTGCCCCGTTCCGTAGAACTTAAACTTTGCGGCAATGGATGAGTGTTGGAAAGCCAGTGATCACGGTAGCCTGGAAGAGGGTTCTCATCTTCAGGAGAGGTATCTATGCAGTAGAACCAAGTCTGGTTCCATTCCTTAGGGTGACTGTGCAGTTTGGCATGAGGGAATTCAACTTCTTTCCACTTTTGAATAGAGACACCACCAAGTTCAGTGTTGGGACCATTTACAAATTCTGTACACCGGTTCAGATGAAAAAAGTCCCGGAACAGCTCAACAGTTGGTTCTTCTTGTAAGTACACTTCACAAAAGACTTGGAAGTTGCATAGATTGGACACCAAGTTGGGTCCGATATCTTGAGGATGGAGTTGGAAACTAGCAAGCACATCTCAGAAAAACTTCGACCCGGGCGGTTTGAAACCACGTCCTATGTGGTCGACAAAGACCACTACCTCAACCTGCCTCGGGGTAGGAGGATTCTCTGTTCCTGGAACTCGCCATCGAATTTCAGTTTTCTTGGGAAGGTGCCGATATGGAGCATTCCATTCAACTGTTCTTCGGTGACCCGGGAAGGAGCCCAGTTGCAAGCAAAAAACTGTTTGGCCATTGTGAAACAAAAAGCTGGAAAAGAAATGCCGGTTTACAAATCATTCATGGTGGTACGCAAGATGCGATGGAATAAAGATATACAGATATGTGAAATTGTGTAAACCGGAGACTAATACAATAATGAATGACAAGGTCATATCAAGGGTATACATGTTGTTAAACCGGACTATTACAATGAATGTAGAGGGGGTTTGCCGGTTTACCAGGGGACTAATGGTATGAGATAGATTGTTTTTACAAGGGTAAACTGCCTACATGGTAAAGAGGATACAGACCCAAGGTAAAATGACTAAGTAAGGAGAAACAGATTCCACAAGAGGGCATGGAAGTTTTGGATCTACTAAAGACAGGAAAAAAAATATTTTGACCTAACAAGGGTTGGACCCACAGCAGTTCGTAATGCTTTAGATCGGTTTTTTCGTACAAAAGGATTGTTCTGGTAGCGGAAAGTAAGCTATTTACGCGCAATATATCAAGCGTGAAGTTTTTAAATCCATAGATGAGGAGGAACAGAGCCGTACTGGAGCCCCAATGAACTTTGATAAACTGCAAAGGACGAATGAACCTTCAACAGATCTACAAAGGGGGAAAGGGAAAGAACTCACAGAGGATGAAGCAACAAAGGAGCACCGCAGTTTTCTGGTACAACCAGGTTGATGTAGCGGCCGGCGGAGGAACGGTGGCGAAACTCGGTGGCGGCGGCGGCGCTCAGGGACAGAGACGTCGCAAGGAGGAAGAAGAAGGAAGCATAGACGAAGGGGATAAAGAGAAGGGCCCGTGGTCTTATTTATAAGGTGAGCCGATAAGTCACAAGTGCGTAAATCGAGGAGCTGGAAATGGATAGTTATTAAGGATGACGCCTCGAGGGTTGAAACGATCATTAATGAAGGGCATCTTCGGCTTCAACGGGTAGATGACATCATAACGATTGGCTGTGGATTTAAAGGATGACGTCACGACGATTTACCAGACTTATACAAAGATGCCAGAGCAAGAATTTTTCTAAGTATTGGAGATTGACATGAACAGGTTCAAATCAATCTGGGGCCTAATGTTGGGGATATAGTTACTGGAGGTAAACCAGATAGGCATGGCCGGATTAGCTCCGTGAAGATGAGAAGATACTGGCACTTTAAGAAGGCCCAAGGCCCAAAGACAGATTAAAGCCTGTAGATGTAAACAGACTTTGTCATGTAAACTTATATTGTAAGTTAGAGGAATAGAGACCGAGCCGGACACCTCTATGATCTGGCCTCGGGACTCTGTAAACCGGCGGGCGTCAACCTGTGTATATAAAGGGACGACCCGGCCACGGTTTGAGGACGGAAAAAAACAACTCGAGGGCCAGTCAAAGCGGATTCGCTCCCTGGTCATCGAAACCCTAGCAATACCAATCACAACTAGACGTAGGCTTTTACCTTCATCGAAGGGGCCGAACTAGTATAAACTCCCCGTGTCCCCTTGTCCGGTTTAACCCCTCTAAGCTAACCCGTTGTGATGGCTCCATGACTAAGTCCTTTCACGAGGACATCTGCCATGACAAACCCACGACAATGTGGTAAATAAAAATATAGCTCCAAGTAAAGTTACCGATGGACGAAGACAAAAGAGGGGATGCCTTCCGGGGCATCCCCAAGCTTAGGCTCTTGGTTGTCCTTGAATATTACCATGGGGTGCCTTGGGCATCCCCAAGCTTAGGCTCTTTCCACTCCTTATTCCTTAGTCCATCGAATCTTTACCCAAAACTTGAAAACTTCACCACACAAAACTTAACAGAAAACTCGTGAGCTCCGTTAGCGAAAGAAAACAAAACACCACTTCAAGGTACTATAATGAACTAATTATTTATTTATATTGGTGTCAAACAGAGTGTATAAAAACTTCTCTATGGTTTATAAACTATTTTAATAGCCATAGATTCATGAAAATAAGCAAACAACACACGAAAACAGAATCTGTCAAAAACAAAAGTCTGTAGTTATCTGTGACTAACACAAAATTTTGGAACCCAAAAATTCAAAAATAAATTGCTGGACGTGAGGAATTTATCTATTTATAATCTGCAAAAAGAATTAACTACATAGCACTCTCCAATAAAGAATGGAGGCAATTCTCGCGAGCGCTAAAGTTTCTGTTTTTTACAGCAAGATCAACAAGACTTTCCCCAAGTCTTCCCAACGGTTCTACTTGGCACAAACACTAATTAAAACATAAAAAATCAATCATAACAGAGGCTAGATAAATTATTTATTGCTAAACAGGTTCAAAAATCAAGGAACAAAAATAAAGTTGGGTTGCCTCCCAACAAGCGCTATCGTTTAACGCCCCTAGCTAGGCATGATGATTTCAATGATGCTCACATAAAAGATAAGAATTGTAACATAAAGGAAGCATCATGAAGAATATAACTAGAACATTTAAGTCTAACCCACTTCCTATGCATAGGGATTTTGTGAGCAAACAACTTGTGGGAACAATAATCAACTTGCATAGGAGGGCAAAACAAGCATAACTTCAAAACTTTAAGAACATAGAGAGGAAACTTGATATTATTGCAATTCCTACAAGCATATATTCCTCCCTCATAATAATTTTCAGTAGAATCATGAATGAATTCAACAATATAACCATCACATAAAGCATTATTTTCATGATTTACAAGCATAGAATTTTTAATATTCTCTACATAAGCAAAATTCTTCTCAATCGGAATAGTGGGAGTATCATAAGAGACTCGAATACTATAAATTGTTTCCACATTAAAAGAGTAATGTTCAGAAAAAGGGTAATCATAATCATGACAAGTTTTATAAATATAATCATCACTACTTTTTATAGCATATGTATCATCACAAAAATTATCATAAGTAGCAACTTTGTTCTCATCATAATCAATTGAAACCTCCTCAAAGATAGTGGAATCATTACTAAATAAAGTCATGACCTCTCCAAATCCACTTTCATCAATGTAATCATCATAAGTAGGAGGCATGCTATCATCATAATAAATTTGCATATCAAAACTTGGGAGACTAAAAATATCATCTTCATTAAACGTAGCATCCCCAATCTTGGGACAAACATTAATTGCAGAAAATATATTCTCAAAAACATCATCTTCTTCAAACATAGCATCCCCAAGCTTGGGCCTTTTCATATCATAAGCATAATCACTCTCATCAACAATAGTATGGATAGCACCAATAGTATAGCAATTATCATATTCTTCCAAGCTAGTGCCATAGAGATTTTCAAGATCATAAGAAGTATCATTATCTTCCCAATCATAATCATCACAACAACAAATAGGCATAACGAGATCATCATCAAGTGCATCATCTTCCACAATTATATTTTCATGAGGCACAACAGTAATAGGAGCAACATTATTTGGGAGAGACTTTTTACCTCTCTTACTTTTTCTTTTCTTCTTCTTCACCACATCATGTGTTGGTTCAATCCTCTTTTTGGAGCTCCTTATTAATGAGATTTGTTGAATAGAAGGCTCCTCCTCGTTACCTGATTCATCATAAGAAGTAATAGGAGGATATTGGGAAGTCTCTTCCCTTTCATTAGTATTCTCTTCATCTTCTATTTGTTTTATTTTCTTTATGTAATTGGCAATATAAGGATTTTCAATACAATTCACCGCACAATACATATAAATTTCCTCTAGATCAAAATGAAGAACTCTATCAAGGGCAAATTCTGGAATAACCTTAGTTCTACGTTTCATTTCTTCATAACCCAAGACCAAACTAAGTTCATTATGATGTGCAAGGGAAATCAAGTCATCACAATTTTTGGACACTATACGATCATGAAACAATTTGCATTGGGTACTGAAATGATCATGTTCATTGCAAAGTTCACAAGCACAGCTAAGAAAATTTAAATTTTCAGCACAAGCTTCTAGCCTTTCTTGCAACCATTTCGTTTCTAAATGCTTATGCCTCTTGCAATATCTATCTTCCCTATTCGGTGTGTACTTGCAAACCCAATGCACTCCACAAAAATTGACATGTTTATAGGAGACATTTTCATCATAACTAGTACAATCATCATTAGTACTATGGATATTTAAAGAGTTCATACTAACAACATTGCATTCATGCTCATCGTTCAAAGATTTGGTGCCAAACATTTTAATGCATTCTTCTTCTTATACTTTGGCACAATTTTCCTTCCCATCATACTCATGAAAGATATTAAAAAGATGAAGCGTATGAGGCAAACTTAATTCCATTTTTTTGTAATTTTCTTTTATAAACTAAACTAGTGATAAAATAAGAAACTAAAAGACTCGATTGCAAGATCTAAAGATATACCTTCAAGCACTCACCTCCCCGGCAATGGCGCCAGAAAAGATCTTGATGTCTACTGCACAACCTTCTTCTTGTATACGTTGTTGGGCCTCCAAGTGCAGAGGTTTGTAGGACAGTAGCAAATTTCCCTCAAGTGGATGACCTAAGGTTTATCAATCCATAGGAGGCGTAGGATGAAGATGGTCTCTCTCAAGCAACCCTACAACCAAATAACAAAGAGTCTCTTGTGTCCCCAACACACCCAATACAATGGTAAATTGTATAGGTGCACTAGTTCGGCGAAGAGATGGTGATACAAGTGGTATATGGATGCTAGATAAAGGTTTTTGTAATCTGAAAATATAAAAACAGCAAGGTAACTAATGATAGAAGTGAGCACAAATGGTATTGCAATGCGTTGAAACAAGGCCTAGGGTTCATACTTTCACTACTGCAAGTCCTCTCAGCAATAATAACATAATTGGATCACATAGATATCCCTCAACATGCAACAAAGAGTCACTCCAAAGTCACTAATAGCGGAGAACAAACGAAGAGATTATGGTAGGGTACGAAACCACCTCAAAGTTATTCTTTCCAATCAATCCGTTGGGCTATTCCTATAAGTGTCACAAACAGCCCTAGAGTTCGTACTAGAATAACACCTTAAGACACAAATCAACCAAAACCCTAATGTCACCTAGATACTCCAATGTCACCTCAAGTATCCATGGGTATGATTATACGATATGCATCACACAATCTCAGATTCATCTATTCAAACCAACACAAAGTACTTCAAAGAGTGCCCCAAAGTTTCTACCAGAGAGTGAAGACAAAAATGTGTGCCAACCCCAATGCATAGCTTCATGGGCAGAACCCGAAAGTTGATCACCAAAACATACATCAAGTGGATCAATAGAATACCCCATTGTCACCACGGGCATCCCACGCAAGACATACATCAAGTGTTCTCAAATCCTTAAAGACTCAATCTGATAAGATAACTTCAAAGGGAAAACTCAATTCATCACAAGAGAGTAGAGGGGGAGAAACATCATAAGATCCAACTATAATAGCAAAGCCTGCGATACATCAAGATCGTACCACCTCAAGAACACGAGAGAGAGAGAGAGAGAGAGAGAGAGAGAGAGAGAGAGATCAAACACATAGCTACTGGTACATACCCTCGGCCCCAAGGGAGAACTACTCCCTCCTCGTCATGGAGAGCACCAGGATGATGAAGATGGCCACCGAAGAGGGATTGCCCCCTTCGGCAGGGTGCCGGAACATGTCTAGATTGGTTTTCGGTGGCTACAGAGGCTTCTGGCAGCAGAACTCCCAATCTATTGTGCTCCCGGAAGTTTTTAGGGTATATATGGGAGGAAGAAGTACGTTGGTGGACCTCCGGGCTGTCCACGAGGCAGGGGGGCGCGCCCAGGGGGTGGGCGCACCCCCCACCCTTGCGGGCAGCCCGCGACTCTCCTAGTCCAACTCTGATACTCCGTGGGCTTCTTCTGGTCCAAAAATAAGTTCCGTGAAGTTTCAGGTCAATTGGACTCCGTTTGATTTTCCTTTTCTGCGATACTCTAAAACAAGGAAAAAAACAAAAACTGGCACTGGGCTCTGGGTTAATAGGTTAGTCCCAAAAATAATATAAAAGTGTATAATAAAGCCCATAAACATCCAAAGTTGATAATATAATAGCATGTAACAATCAAAAATTATAGATACGTTGGAGACCTATCAACGGCGTCTATCTTCGCCCACCACATCTTGCAATAGGCCAAGGCCATGCGTGCACCTTCAATGCAGGCCGAGCGCTTGACGACGTCCAGCCGAGGACAGGCGTTCACCATCCGCCTCACGAGTCCGAAGTAGCTGCTTGGCATAGCTTCGGCTGGCCATAGCCAGATTATGAAATCCTTCATCGCTAGTTCAGCCACCCTATGCAGCTCCACCAGCTGTTTCAGCTGATTGGTGAAGGGCACAGGATGCTCTGGCGCCGCATACTGCGAGCAGAATAGCTTCTCCATAGAACCCTCTCCTTCGGCTCGATAGAACTCCGCGACGTCTAATACACTGCGTGGTAAATCCGCAAAAGCCCCTGGGGAACTCTGAACCCGGGTTAGTAAAAGGTACTACTTCTCCGCATACTTGCTTTGCATCTTAAATGCCTTACCCGCCATGATCTTCTTGGCCTCCTAGATCTCTTGGAGGGCGGCTTGGGCCTCATTCTGTGCGGTATCCATGCTCTGACGAGCCTTGGAGAGTTCGGTCCCTTGAACCGACGCATCATGCTCCAAGGCTTTGCATTTCTGGACCGCATCCTGGAGCTCCTGCTGGACTTCTTTGACCCGGGCCTTGAGCTTCTTACGGGCGGCTTGCTGCTGGATAGACTTCTCCCCGGCCTCGCCCAGGGCCTTCCTTAGGGTCTCGACCTCGGTCGCGGCTCCTGCACATATCACGACACTACGGTCAATATACAACGCCTATCCTTTCCAAACACACAGCAAGTCGTCACTCACCTTGCTTCTCCTGGAGCCGAACCTTAACCTCGCTGAGCTCGTTCTCGGTCCGCTCTAGCCTCTGCCTTAGTTCAGAGACTTCGGCAGCATGCGAGGTTGCGGCCAACAGCGACGCCCGCTTATTCATACATATTATGTTAGTCTCCTATAACAAAAGATTGATCCTCTGTCCAGTTCTTCTTGTCGATCACCGGACAGTGTCTCAGGGGCTACTGTCTACACGGGTTTTTTCTCTTTCTTACCTCAAAACCTGTCAACAGGTTGTTGCAGGCTTCATTTAGTCCACTTCTTGGAGGACTGAATCTTCTTGATCACCGCACCCATAAGGACACGGTGCTCGTCCACGACGGAGGCACCTCGAAGTGCCTCCATCAGGTTATCCGGTGCCCCTGGATGGACAGGGGCCACCGGTGGAAGCAGCGCACCCCCCTCCTTCAAAGGGGGCTGCTCGCCCGACTCCGGAGCCATATGGGCCTCCGGAATCGTATTTGGCTGAGGGCCGAACTGGATGCGGCCCTCTTCGCTAGTCTCCATGGGGATCGGCTCCTCCATGTTTCCGGCAGTGGAGGTCTCGCCTTGTGGCGCCTCCCGGACGGTGTCCTGGGCTCCTTCCCGGATCGGAGCGGTCCTCCGGGATAACACTTCGGTGTCGTCCCTAGCCCCGGGGGAATAAGCAGGCGGTGGTGACATGCTCGCCATCTCCGACGGAGCCAATGAACCTCCAGATGAGGATCGCTGGATAAGGCCGCGGGCCGGACTGCAATAATACAATTAACTATGTCAAGATAATGAAGAGAAAGGGCCGGATGCGTTCATGAGCAAGCCATGTCACTTACGATGCGGCCTGGGGCTTAGTGCGGGGGTGTCGTTCCGGACTGCTTTCAACATCCCACACAGTGTTGATCACTGGGGCGCCCTTCCCCTTCTTAGGCGTTTCCGCCTCTGGATGCGCTGAAGCCACCCTCTTCTTCTTCCTCTCCTCAGGGGGAGGATTGTTTTCCTCCTCCTCCTCTTCCTTGCCATTGTCCTTGGGGACAAAGGAATGAGCTTCGTCGTCTTCAGACGTCATGTCCGAAGTGCCCTTGCGACGGGGGCCACTCTTGGCCCCCTTGACCTTCTTCTTGGCCTTCTTCTCTGGCGCCTTATAAGGCACCGGCACCAGCATCTTCGCTAGACGCGGGATTGTCGGTTCTTCAGGCAGCCGAGCCGGACACTGGATCCGCTTTGCCCTCTCCATCCAGTCCTAGAAATGCAATGATAAGCTCAGACATCATCCTTGAAACGATTAAGTTGGGGGTACATCTAAAAATAACATACCTCGCTGGCGAGGTGTTTACAATCGTGACCACGGTATGAATCCGTGGCCGGTGGTTTCTCGTTGCCCTTAAAGAGCAACTTCCATGCGCCTTCGTGAGTAGTCTTGAAGAGCCTCACCAGGGTCCAATGCTTCTTCGTGTTGAACTCCCAGAGAGGACGGCTTCGGCGCTGGCACTGGAGAATTCGGTGAACAAGCATCACTTGGATCACATCAATGAGCTTGACTTTTTTGGTCACCATGCTTTGAACACGTGTCTGCAGCGCTATCAGCTCGTCAGGGGAACCCCAGTCCGGACTCTTCTCGACCCAGGAGGTGAGTCACATGCGAGCGCCGGAGTAGAATTCGGCATCTGTGGCCCAGGTGGTGCCGCGAGGTTCTGTGATGTAGAACCACTGCTTCTGCCACTCCTTTACCGTATCCACAAAGGTGCCTTTGGGCCAGGTGATGTTGGACAGCTTGCTCACCATGGCTCCTCCGCACTCCGCGGGCTGGCCATCCACCACCTTCGTCTTCATGTTAAAAACTTTGAGCCACAACCCGAAGTGGGGTTGGATGCGGAGGAAGGCCTCACACATGACGATAAATGCCGAAATGTTGAGGAAAGAATTCGGGGACAGATCATGGAAATCTATCCCGTAATAATACATCAGCTAGCGGACGAAAGGGTGGCGTGGAAACCCTAGCCCACAGAAGAAATGGGGGATGAACACTACCTTCTCGGTGGGCTCCGGCGTGGGGACGACTTGTCCCTCGGTCGGCAGGTGATGAGCTATCTCCTTCGCCAAATATCCGGCCGCCCGGAGCTCAGTAATGTCCTCCTCCTTGACGGAGGAGACCATCCACTTGCCCTGGCCTCCGGATCCGGACATGGTTGCTTGAGTGGAAAGGAGATGAGAACTTGGGCGCTGGAGCTCGAGATTGGAAAGGCGGAGATAGAGAGAAGGCATGAGAGAGGAAGAGGGAATGCTTATCCCCTTATAAAGGCAACAAATATTAGACGCCTCCTCACTCGCCTTAAGATTCTCCTATTCCTAAGGGTTGTATAAACATCATGGTTGGGTTACCCATGCCCGCATTGATGAGAATCTCGCGATAAGGGGACACGATCTCTGCTTTGACAGGATGTGCCAATGGCAACCGCGTCTCGAAACATGGAGCGGCAGACGTAAAACGGTTCAAAATTATGACCGGACAGACGTGAGGTCATTAGCATATTAGACTCGTGTAAAAATATATATATTCTCTCTGCGGTTATGTATGGTGTGTGTGACAGGTCCGGATACTATCATCGCATCCGAATACTATCTTGAGGTTCGGATAGAAGGGAACCCGGCTTGTAATGCCGAAGACAATCTACGTGCCGGACTCCTCATCATTGAAGCCAGGTTCAGGGGCTACTGAGGGAGTCCTGGACTAAGGGGTCCTCAGGCGTCCGACATGTTATCCATGGGCCGGACTGATGGGCTGTGAGGACATGAAGGCCGAAGACTGTACCCGTGTCCTGATTGGACTCTCCTTGGCATGGAAGGCAATCTTGGTGACCGACTATGAAGATTCCTTCTTATGTAACCGACTCTATGTAACCCTGGATTCCCCCCCCCCCCGGTGTCTATATAAACCGGAGGGGTTAGTCCGAAAAGGATATATTCATTACCATAGTCATATAGGCTAGGTTTCTAGGGTTTATCCATTACGATCTCGTGGTACATCAACTCTTGTAACACTCATATTCATCAAGATCAATCAAGCAGGACATAGGGTATTACCTCCATAGAGAGGGCCTGAACCTGGGTAAACATCGTGTCCCCCGTCTCCTGTTACCATCGATCCTAGACGCACAGTTAGGGACCCCCTACCCGAGATCCGCCGGTTTTGACACCGACAATGACCCACAAGTATATGGGATCAATTGTAGCTCTATTCGATAAGTAAGAGTGTCGAACCCAACGAGGAGCAGAAGGAAATGACAAGTGGTTTTTAGCAAGGTAATGTCTGCAGGTGCTGAAATTGTAAGTAGCAGAGTAGTTTGATAGCAAGATAATTTGTAATGAGCAAGTAGCAATAGTAGTAACAAAAGTGCAGGAAGGTAGCCCAACCCTTTTGAGGGAAAGGACATGCCAAAACAGTCTCTTATAATCGGCAAAGCGTTCTTGAGGGTACATGGGAATTTCATCTAGTCACTTTCATCATGTTGATTCGATTTGTGTTCGCTACTTTGATAATTTGATATGTCGGTGAACCGGTGCTTAGGTGCTATTCTTACTTGAACAAACCTCCTACTTATGATTAACCCTCCCGCGAGAATCCGCAACTATGAGAAAAGTATTAAGAATAAATTCTAACCATAGCATTAAACTTTTGGATCCAATCGGCCCCTTACGGAATAGCGCATAAACTGGGGTTTAAGCTTCTGTCACTCTCGCAACCCATCATCTAATTTCTACTCCACAATGCATTCCCTTAGGCCCAAATATGGTGAAGTGTCATGTAGTCGACGTTCACATGACACCACTAAAGGGAATCACAACATACATACTATCAAAATATCGAACACATATCAAGTTCACATGATTACTTGCAACATGATTTCTCCCGTGACCACAAGAACAAAAGTAACTACTCACAAGTGATAAACACGCTCAAGATTAGAGGGGTATTATATAGCATAATGGATATGAACATATAATCTTCCACCAAATAAACCATATAGTAATCAACTACAAGATGTAATCAACACTACTAGTCACCCACAAGCACCAATCTATAGTTCTGGTAACAAGATTGAACACAAGTGATCAACTAGGGTTTGAGATGAGAGGGTGTTGTTGAAGATGTTGATGGAAATTGCCCTCCCCAAGATGGGAGAGTTGTTGGTGATGATGATGACAATGATTTCCCCCTCCGGGAGGGAAGTTCCCCCGACGGAATTGCTCCGCCGGAGGGTAAAAGTGCTCCTGCCCAAGTTCCGCCTCGAGATGGCGGTGCTCCGTACCGGAAGTCCTCCCTTATTTTTTCTATGTCAAAATGACTTATATACCAGAAGATGGGCACGAGAGGTGGCCCTGGGTGAGCACAACCCACCAGGGCACCTGGGCTCCCTAGCGCGCCCAGGTGGGTTCTGCCCACCTGGTGGGCCTCCTCTGGTACTTATTTGCTCCAATATTCATTATATATTCCATAAAAATTCTCCGTGAAGTTTCAACTTGTTTGGAGTTGTGCAGAATAGGTAGCCTAATGTAGCGTTTCCAGGTCCAGATTTCCAGCTGTCGTAATTCTCCCTCTTTGTGTGTACCTTGCAAATTATAAGAGAAAAGGCATTAGAATTGCGCCAAAAAGCACTATTATGTATAAAAACATGATAAATAACAGTAGGAAAACATGATGCAAAATGGACATATTATTCATCGGCAGCCAACCGGCTGGGTCGGAACGGAGAAACTACGTCTTCGTGTTCATTGGGAGGCAACGGAACGCATGTTGTTCATCGGGAGCCAACCGGCTTGGACGGAACAGCCGATCGAAACGAGGCTTGGCGTACTGTAGAACGGAGGAAACGGCCTTGTGTTCGACCGCCTACGGTTGAAATGGGATCCTGTTCACTGGGAGGGGTGTGGCGTACCGCAAAACGGAGGAAACGGACTTCTCTCCAACCTCCTATGGTCATAACGGGGTCCTGTTGATCGGGAGGGGTGTGGCATACCGCAAAATGGAGGAAATGGACTTGTGTTGGAGCGCTACGATCGAAAAGAGGGTCCTGTTCATCGGGAGGGGTGTGGCGTACCGCAAAGTGGGACTCCACGGGCCACTGTTCATCTCCACGGTCCATCCTCCAGCCTCCACGAGCTACTGTTCATCCATCGTCGACCTCCTCCAGCCTCCACCTGCGACTGTTCATCCATGGGCTCCTGTTCATCCATCCTACACCGCTCCTTCACCGGCTAATTTTCAACCAACCCTATCCACGGGGTCCTGTTCAACCACCCCTCCACGGGCTACTGTTCATCCAGCCCTCCACCGGCTACTGTTCAACCAGCCCTCCACGGGGTCCTGTTCATCCAGCCCTCCACGGGGTCCTGTTCATCCACCCCCAACCGGCTCGATCAGGGTCATGTTCATCCAGCGGCAACGACCTCTACTACCATGGGGTCCTATTCATCCAACCCCCACCAGGAACTGTTCATCCAACCCCCCAACAACGTTCACTATTCATCTAGCAGCAACGGCCTCTACTACCACGGGGTCCTGTTCATCCACCCCCCCAACAACTCTCAATGTTCATCAAGAGGTAGCAGGTTCGACCGGCTTCAGTTAGCAGCAATAGCGAAGGAATTGCTCGATCGGGTTCAGTTAACAGCCAGGGATCGATCGATCACTCGGGTTTAGTAATGTGTAGCCTGCAGTCACTTCGCTCGGGTTCAGTAGGTGAACGCCTCGCTCGGGCTCAATTAGATCCCAATGCCTCGCATCCACGCGCGTACGTGTACGAGAGAAACGCGCATCGCTCAGCCCTCGACCACCCTCCGTAACCGAGAACTCCACGATATTTTCCTCGCCCTCGCTTCTACCATGGTTTTTCCCGTCATGGACGGCCCAAAGAATGTCATGCAACTGCGTCTCCGGCCTGCCCAGGACGAAAAGCCCATTTTCTAGCATGATTTTTTTTGTCATAGAAGTAGGATCCCACCACATCTATCACGATACCGGGTTTTGTCACAATTATCGTCATAGAAGTGTCATAAGCATGACAGGAAAAAAATCCGTTCGGCCCAAAATGTCACGGATGTGTCTTTTTTTGTAGTGAATGGAAATGCCAGAATAGGTAGGTATTGCGGGGGCTTTGAGGAAGGTATATGGTGGGTTTATGGTACTGGCGAAAGTTGCGCGGTACTAGAGAGGCTAGCAATGGTGGAAGGGTGAGAGTGCGCATAATCCATGGACTCAACATTAGTCATAAAGAACTCACATACTTATTGCAAAAATCTATTAGTAATCGAAACAAAGTACTATGCACATTCTCCCAGGGGGATAGATTGGTAGGAAAAAGACCATCACTCGTCCCCGACCGCCATTCATAAGGTAGACAATCAAAAAATATCTCATGCTCCAACTTTGTTACATAACGGTTCACCATACGTGCATGCTACGGGGCTCACAAACCTCAACACAATTATTTCTCAAATTCACAACTACTCACTAGCATGACTCTAATATCACCATCTTCATATCTCAAAACAATCATAAGGAATAAAACTTCTCATAGTATTCAATGCACTTTATATGAAAGTTTTTATTATATCCTTCTTGGATGCCTATCATATTAGGACTAAATTTATAACCAAGGCAAATTACCATGTTGTTTAAAGACTCTCAAAATAATATAAGTGAAGCATGAGAGTCCATCAATTTCTATAAAATAAAACCACCACCATGCTCTAAAAGATATAAGTGAAGCACTAGAGCAAAATTGCCTAGCTCAAAAGATATAAGTGAAGCACATAGAGTATTTTAATAAATCACGATTCATGCGTGTCTCTCCCAAAAGGTGTGTACAGCAAGGATGATAGTGGCAAACTAAAAAGTAAAGACTCAAATCATACAAGACGCTCCAAGCGAAACACATATCATGTGGTGAATAAAAATATAGCCTCAAGTAAAGTTACCATTAGACGAAGACGAAAGAGGGGATACCTTTCGGGGCATCCCAAGCTCAGGCCCTTGGTTGTCCTTTAATATTACCTTGCGATGCCTTGGGAATCCCCAAGCTTAGGCTCTTGCCACTCCTTATTGCATAGTCCATCAAATCCTTACCCAAAACTTGAAAACTTCACAACACATCTCATAAGCTCCGTTAGTATAAGAAAATAAGTCACCACTTTTGGTACTGTTGTGAAATCATACTGTTCTGAAATCATTCTTTATTTATATTGGTGTAATATCTAGTTTATTCCAACTTTTCCATGGTTCATAACCCTCGATACTACCCATAAATTCATCAAAATAAGCAAACAACACATAGAAAACAGAATCTGTCAAAAACAGAACAGTCTGTAGCAATATGTAACTCTCGAATACTTCTGTAACTCCAAAAATTCTAAAAAATTAGGACAACCTAAGAAATTTGTTTATTAGTCTACTGCAAAAAGAATCAGTATTTTATCACGCTTCTGTTAAAAACTAGAATTGTTTTCCTAAGTGCAAAAGTTTCTGTTTTCCAGCAAGATCAAATCAACTATCACAGTAAACCATCCCAAAGGTCTTACTTGGCACAAACACTAAATTCAACACAAAAACCACATATAACTAGATGCTAGATGAATTATTTAATGCAAAACAGAACCTAAAAGGCAAAAACAAAAATAAAATTGGGTTGCCTCCGAACAAGCGCTATTGTTTAACGCCCCTAACTAGGCATTGATAGTTCTAATGATGCTCATAGGAAAGATAGCAATTGAAACACACAGAGAGCATCATAAACATGTGACAAACAAATATAAGTCTAACATGATTCCTATGCATAGGGATTTTATAAGAAAACAAATTATCAAGACAAGCAAAAAACTACCGTATGCAAGCAAGAAGAAAGAAACAATAGTAATCTCAACATAACGAGAGATAATTTTGTAACATGAAAATTTCTACAACCATATTTTCCTATCTCATAATAATTACATGTGGGTTCATAATCAAATTCAACAATATAACTATCACATAAAATATTCTCAACATGATCCACATGCATGCAAAGTTGACACTCTTCTGAAATAGTGGGATTATCATAAAATAAAGGCATGACCTCTTCGAACCCACTTTTATCAAAAACTTCATAAGATTGAACATTATCCAAATATGTGGGATCTAAATTGACAATCTTCCAAACCCACTTTCACTATTATTGCAAACATTATTATCAATCTCATATTCATCATGGAGCTTAAGTAAATTTTCAAGATTATAAGAAGAATCACCCCAATCATTATCATTGCAACAAGTAGTGGACATAACAGAACTAGCATCCCCAAGCTTGGGGTTTTACATATCATTAGCACAATTGACATTAATAGAATTTATAATAACACCATTGCAATCATCCATTTTGTTCAAGGAACTATCAAGTATGGGTGCGATAGCGACAATCTCATGTTAACATAAGGAACTATTGCAAATTCATCTCCATAAATATTGGCATCATGGCCACAAGAATAGCAAGAATCATGTTCATTAAGGGATATTTCAATCAAATCATCGGAATCATAACTATCTATAGATTCATGCATATCATTATTTTCTTCCAAAGCAACGGTCATTCTCTCAATAAATTCTTTGACATAGGCATTATGAGCATAGTTTTCATAGCAATATGTAAGTATGTAAAAAAATTCAGATTTGTAGAGAGTAATGTCATACTTTTCAATCAAAGAAGCAACTTCATAAGTGAGAGAGTCCTGGATTAGGGGGTCCTCGGGCGTCCGGGCTGTATAACATGGGCCGGACTAATGGGCCGCAAGGATACAAGATAGAAGACTTTCCCCCGTGTCCAAATGGGACTCTCCTTTGCATGGATGGCAAGCTTGACGTTCAGAT
>NC_041382.1:138227190-138256673 GCF_002162155.2 Triticum dicoccoides | reverse complement strand
GTATATCAACTCTTGTAACCCCTATACTCATCAAAGTCAATCAAGCAAGACGTAGGGTATTACCTCCATCCAGAGGGCCCGAACCTGGGTAAACACCGTGTCCCTGTCTCCTGTTACATTCGATCCTTAGACGCACAGTTCGCGACCCCCTACCCGAGATCTGCCGGTTTTGACACTGACATTGGTGCTTTCATTGAGAGTTGCACCGTGCCGTCGTTGAAAGGCTCGATGGCTCCATCAGTGCTGCCGCGAAGGAGATTTTTCTCCCTGGCTACATCTTTGTATTCGGCGGCTTCGCATTGCGTGCCAACTCGGTTGGCCACCTAGAGCAGATCGATAGCTATGCCCCTGGTCATCGGATCAGTTTTGGAAATCTAAACTATGTCACTAATATCCGAGGAGACTTGATCTTCCAAGGATTCGCGGCCCCATACACCGCTCCGGCCTTAGATCCGGAGCGCATCACGATGTCCGAAGACGGTAGTCTAGAGCCCGTCGGACTCTCTACGGCTATAGAGCCCAACACTGGAGAACCGGAGAGGATAGCGCCACCGGCAGTCATCACAAAGTCGGGCTCTTCTCCGGACACTAGCTCCGAACCCTCGAAGTCCGCGTCTTGCAAGCTCGGCCAGGGAACTTCGGTCCCCATCCAAACCTTGCTCTTAAACGAGGCTCTAGAATTAATGCGTTCCCTTTCCATCATAGAGGAACCGCTTCCGAATTGCGCCCAACCCGGACTAGGGGCTGAAAACAGGGAATTTTACTTCCCACCCTCCACCCACTTTATAGGCACTGTCGAGGATCTAACCGACATGCTTGAATACACCTCCGAAGACATCTATGGTATGGACGACGATGCCGGAAAGGAGCAGGCCCAAAACCCACCATTCACCGGACGCTGGACGGCCACTTCCTCATACGACGTGTACGTGGTGGGCACACCTAAAGAAGGCAACGACAATGATGAAAAGGATCTAGTCGAGAACGAACCTCCTAAGATACCACCAAAGCGCCGACGTCAGCGGCGCCGCTCTAAATCGCATCGTGGAAAAGACACCAATACCGGCACCGGAGATGATGACATTCCGGAGACCCCATTGAACCAACATCCGAACAGGATGATCAGGAGGACGGGCAAATTGACCCTGACAACCAAGCAGGGAACGAAGACTCAAAGAATAGCAACTATCTACCACTCTCCGAGGACGACGTTAGCCTCGGCAACGAAGATTTCATCATGCCAGAGGAACCCCTCGAACAAGAGCGCTTTAAGCGCCGACTAATAGCCACTGCAAGAAGCCTAAAGAAAAAGCAGCAGCAGCATCAAGCTGACCAAGATCTGCTCAACGACAGATGGACTAATGTCCTGGCAGCTGAAGAATACAGCCTTGAACGCCCAACAAAGAGTTACCTGAAGCATAAACTACTACCCCAAGTCGTTGACTAGGCGTTGGAGCCCATACCACACGCGCGTAACGCTGCTGATGGACCTGACCGACCACCACGTGACCGGGACAGAACGGCAACTCAAGCCGAACACCAGCCCGCACCACCCCGCCGTAAAAGCCGAGAAACAATAGCTCGGGGATACACTTATGACCTACGTCAGGACCTGGACAATAGAGCTGGTGAGACCAGGTCAACCTTCAGATCAAGGGGCGTGCCCAAGCGCGAGAAGACGACCGTTAGGCCTGGCGCGACAAACACAACCCCACCAGGGCCGAAAACCACATACGGATTTCATCTGAACTGCGTCGTGACGTTGCCCGATACAGAGGCGCCGCACACCCCCTATGCTTCACCAATGAGGTAATGGAGCACTAGTTCCCAGGAGGGTTTAAACCCGTGAACATCGAATCATATGATGGAACAACAGATCCTGCAGTATGGATTGAAGATTTTCTTCTCCACATTCACATGACACGCGGTAATGATCTACATGCCATCAAGTACCTCCCCCTCAAACTCAAGGGGCCAGCATGGCACTGGCTGAACAACCTACCAGAAAACTCTATTGGTAACTGGGAAGACTTGGAGGATGCATTCAGAGACAACTTCCACGGTACCTATGTTCGGCCCCTAGACACCGATGATCTTAGTCACATAATCCAGCAACCCGGAGAATCAGCCCGGCAGCTCTGGACCAGGTTCTTAAAAAAAAGAACCAGATTGTGGATTGTCCGGATGTCGAAGCCCTCGCGGCCTTCAAACATAGCGTCCGAGATGAGTGGCTTGCTCGACACCTCGGCCAGGAAAAGTCGAAGTCCATGGCAGCCCTTACCGCACTTATGACCCGCTTTTGCACGGGAGAGGATAGCTGGCTTGCTCGTAGAAGCAATAGCACCAGCGACCTTGGCACCTCCGAACCTAGGGACGGCAATGGCAAGCCACGGCGCAACAAGCACAAGCATCAAAACAATAACGAAGGAGCCCAAGCACAGCGGTCAATGCCGGATTCAGTGGCTCCAAACCCGGTTAATGGAAGAAGCCATTCAAGGCAAATAGAGATGGCCCATCCAGTTTAGGCCGAATACTTGATCGGGCTTGCCAGATTCATGGCACCCCCTATAAACTCGCCAATCAGAACAACCGAAATTGTTGGGTCTTCAAACAGGATGACAAACTCAACGCCGAACACAAGGGGAAAGGGTCGCCCAGCGATGACGATGACCAACAGCCTCGTCAATCGAACATGGGAGACAGAAGCAATTTCCCCCTGAGGTAAAAGACGGTAAATATAATATATGTCACACATATCCCTAGGAGGGAGCGCAAGCATGCATTACGGAACGTCTATGCCATAGAGCCGGTCATCCCAAAATTCTACCCATGGTCGGCTTGCCCGATCACCTTCGATCGAAAGGACCACCCAACCAGTATCCATCATGGAGGTTCGGCAGCCCTGGTCGTCGATCCAATCATCGATGGATTCCATCTCATGCGAGTCCTCATGGACGGCGGTAGCAGTCTCAATCTACTTTATCAAGACATTGTCCGCAAAATGGGCATCGATCCATCAAGAATCAAGCCCCCTAAAACTACCTTTAAAGGAGTAATACCTAGTGTAGAGGCCCACTACACGGGCTCAATCACACTGGAAGTCATCTTCGGTTCACCAGACAACTTCCGAAGCGAAGACCTAACCTTCGATATCGTCCCGTTCCACAGTGGCTATCACGCACTGCTCGGACGAGCTCGCTTTAGCACGGTCCCACACTATGCCTATCTAAAGCTTAAGATGCCCAGTCCACGTGGCGTCATTACAATCAACGGAAACATGGAACGCTCCCTCCGAACTGAGGAGCATACCTCGGGCATTGCGGCTGAAGTACAAAGCGGCACTGTCAAGCCGCACATCTCATCGGCTATTAAGCCGACAGGCTCTATTACACAAGGCCGGCCAATTCCGCATACTAACAGCTCGTTAGTTCCAGAGATAGACTAATAGCTTCGCCTCCATCGATCGCCATGCATATTCGCGAAAGTCGTACCGCGTGTGCATAATTACACGCTCAAAGTACCTTGGGCATCGGCGGAGGCACAATACGGACAGGCCTATAGTACGGCTCGACCCTATACAGCCTTCCCCTTTTCTTTAATTATTTTTTATCTTTTACCACAGGTGCATCAAAACCTGCTCATCCTATGGACTCACAAGGACTCTTTCTGAGACCGACTCCATACAAATAGTCAAAACCATTCCTCTCAAGCAACCTTTTCTTACTCAGGCGAAAGCGGCGCAAACGTGCGGCAGGAAGGTGCAAAGGACTTCGTAGACCACAACTTCACTCAATAACCTGTATAAAGCTTTTTCCCTTAGCCTTAGACCCCCGGCATGTAGACCTTGGTGATTATGGTACCCTCTCTAAGATTACGTTTTGACGTATCAACCAGATTCCAGTAAAACCAAATTCTTCTTCGGTATCGTCTTCACTTATAGACTTTATTCCGTCTCTTTAGTTGTCTCAAGCACACACCTCGGCACAAATTGCCAGGGGCTCTATATGGCAACACATGTGTTGCCAAACAAAAAGTCTGAACAACTTTATAGCGCAATTCGGCATCCCGAGCTCGACACTATATGCATCAGCTCCGAATCATGTCTTTGGTCAATAGTTGGGTTGCCCGGCTCCTGTGTTTGCTACCTTATGTTCCGTCCGATCGGCTAGGGTAGTAAAGGGAGAACTACTGCAATTGTGATTCCGGTTCATTCGGTTAAGCACCTCAGTAGAGAAAGCTGAAAACCGACTTTCATGATGCGACGAGAGATGGTCAGCCACTCGACGACTTATTAAAATCTTTAGCAATTTTTTTCGTATTACACGAAGGACTGTTTTCCAGTCACATATGCAACACATCCGCATTGGGATAGCCGCGTACACACCAGGGGCTACTCTATAGACCCATCGTCAAACTCCTATGGCTAAGTGAGAGCAATAAAACTGCATAGTCTGATTGCCTGGTTCACCGCACAGACACCTCCTTCATGGACCAAGACATTGGGATAAGTGTAGTCATGCGCAATTCCAAACAGCCAGTAGTATCTACATGGGGGTTGAAGCCGACGACTGGGAACTCTCAGATATAAAAACGGCCGCACAGGAGGATAAAACCCTTCATAAAGGCATGAATATATTACAAAAACCTTAGTTCATAGTACAAACTCCCGAATAGTTCGGACTCATTTACTCAAACACTATATCCTTCGAGCATTGGCCTTCTACAAGGCGGGCACCTTTTAGAACATCCTCAAAATAGCGCTCGCATGTGCAATGGTCCTTGCTTTTGTGTGGTCCCTCAACCGCCACCTTTTCGGTCTTCATCTTCGCCTAGTGCATCTTAAGACAGGCAAAGGCCATTCGCGCTCCTTCTATGCAGGACCACCTCTTAACGATGTCGATTCGGGGCAGCGCATCGACGAGACGCCGCACAAGGCCGAAGTAGCCGTCCTGAATGGCCTTGGTCGGCCACAACCAGACAATGACGTCCTTCATGGTCGCGTTGGACATCTTATGCAGCTCCGCCCATTGTGCCATCTAGTCATTTAACAGTGTGGGATGCTTGTGCCCCACAAACCGCGACTAGAAAAGATTCTCCGTTGCGTACCCCTCCTGGGCCTGGAAGAATTGGGCGGCGTCCAGAGCACTCTTCGGCAGATCCGCATATGCGTTTGGAGAACTCCATAGTCAATTAAGCAAGGCATACCCCCGATTCCCAAATTTAGCCTGTAACGGAAAAGGCTTACTAGCCGCTATCTGCTCGGCTTGAAGGATTTCCTCGCGCACCACGCGGGATTCGGACCGTGCCTCCTTGGCGTCTTGAAGGGCCTTGGCGAGTTCGGTCCCCTTTGCCTTATTTTCCTCTTCTAAGGACTCACACTTACGGGCGGTGTCCTTGAGCTTCTTCTCTACCTCAGTCACCCGTTCCTCAAAACGGCACCGAGCGGCCTGTTCGGCCGTTAAGTCTGCAACCGCTTTATCAGTAGCCGCCTTGCTTACCCTCACTTGCTCCTTGGCTTGGGTAAGCTTACCCCTGAGGGTTTCAACCGCGGGAGCACCATCTGCACAAACACACACATTGCAGCTCTGGAAATTCCACAGAACACGGACATAAACATGCATAAAATAAGAGTATCTCATACCTTGTGCCTGGTCAAGACGCTTGTTAACAAGGACTAGGTCCTCATTAGCTCGCTCTAGTTTCCGTTTGAGTTCAGAAATCTTCGCAGACTGGGCAGTCACCGCTAACAGGGAGGCATGTTTCCAAATAAAGTAGCATGTTACCACCTGACAACTGACTATTGATGCTATGCTCGCTTTTCTTTCAAAGAACCGAACAGAGCCTCAGGGGCTACTGTCTATATACAGGCATATTTCTCATAAAAATGATCAAAAATATTACATTGCGTACCTCAAAGCCTGCTAGCAGGCTGGAGAAGGCTTCATTCAGCCCGCTCTTGGCTGACTGAATCTTCTCACCCACCATACCCATCAAGATGCGGTGCTCATCCAGGACGGATGCACTTTGCAGTGCGTCCGTCATGGTATTCGGCGCCTTTTGATTAATAGATGATGCCATTACCCCTTCCTCTGCAGGGGGCGCTCACTAGACTCCAGAGCCGTATAGGTCTCCGGAGTAGTATGCGACTGTGGGTCGGGTTGACCGGGGCCCCCGTTGCCGGTCTCCGTGGGGGCCGTACCCCCCAGTCCTTTGGCAGCTGAGGTGTTGCCCTCCGGCGCCGTTAAGTCCCCTCCCCCGGCGTCTCTTTGAGGCCCGGGGAGGGCCTATGCGATGACACCTCGGTGTCATCCGCCCTAGGCAGCGGGGAAGCTAGCGGAGGCAATTCGCTCTCCATCATCTCCGGCGGCAGATCCCCCGAGGATGAAAATTGCTAGGGGAGACTGCGGGACGGTCTAAAAAAATAGAACTTAGAGTTATCATCACAGTCCATAGAGATTGCATGTATGTGAAAAAATCCTGGACTACTTACGAGTCGACTTGGGGCTTGGTCCGGCGATGATGCTTCAGGATAGCCTCGGCGTCTGATTCCGAGTCATTGGAGAGGGTAATATTGTCCCTCTTGGATGCTTTGGCCTCCAGGTCTTAGGAGGCTGCCCTTTTATTTCCCTTGAGGGGAGGATCTTCTTCCTCCTCTTCCTCGTCATCGTTGAGGGAGTCCTGGACTAAGGGGTCCTCGGGCGTCCGGCCTGTTATCTATGGGCCGGACTGATGGGCTGTGAACATATGAAGACCGAAGGTTGTACCCGTGTCCGGATGGGACTCTCCTTGGTGTGGAAGGCAAGCTTGGCGAACAACTATGAAGATTCCATATTATGTAACCGACTCTATGTAACCCTAGATCCCCCCGGTGTCTATATAAATCGGAGGACTTAGTCCGGATAGGGGATACTAAATACCATAGTCATACAGGCTAGACTTCTAGGGTTTAGACATTATGATCTCGTGGTAGATCAACTCTTGTAATACTCATACCCATCAATATCAATCAAGCAGGACGTAGGGTGTTACCTCCATCAAGAGGGCCCGAACCTGGGTAAAACCTCGTGTCCCCTGTCTCCTGTTACCATCAACCTTAGACGCACATTTCGGGAACCCCTACCCGAGATCCGCCGGTTTTGACACCGACATTGGTGCTTTCATTGAGAGTTCCTCTGTGCTATCGATGAAAGGTTTGATGGCCCCTTCAATTGCCAATAATGGCGCTGTCTGCGGAGAAACTTTCCTCACCAGACAGATCTTCGTGTTCGGCGGCTTCACACTGCGGTCCAGCTTGTTTGGCCATCTGGAGCAGATCGAAAGCTATGCCCCTGGCCATCAGGTCAGATTCGGGAGCTTGAACTACGTCGCGGACATTCGTGGAGACTTGATCTTCACCGGATTCGATACCGCGGTAGCCGCTCCTGATGATCATGACTTAAATCTGTCATCGAGCCGCATCCAGGAGATCGCTCCTGTAATCGCTCTGGCCCTAGAGCCAAAGGAGGCCGCACCATCCAAAGATGGGAGGATTAACCCCACCACGTAGGCCACAGATTCCACGGCATTGGAGCCGCACATGGACCTGGTCTCACTCGATGCCTATGCCACCGAAACACCGGACTTGTCTCCGACTGTAGGCTCCAAACCACGCGAGGCCGCAGATGCCGAGCTTGATCGTTTATCGATCTTCGAATTCAGTGTCGCCAACATCTTCTAGCACTCACCTCTGGGCGATGTGCTAAACTCGTTAAAAAGTCTGTCCTTAGCGGAGGACTCCCAGCCAAACTATATCCGGCTCAAACTAGGGGCTGACGATGGAGAATTTCGCTTCCCACCCGCCACCCACTTTATAGCCACGTTTGAGGATTTGACCAACGAACTTGATTACGACTCCGAGGACATCGACAGTATGGACGACGATCCCGGAGAAGAAGACCAGAACCCGCCGTTCACCAGACGCTGGACAGACACTTCCTCGTATGACGTATACATGGTGGATGCACCAAAGGAAAACAGCGGCGATGACAAGGAAGACACAGTTGAGGATAAACCTTCCGAAATACAGTCCAAGCGCCAGCATCAGCGACACCGCTCTAAGTCACGCCGCAGTAAAGTTAGCAACACCGGCACAGGAGAAGATGACACTCCGGAAGGAGCCAAAGACAATGAAGACCCCGTCGACACAACACACGAACAAGATGAACGGGATGAGGCGCAGGTTAGCCCTGTTAAACAGGACACACACAAAGATTCAGAGGACGATAGTTACCTTCCGCTCTCCGAGGATGAGGTGAGCCTTGGCACCAAGGATTTCATCATGCCTGAGGAATCTCTTGAGCAGGAGCGCTTAAAGCGCCAGCTAATAGCCACAGCAAGGAGCCTGAAGAAGAAGCGGCAGCAGCTTCAAGCTGACCAGGATCTGCTCAATGATAAATGGACTGATGTCCTAGCAGCCGAAGAATACAGCCTCAAGCGCCCAACCAAAAGCTACCCAAAGCGTAAATTGCTACCTCAGTTCGATGAGGAGGCGCCGGAATATATACCACCATCATACAATGCGGTTGACCGACCACCACCTAGTCAGGACAAAACGGCAGCTCATGCCGAACACCAGCCCCCCCGCCTCGTCACTCAGGCAAACGTAAATTCATCCACGACCATACATATGACCTCCGGCAGAACCTGAACAATAAAGCAGGACCTACCAGATCAATCTACGGATCACGAGGACGCACCTAGACACGTGACAACGGCCACCTATTCGGACGTGACAAACCCTGTCATGCGCAGGCCGAACACCGCAGACGAACTCCATCAGAGCTGCGCCATGATACGGCCCGATACAGAGGCCCGCAAACCCTCATTGCTTCACGGATGAGGTCCTGGACCATGAATTCCCTGAAGGATTCAAGCCCGTGAACATAGAATCATACATGGGACCACAAACCCCATGGTGTGGATCGAAGACTTCATTCTCCACATCCATATGGCATGCGGATATGACCTTCACGCCATCAAATACCTCCCTCTAAAACTCAAGGGGCCAGCTCGGCATTGGCTAAACAGTCTGCCTGAAAATTCCATCGGCAGTTGGGAGGACTTGGAAGAGGCTTTCCTCGATAACTTCCAAGGTACATATGTTTGACCTCCGGACACTGATGACTTAAGCCATATAGTCCAGCAGCCCGGAGAGTCCGCCAGGAAATTCTGGACAAGGTTCCTAACTAAAAAGAACCAAACTGTTGACTGTCCGGACATTGAAGCTCTAGCAGCTTTCAAGCATAGCATCCGCGACGAATGGCTCGCTTGCCACCTCGTCCAAGAAAAGCCAAAATCCATGGAGGCCCTCACAGCACTAATGACCCGCTTTTGTGTGGGCAAGGACAGTTCGTTGGCTCATAGCAAAAACAATGCAAGGAGACACCGGCACCCCTGAAGTTAAAAGTAACAAAGACAAGTCTCGACGCAATAGATACAAGTGCCAAAATAGCGGTGACAACACCGAAGACACGGCAGTCAACGCCGGATTCAGTGGCTCTAAGTCCGATCAGCGGAAGAAGCCGTTCAAAAAGAACAATTTGGGCACATCCAGCTTGGACCGCATACTTGATCGTCCATGCAAGATTCACGGCACCCCCGACAAGCCTCCTAATCATACAAATAGAGAGTGTTGGGTTTTCAAACAGGCCGACAAATTAAACACCGAGAACAGGGAAAAAGGATCGCAAAGCGAGGACGACGACGAAGAGCCACGACGGCCGAACACAGGGGGACAGAAGAAGTTTCCCCCTCAAATCAAAACGATGAACATGATATATGCCACCCACATTCCAAAGAGGGAGCGCAAGCATGCGCTTAGGGACGTCTACGCGATAGAGCCAGTCGCCCCAAAATCCAATCCATGGTCGTCGTGCCCGATCACTTTCGATCGCCGGGACCACCCGACCAGTATCCGTCATGGGGGCTCAACCGCACTAGTCTTAGACCGAATAATTGATGGGTTTCACCTGACTCGCGTCCTTATGGACGGTGATAGCAGCCTCAATCTGCTCTATCAGGATACAACACGGAAAATGGGCATTAACCCATCACGGATCAAGACTATTAGGACTACCTTTAAAGGAGTCATACTAGGTGTAGAGGCCCTCTGTACGGGCTCAATCACATTATAGGTTGTCTTCGGATCTCTGGACAACTTCTGAAGTGAGGAGTTAATCTTCGATATCGTCCCATTCTGCAGCGGCTATCATGCACTGCTCGGACGAACTGCGTTTGCTCAATTCAATGTAGTGCCACACTATGCTTATCTCAAGCTCAAGATGCCCGGTCCATGCGGCATCATAACAGTCAATGGAAATACGGAACACTCTCTCCGTACAGAAGAGCACATAGCTGCCCTAGCAGCAGAAGTACAAAGCGGCCTTCTCAAGCAGAACCTTCATTCGGCTGCCGAGCCCGCGGACACCCTTAAGAGGGTCCGAACTACTCTGCAGTAGGAGAGTTCGGCTCGTCAGGAGCTCTACTAGCAATCTGTCCTCCGTCTCAGTCCCGATCAAGTGGTGGCATTTGTGCCACGCGTACATTACTACGCACTTAAAATTCCCTTGGGCATTAACAGAGGCATAGATAACTTGTGACCCCTGGAACGGCTCAACCGGCATCAGATACACACATACTTTCACTTTTACTTGTTTTCCTTTCAGGTCTCAATCCCACAGGCTCCATCGGGGGGTCTGGTCATCGGTCCTCTTGTAGGATAAATACACCAAGACGGCGAGAAGCGCAGACATATGGGGAATTTTTTAGGTGATTCCATTAACGATAACTCTACCTGTTTTCCAGGACCCATATGCAGCTCTCCCCTGGTTTTGGCATGTTAAAGAGCCTATTGCTTATTGCATATTTGTATCAATGCACCTTGACGTACTAATTACATTACAATGAAAACAATTTGTACCTGGAGCTTTAGGACCCCAACTTTTTACCTTTATGTCTTTTCTGTTTTCTTTCTCTCTTTTCTTTTTCAGATTCCCTGTGGATAACCCCATCAGGTAGCACCCATACACTTTCGTACATTTGGCGTTTGCCAGGGGCTTTATAGCACCTTACACTACGGCAACAAAAGTCCAAACACTTCCTATAAGTATAGTTCGGCACACCGAATTTAGCATTATATGCATTGGGTCCTAATCATGTCTTTGGTCAATAGTTGGGTTGCCCGGCTCCAGTGCTTGCCACCCTATGTTCCTCTACATCGGCTAGGGTAGTAAAGGGAGAACTACTTCGATTGTGTCCTGGTCTAAACCGACTAAGCACCTCAGTAGAGTAATCTGAAAACTGACTGTCATGATGCGGCGAGAGCTGGTCAGCTGTTCGGAGGTCTCAAGTCGTTGGAGATTTTTCCGCATTTCGCGAAGGATCAGTACTTCCTGATCAGACGCTGACAGCACTCTGGTTCATATACCAGGGGCTGCGCCTATGTTTTACTATAAAACTGCTCTGGCTAAGTGAGGGCGTTCAAGTCGCATAGTCTGGTTCCCTGGTTCGCTCTACCTACGCGAGGGCTGAAGCCGACGACTGGTTAACCCTCAGATTTCATACAACACAGCCGCACATGAGGAAACAATCAAAACATAATAAAAATTATATATTACAAGGCGGATTTGTTCATACAAGGCAAAACATGGATGTATTCATTCAAGAATAACGTCCTGCCCGCACTGCGTTGCTACAAGTCGAGATCCCTCCAGGACAGCCGCAAAATATCGCTCGGGTGTGCGGTGCTCCTTGCCCTCCGGCGGCCCCCTGGCCACCTCGACGGCATCCATCTTCGCCCACCACATCTTGCAATGAGCGAAGGCCATGCGGGCACCCTCGATGTAGATGGATCACTTGACGATGTCTAGCCGTGGACAAGCCTCCACCACCCGCTTCACAAGGCCAAAATAACTACTAGGTATAGCTTCGGACGGCCATAATCGGGTTATGAAATCCTTCATGGCCAGTTCGGCCACCCTATGCAGCCCGACCAACTGCTTCAGTTGATCGGAAAAGGACACCGGATGTTCTGGCACAGCATACTGCGACCAGAATAGCTTCTCCGAAGAATCACCTTCCCTGGCTCGGAAGAACTCCGCAGCATCGGATACACTGCGCGGCAGATCCATAAAAGCCCCTGGGCAACTCCGAATCCGGGTTAGTAAAAGGTACTTCCTCTCCACATACTTGCTTTGCACGTTAAATGCCTTACCCGCTGCGATCTTCTTCGCCTCCTGGATCTCCTGGAGAGCGTCCCGGGCCTCATTCCATGCGGCCTCTGAGCTCTGATGGGCCTTGATAAGTTCGTCCTCTCGGGCCGACGCCTCGTGCTCCAATGCTCCACACTTCTTCACCACATCTTGGAGCTACTGCTGGACCTCCCCGACTTGAGCCTTGAGCTTCTTACGGGCGGCTTACTGTTGGACAGCCTTCCTCTCGGCTTTGGCCAGGGCCTTTCTCAGGGCCTCGACCTCGGTCGTCGCTTTTGTACAAATCATGGCATTTTGGTCATCACATACAATTTTCTTCTTTTCGAATATATAACAGGTTATTGCTTACCTTGTTTCTCCTGGAGCTGCCTATTCGCTTGGCCCAGCTCCTCCTCGGCCTCCGCCAGTTTCTGCTTCAGTTCAGAAACTTCAGCAGTATGTGAGGCCGCGGCTAGCAACGACACCTGCATTTCAGAAAAAATAAGTTAGTTTCCTATTAAAACGAGATTGATCCTCTATCCGGCTTTTTCTTTCCAAACACCAGACAGTGTCTCAGGGGCTACTGGTCTACACTGGGATTTTCTCCTTGTTCGGCGTCTCTTACCTCAAAACCTGTCAGCAAGCTGCTGTAGGCTTTGGTTAATCCGCACTTGGTGGACTGAACCTTTTCAATCACCATGCCCATAAGGGCATGATGCTCATCCATAATGGAAGCGCCTCGTAGCGCCTCCAGCGGGTTATCCGGTGCCCCTAGTTGGACAGGGGCCACCAGCGCAACAGGAATCCCCCTTCTTTCGAAGGAGGGTGCGTGCTGGATTCCGGAGCCGCCTAGGTCTCCGGAATTGAGTCCGGTTGAGGGCCGAACTGTGTACGGCCCTCCCTGCTAGTATCATTGGGGATTGAGTCCCCTTGGTGTCCGGTGACGAAGTTTTCGCCTTCGGGTGCCTCCTGAGCCTCTCCCCCGTCGGAGACAGTCCTTTGGGACAGCACCTCCGTATCCTCCTTGGTCTTGGGGGAGTGAGAGTCCGACAGTGAGTCGCTGGCCATCGCCTTGGAATCCAACGAGCCTCCTGACGAAGATCGCTGGGAGCTGTTGTGGGCCGGACTACAATAACATTTGCCAATCGTTTCAATACAATGAGGAGGAGAAACTTTATGGGCGGATAAGGTATTAGTACTTACGATGCGGCCCGAGGCTTAGCACGGGGGCGTCTCTCTGGACTGTCATCAACGTACCATGCGGAGTTACCCGCTAGGGAACCCTTCCCCTTTTTGGGCGCCTCCGCCTCCAGAGTTGTGGATGCCTCCCTCTTCTTCCTCCCCCCGTCGGGGGGAGAGTCGCTGTCCTCCTCCTCATCCGTGTCGTCTTCGGCGGCGGGGGAATGGGCCTTGTCTTCAGACGCTGCGTCCAAAGTGCCCTTGCGGCGGGGGCCACTCCGGACCCCCTTGGCCTTTCCTGTGGCCTTCTTCTCTGGTGCCTTGTAAGGTGTCGGCTCTAGCATCTTCACTAAACGCGGAGTGACTGGCTCCTCGGGCAGGGGAGCCAGACACCGAATCATCTTCGCATGCTTCAACCAGTACTGGAAGAGCAATGGTAATGAAAGCATTAGATATCACCCTTGAAACAAGCAAGTAAGGGATGTGTTAAAAATGACATACCTCGTTGGGGAGGTTATTTATGTCGTGGCCACAATCCGAATCGGTGGCCGGCAGTGTCTCATTGCCCTTGAAAAGCAACTTCCAGGCATCTTCATGAGTCGTTCCGAAGAGCCTCACCAAGGTATGGTGTTTCTTCGGGTTGAGGTCCCATAGACGACGGCTTCGGCACTGGTAGGGGAGGATCCGGCGCACCAGCATCACTTGGATTATGTCGACGAGCTTGATATCCCTATCGATCATGCTTTGGATGCGCGTTTGTAGCGCAATCAGTTCATCTGATGAACACCAGTTTGGGCCCTTCTCGACCCAAGAGGTGAGCCACACGGGAGCGCCGGAGTTGAATTCGGCAGCTGCGGCCCAGGTGGCGTCGCGGTGTTCGGTGATGTAGAGCCATAGCTTCTGCCGTTCCTTGACAGATTCCACGAATGTGCCTTTTGGCCAAGAAACATTGGTGAGCTTGCTCACCAATGCGCCCCCGCACTCTGCATGCTATCCGTCCACCACCTTGGGCTTCATGTTGAAGGTTTTGAGCCATAAAACAAAGTGGGGGTGGATGCGGAGGAAAGCCTCACACACGACGATGAACGCCGAGATATTGAGGAAGGAGTTCGGGGATAGATCGTGGAAATCTATCCCGTAGTAGAACATAATCCCGCGGACGAAGGGGTGGAGTGGAAACCCTAGCCCGCGGAAGAAGTGAGGGATGAACACTACCCTCTCGTTGGGTTCGGTGCGGGGATGATTTGTCCCTAGGCTGGAAGACGGTGGGCAATTTCCTTCGGCGGATACTCGGCCGCCCGAAGCTCGAGGACGTTCTCCTCCTTAACGGAGGAGGCCATCCACTTGCCTTGACCTCTGGATCCGGACATGGTTGGGTGCTTTCTCAAGACTAGGGGAATGAGAACCTGGGTGCTGGAGCTCAAGGATGGAGAGGCAGGAGGAAAAGCGTGGGGAAGAAAGGGGAATCTAATCTCCTTATAAGGGCGGTGAATATCGAACGCCCCACCCCCGTTCACCTTAAAACTAGTCTGTTCCCAAGATTGTGTAAAATGGCACGGTTGGGTTACCCACACCCGTATTGATGAGAATCCCGTGATAAGGGGACATGATCTCTGCTTTGACAAGACGTGCCAATGACAACCGTGTCTCGAAACATGGGGAAAGAACGGTTCAAAATTATAACCGGACAGGCATGATATCACATTATTAAAGTTGTCAATGGATGGGGCTCGTGTGTTATTATATTCTCTCTATGGTTGTGTGCAGTGTGTGTTACAGGTTCGGACACAATCAATTTGTCTGAAGACTATTCGAGAGTTTGGAAGGATGAACCCGCCTTGCAATGCCGAAGATAGCACTACTCTCCGGATACCTTGTCATTGAAGCCAGGTTCAGGGGCTACTAAGGGAGTCCTAGACTAAGGGGTCCTCGGGCGTCCGGCCTGTTATCTATGGGCCGGACTGATGGGTTGTGAATATATGAAGACCGAAGACTGTACCCGTGTTCAGATGGGACTGTCCATGGCGTGGAAGGCAAGCTTGGCGAACAACTATGAAGATTCCATATTATGTAACCGACTCTATGTAACCCTAGATCCCCCTGGTGTCTGTATAAACCGGAGGACTTAGTCCAGATAGGGGATATTGAATACCGTAGTCATATAGGTTAGACTTCTAGGGTTTAGCCATTACGATCTCGTGGTAGATCAACTCTTGTAATACTCATACCCATCAATACCAATCAAGCAGGACGTAGGGTGTTACCTCCATCAAGAGGGCCCGAACCTGGGTAAAACTTCATGACCCCTGTCTCCTGTTACCATCAACCTTAGACACACAGTTCGGGACCCCCTACCTGAGATCCGCCGGTTTTGACACCGACAGTCGTCACCCTCGTGAGAGGACTAGGCATCAGCTTCTCCGGACACTGTGTCCGAAGTGCCCTCCTCTTTCTTCTTCTTCTTCTTGTCCTTCTTTACTGGCGCCTGGTATGGCGCCGGGACCAGCATCCTCATCAGTAGAGGATCGACTGGTTTTTCGGGTAGCGGAGCCGGACACCGGATCGGCTCCACCTTCTTGGTCCGGAACTGTTTTAAGATGGACTATTCAATACTTCTCCTTTGGACGGACGCACCAATTTGTGTTCGAAGGTTTTAGAATTTACCTCGAAGGCTGGATGATTGCAGTCGAGGCCGGTGTCGTCCGATGACTTTGGCCACGACTTCTGCTTCTTAAAAACCAGCTTCCAGATCCCCTTATGTATTCTGTCGTAGAACCGTTGTAAGGTCTGCGGCCCTTCCGGATTGAACTCCCACATCCTGAGGGACCGCCACAGGTAGGGAAGTGCTCGGCGGATCAACATCACTTGGATCACATCAGCGAGGGTAATGTCCTTCACTATCATGCCTTGGACATGTTTCTACAGCAGTAGCACCTCATTGACCGACCCCCAGTCCGGTCCCTTGTCGGTCCAGGATGTGAGCCTTAGCGGGGTCCAGATCTGAAGGCTGGAGTGGCTGCCCACTTAGAGCCGTGGGGTTCTTTGATATAGAACCATTCCTATTGCCATATCCTGATGGTGTCCACAAAGACTCCCTTTCGCCAGTTGACTTTGGGGAGCTTGCTCAGCATGGCGCCACTGCAGTCCGCGTGTTGCCCATCGACCACCTTCGGCTTCACGTGGAAGATCTTGAGCCATAAGCCGAAGTGTGGAGGGACACGGAGGAAGGCCTCACACATGACAATGAATTCCAAAATGTGGAGGAACGAATTTGGGGCCAGATCGTGAAAATCTAGCCCGTAGTAAAACATGAGACCCCCCACAAAGGGGTGGAGGGATAATCCGAGTCCGAGAAGGAAGTGGGGGATGAACACCACCCTCTCATCGGGCTCCGGAGTGGGGATGACCTATGTCGGGTCGGGAAGCTTGTGCTTGATTTTCGCGGTTAGATACCGCGCCTCCCGTAGATTCTTGATATTCTCCTCCGTGACGGAGGAAGGCATCCACTTGCCCTGAAAGCCGGCCATGGTCGAAGGAGTTGCGGAGGGGAGAAAACCTTGGAACTTGGGTGCTGGAGCTCGAGGATGGGGAGGCAGAGAGAGAATGAGGCGTGGGACGAAAGAGTTGGATTCTATCCACTTATATGGACTGGAATATTAAGCGTCCCCCTCCCTTGAGCCTTAAAACACGTCTGTTCCCAAGGGTTCATGCAAACGGCACAGTTAGATTACCAAAACTGGTATTGATGAGAATCCCGCAATAAGGGGACACGATCTCTCCTTTGACAAGACGTGTCGATAGGAGTTGCGTGTTAAAACGTGAGGCGAGAGGCCCAAAAATGGTTTGAAATGGCAGCAGAGCTAAGCGTGACGTTTCGCCGGAAAAAGTTGTCGATGGATATATCTTGTTTTAAGTATTATGCTTTTATGGTTGGAAGGTTAACCTGTTAAACAGATCCGGGCACAGTTCTTGTCGGTCAACTACTTTGGAGTATTCGGAGGAGGAACCCGCCTTGCAATGCCGAAGACAATCTGCACACCGAACACATCGTCATTGAAGCCTGGTTCAGGCGCTACTGAGGGAGTCCTGGATTAGGGGGTCCTCGGGCGTCCAAGCTGTATAACATGGGGCCGGACTAATGGGCCGCGAGGATACAAGATAGAAGACTTTCCACCGTGTCCGGATGGGACTCTCCTTTGCATGGATGGCAAGCTTGACGTTCGGATATACAGATTCCTTTCTCTGTAAACCGACTTTGTACAACCCTAGCCCCCTCTGATGTCTATATAAACCGAAGGGTTTAGTCCATAGAGGCAATCATAATCATATAGGCTAGACATCTAGGGTTTAGCCATTACGATCTCGAGGTAGATCAACTCTTGTAACCCTTATACTCATCAAAGTCAATCAAGAAGGACGTAGGGTATTACCTCCAACAAGAGGGCCCGAACCTGGGTAAACACCGTGTCCTTGTCTCCTGTTACATTCGATCCTTATACGCACAGTTCGGGACCCCCTACCCGAGATCTGCCGGTTTTGACACCGACAATAAGCACCCTTAAAAGCAACAACTTCTTCAATTCTTCGATATCATAGTAACTATAAACACCCTTTTCATAAGAATATAAAATTTAATTATCATTAAACTCACATAGGTAGGAAAGGTGTTTTTTAGGGTTCTTGGAGCAACAAGTAAAATCACAAATTTCACAATGATTCCAAGCATAGCATAGCAAACAATTTATTTGATTCCATAAGAGCTTCCCTTTTCCAGACAAATGTTGACACACAAAATGAGCATGCTCATCTAAAGATTTTACCTCAACTAAACTAGTTGGGGTTTCAGCACGAGCACATATGGATCAAAGATGATCCAAGTACAAAACTTTGAGTGGATCCATATCAATAGATTTTTAGCAAGCAAAGATGAAAGCGAAATAGAGGGCACATGGAAACACAAGAAAACATAAGATCGAATGAAAGAAGGGCGAAGAAAAAGGAAAATCTTTTCGAAAATCATTTTAGAAGTGGGGGAGAGGAAAACAAGAGGCGAATGGCGAATAATGTAGTGCAAGAGATGAGAGTTTACGATGGCTACTTGGTATGGCTTGACTTGACGTAGATCTCCCTGTTGGGGAACATAGTAATTAAAAAAAATCCTACGATCATGCAAGATCTAACTAGGAGATGCATAGCAACGAGAGGGGAGAGTGTGTCCATGTACCCTCGTAGACCGAAAGCGGAAGCGTTTAGTAACGTGGTTGATGTACTCGAACGTCTTCACGATCCAACCGATCCAAGTACCGAATGTACGGCACCTCCGTGTTCAGCATGATGACGTCCCTCGAGCTCTTGATCCAGTTGAGGATGAGGGGGAGTTTCGTTAGCACGACTGCGTGGCAATAGTGATGATGAAGTTACCAACGCAGGGCTTCACCTAAGCACTACGACGATATGACTGAGGTGTTAAACTATGAGGGGGGCACCGCACACGGCTAAGATATTGTTTGTTGTGCTTTGGTGTGCCCCCTGGCCACGTATATAAAGGAGGGGGAGGAGGAGGCCGGCGGCCAATGAGGGCGTGCCAAGGGGGGAGTCTTACTTGGACTCCTAGTCCAAGTAGAATTCAGCTCCCCCTCCTGCCTTCCACAGGAGAGGGAAAGGGGAAGGGAGAGAGAGGGAGAAGGAAAGAGGGGGGGTCGCGCCCCCTCCCCTAGTCCAATTCGGTTTGGGCAAGGGGGCATGCCTCCTGACGTGGCCTTCCTCCTCTCCTCCACTATGGCCCAATAGGCCCAATAACTTTCCCAGGGGGTTCCGGTAACCCCTCGGTACTCCGGTAAAATATATGAATCACTTGGAACCATTCCGATGTCCGAATACAACCTTCCAATATATGAATCTTTACCTCTTGACCATTCCAAGACTCCTCGTCATGTCCGTGATCTCATTCGGGACTCTGAACAAACTTCAGTCACCAAAACACATAACTCATAATACAAATCGTCATCGAACGTTAAGCATGCGAACCCTACAGGTTTGAGAACTATGTAGACATGACCGGGACACATCTGCGGTCAATAACCAATAGTGAAACCTGGATGCTCACATTGGTTCCTACATATTCTATGAAGGACTTTATCAGTCATACCGCATAACAACATACGTTATTCCCTTTGTCGTTGGTATGTTACTTGCCCGAGATTCGATCGCCAGTATCATTATACCTAGTTCAATCTCGTTACCAGAAAGTCTCTTTACTCATTCCGTAATGCATTATCCCGCAACAAACTTATTAGTCACATTGCTTGCAAAGCTTATAGTGATGTGCATTAGTCGGAGTGACAAATCCTAATCTCGATCTATGCCAACTCAACAAAAACCTTCGGAGACACCTGTAGAGCATCTTTATAATCACCCAGTTACGTTATGACGTATGATAGCACACAAGGTGTTCCTCCGGTATTCGGGAGTTGCATAATCTCATAGTCAGAGGAATATGTATAAGTCATGAAGAAAGCAATAGCAATAAAACTAAACGATCATAATGCTAAGCTAAGAGATTGGTCTTGTCCATCACATAGTTCTCTACTGATGTGACCCCGTTCATCAAATAACAACACATGTCTATGCTCATGAAAATTAACCATCTTTGATTAACGAGCTAGTCAAGTAGAGGCATACTAGGGACTCTCTATTTGTCTATGTATTCACACATGTACTAAGTTTCCGGTTAATACAATTATAACATGAATAATAAACATTTATCATGATATAAGGAAATATAAATAACAACTTTATTATTGCCTCTAGGGAATATTTCCTTCAGTCTCCCACTTGCACTAGAGTCAATAATCTAGATTACATAGTAATGATTCTAACACCCATGGAGTCTTGGTGCTGATCATGTTTTGCTCATGAGAGAGGCTTAGTCAACGGGTTTGCAACATTCAGATCCGTATGTATTTTGCAAATCTCTATGTATCCCTCTTTAACTTGATCGCGGATGGAATTGAAGCGTCTCTTGATGTGTTTGGTTCTCTTGTGAAATCTGGATTCCTTTGCCATCTGGATTCCTTCGCCAAGGCAATTGCTCCAGTATTGTCACAAAAGATTTTCATTGAACCCGATGCACTAGGTATTACACCTAGATCAGATATGAACTCCTTCATCCACACTCCTTCATTTGCTGCTTCCGAAGCAGCTATGTACTCCGCTTCACAGATAGATCCCGCCATGACGCTCTGCTTGGAACTGCACCAACTGACAGCTCCACCATTCAATATAAATACGTATCCGGTTTGTGACTTAGAGTCATCCGGATCAGTGTCAAAGCTTGCATTGATGTAACCAATTATGACAAGCTCTTCGTTACCTCCATAAACGAGAAACATATCCTTAGTCATTTTTAGGTATTTCAAGATGTTCTTGACCGTTGTCCAGTGATCCACTCCTGGTTTACTTTGGTACCTCCCTGCTAAACTTATAGCAAGGCACACATCAGGTCTGGTACACAACATTGCATACATGATACAACCTATGGATAAGGCATAGGGAATGACTTTCATTTTCTCTCTATCTTCTGCAGTGGTCGGACATTGAGTCTGACTCAACTTCACACCTTGTAACACAGGCAATAACTCTTTCTTTGACTAATCCATTTTGAAATTCTTCAAAACTTTATCAAGGTATGTGCTTTGTGAAAGTCCAATTAAGCATCTTGATCTATCTCTATAGATCTTGATGCCTAATATATAAGCAGCTTCACCGAGGTCTTTCATTGAAAAGTTCTTATTCAAGTATCCTTTTATGCTATCCAGAAATTATGTATTATTTCCAATCAACAATATGTCATCCACATATAATATTTGAAATTCTACAAAGCTCCCACTCTCTTTCTTGTAAATACAGGCTTCTCCAAAAGTCTCCAATATATCACACTATGAAAGCATATAGTCCAACTCCGAGAGGCTTGTACCAGTCCATAAATGGATCGTTGGAGCTTGCACACTTTGTTAGCACCTTTTGGATAGACAAAACCTTCTGGTTGCATCATATACAACTCTTCTTTAAGATATCCATTAAGGAATGCAGTTTTGACATCCATTTGCCAAATTTCATAATCATAAAATCCGGCAATTGCTAACATGATTTGGATAGAGTTAAGCATCGCTACGGGTGAGAAGGTCTCTTTGTAGTCAACTCCTTGAACTTGTCAAAAACTTTCGAAAAAGTCGAGCTTTGTAGACAGTAACATTACCGTCAGCGTCAGTCTTCTTCTTGAAGATCCATTTATTCTCTATGGCTTGCCAATCATCGGGCAAGTCGAACAAAGTCCACACTTTGTTCTCATACATGGATCCCATCTCAGATTTCATGGCCTCAAGCCATTTCGCGAAATCTGGGCTCATCATTGCTTCCTCATAGTTCGTAGGTTCGTCATGGTCAAGTAACATGACCTCCAGAACAGGATTACCGTACCACTCTGGTGCAGATTATATTCTGTTTGACCTACGAGGTTCGGTAGTAACTTGATCTGAAGTTTCATGATCATCATCATTAGCTTCCTCACTGATTGGTGTAGGAATCACTGGAACTGATTTCTGTGATGAACTACTTTCCAATTTGGGAGAAGGTACAATTACCTCATCAAGTTCTACTTTCCTCCCACTCACTTATTTCAAGAGAAACTCCTTCTCTAGAAAGGATCCATTCTTAGCAACGAATATCTTGCCTTCGGATTTGTGATAGAAGGTGTACCCAATAGTCCCTTTTGGGTATACTATGAAGACACATTTCTCCGATTTGGGTTCGAGCTTATCAGGTTGAAGCTTTTTCACATAACCATCGCAGCCCCAAACTTTAAGAAACGACACCTTGGTTTTCTTGCCAAACCACAGTTCATATGGTGTCATCTCAACGGATTTAGATGGTGCCCTATTTAACGTGAATGCAGTTGTCTCTAAAGCATAACCCCAACTAGCGGCAAATGAGTAAGAGACATCATAGATCGCACCATATCTAATAAAGTACGGTTACGATGTTCGGGCACACCATTACGCTGTGGTGTTCCAAGTGGCGTGAGTTGCAAAACTATTCCACATTGTTTCAAATGAAGACCAAACTCATCACTCAAATATTCACCTCTACGATCAGATCGTAGAAACTTTATTTTCTTGTTATGATGATTTTCCACTTCACTCTGAAATTCTTTGAACTTTTCAGATGTTCCAGACTTATGTTTCATCAAGTAGATATACCCATATCTGCTTAAATCATTTGTGAGGGTCAAAAAATAAAGATACCCGCCACGAGCCTCAACACTCATCGGACCACATACATCAGTATGTATTATTTCCAATAAGTCAGTTGCTCGCTCCATTGTTCTGGAGAACAGAGTCTTAGTCATCTTGCCCATGAGGCACGGTTCACAAGCATCAAGTGATTCATAATCAAGTGATTCCAAAAGCCCATCAGCACGGAGTTTCTTCATGCGCTTTACACCAATATGACCTAAACGGCAGTGCCACCAATAAGTTGCACTATCATTATTAACTTTGCATCTTTGGGCTTCAATATTATGAATATGTGTATCACTACAATCGAGATTCAACAAAAATAGACCACTCATCAAGGGCGCATGACCATAAAAGATATTACTCATATAAATAGAACAACCATTATTCTCTGATTTAAATGAATAACTGTCTCGCATCAAACAAGATCCATATATAATCACTACTGCAGGATGCTGCTAACACGACACTTCGATCAGAGACCCTTCGAGAAACTGTGTGCGATGCAATAATCGTAAACGGTGGTGTATGGAAACCGTCAAAAAAGGTGAAAACGTTTGTGATGGAGGATGCATCAAACATAGTTTAGATTTTAGTTGCGTGTGCGATGAATGGCATACAGTTTAGTTCAATTAACTGTTTGCGATGAGGAGGAACAAAAGAAACGGGCAGCCAGATGAAGGTGTGTGCGATACACAGCATACGGTTCACTCGGATGAACTGTTTGTGATTAGATAACACAAAAGAAACGGGCATCCAGATGAAGGTGTGTGTGATACACGACATACAGTTCACTTGGATGAACTGTTTGTGATTAGGCAACACAAAAGAAACGGTCAGCCAGATCAAGGTGTGTGTGATATACGGCATGCGATTCACTCGGATGAACTGTTTGCGTTGATACAAGAGAACAGAAATGGTTCAACTTGACAAGACGTGTGTGTTGTGCGATGGGATTGCATGCGGTTCACTCGGCCGTTGTCGTTAGTGTGTGACCTCTGTGGCAACCGTTCGCTCCCAGGCGCCTCTTCGTGTACCGTGGCAACCGTCCACCGACTCTTCGCCTTTCCCTCTCGATTTGGAACTATTGTCGCATGCTAGCTCTTCCTCCCTCCTCCATTTGCCTTCACCCTTCCTTCTGCCATTGTTTGATCGTCTTCTCCATGGAGGGAACAAGCCGGAAACGACTCTGTTATTCTTGCCCCAATCTGAATGATGACGTGGTGGAGGAACTCATTGATCGGTGCGATGTCATCACCTTGGCTAGCATGGCAGGTTCGTTTAAGACCATTCTCAACTCAAGTAATAACACATTACAAGCAACCCAAGGGTCCAGGAGCGGTTTGATCTCCCCTATCTTGTTCGTCGTGACCCTACTGACTGGCGCGGGGACGACGGAAGCCTCGCCTTGTGCAAGTTGATGCCGCTTGATAATGATATGTGTGATGTTAAGATGCCATCCTTTGAGGGCAAGGCTTAGGCAGGCACAAATGAAGATTGAGTTGTTTATATTGGGTACAATTGCGAGCGGGAACTTGTGAATGTGTACACTCGTCACCGGGTTCCACTTCCAAAATCTCAGACTGCCCAGAGGTTGAGCACACAGATGATCTACGTGAGTTCAAATACGATTATGGTAATTGTCGTCTATGAAAGATAGCAATTTGTCGAGTTCCCAACCGCTCTTGGGATTACAGGAACTATGAAGTTGTTGCTATCTTCGACAAGCTTGTTGCCTTCCTTACTTCCACGCCTCAGTGGATATTTCTCAAAAATCAATTTATGTACACGGAGGAGTACTGTGATGCAATTCAATACGAGGGTCTTCTGTTTGCTACCACCACTCGTGGCACTATTTTTGCACGGAATCATCATGCTTTCGGTATGTTTGTCTTCCACTGTAACATCCCAATTTTCCTAATTTGGATGTTATTAGATCATTCATATGCATCTCATATTCTTTCCATGCATTATTTTTGCTTTTCGGTAATATTCAAATCATTATGCAAGAAAGGCAATTTATTGGAGCGGAGATAACATGACTTCTCCCCTGGTTTTAAAAATGTTCATAATGTGCAGAATATTGTTTCCAGTTCATCTGATGTGTTCTGGAAATTTTTGCAATCTTCAAAATATTTTATTTGATTGTTTTATTGCTGTTTGTGTTGCCTATTGCATAAAAACTATTTTCGAAAACTGCATTAGTGTTGGAACTAGTGTTCCCGTATTTATATTAGCAGTATAGATTTTATTGTGTGTCTAGGTATTTTTATTTAGATTTTTGTGTTGTGTATGTTATTTTAATTATTTTTGTTTCTGTAGTGGTGTTTAAAAAAAGGAAACTCAGCGCTGCGGCTCCACGCACCCGTGGCCCAGCACTGCGCGGCCGTAGCCCAGCCAGCCAGCCGACCCAGCAGCGCCGCACCACACCGCCGCGGCCCAGTCTCCCGCGCCTCCAGCCGCGAAGCGGTACGCACCAGCCGCTGAACCCGACCCGCGCTCGTAACCTGACCCGCCGCCCCTCTCTATGACCAGCGGGCCCCGCACCTATCTCCTTCCTCTGGTCGGACGCACGCACAGCGCGCGCATAGGCCGAGCCGAGCCTGGATCGACCCGCGCCCTTGGTCCACCTCGAGCGCTCCCGAGCCACCGTGTGCAAGCAGAAGACCCAGGGCAACCTCGCATCCTCCTCCTCGATCTTCTCCGTCGCCGCATGCACTGGTTAGGGCGAAATGCATCTCGCGAGAAGCATCGCCGACCGCCGCCGTTCGCCGGGCGATTTCACCGCCGTAAGAACTCTCAGACCCGCGCCGCCTGCTCCACTCGATTCCCCACTCGAAGCCGCCCTCGCCTGACGTCTTTTATTTGCAGAAAATGCAGCAGAGGGAGAGGAACAAGCCGGCCGACTTCACCGGAGCTCGCCGGAGTTCACGTCTTCGCCACCGCCGTTCGAGGACGCCCCGTCGCCCTTTAACCTCACCAACACCTCCTCCACTCACCGCTGCACCCATCCGTTGCTTCAACTTTGCCGGAGACTCGCCGGAGAGCCCCCACCGCCGACGCCCGATCGCCGTCGCATCCTCTGTTTTGCTGGTGAGCACGCGCACGCAGCAAAACACCTGAGTCAATCCGCAAGCGACACGTGGTAAACCGCTACAGTGAACGCTACAACGATCGCTATAGTATTTTTACAGAATAGAATTTTCTTTCAGTTTTTCACAGATTTTCATCCAAAATTCTTTTAGCTATATCTTTTATTCTATAAGTCCAATTTAGGTAATTCTTTTTCCTTTGATCTCACAGAAATCAGCCCTTCATGACAGTACCAAAAATTCTCATGTTTGCACTGTTTAAATTTGAATTCGTTCAAATTCAAATTAAACCTTCTGGAGGCTGTAACTTTCAAACCGTTTATTGGAATCGAGTGATTCTTTTTGCTTGTGACCGTAGTGCAATTTAGGTGCTGTTATGCTGCTGTTGTCGAGTTTCAAAAATGGTTTTCTTGCTGTTGGTTTTGTTTTGGTTCTATTCATGTTCCGGTGATTGATTTGTTGAATTGTGTGAAACGTGTAGATTGTCCGGAGTGCGACGCGAGCTATTGTCAGGAGTGTGACTTTCTGAACCAGAACCAAGGCAAGTTACATGTTGATCATCCTTTACCTATTGTTTTCTATGCATGTAGTTATATCACACTATGAATATATGCATGTATAGGAATACTATATTATTTTTGCTATGCTGATGAGCTATCTTCCCGTCTTTGCAAATCGTGGTAGTGGTAGGTTGCTACGCTTTGTAGACGGGGGTGGTTCGTGTATTCGTTGAGTTTATGTAAGGATTATATATATTTAACAAATTGAGTAGTAACTCAGGATTTAACTCACCTCTGGGCGGAAGTGGTATTGCTTGGTGTTGAGGGAAGGCATCATGGAGTCTTGCACCTTTTCTAAGGCCATGCGCTCATGAGAGTGCACCCTAAGTGGAATGCTGCCCAGGCTCAAAAAGATCAGACAGACTTAGTGACTAGTAGCTTCCATGTGCGGCCACTGGCTATATGGGCTCTGGCTTAGTTGATCAGTTGTTGGAACCCTGGCCCAGACAGTGTCAACAGATGTAGCACATGTAGGTGGGATGTGGCCGTCAGGTGGTTAAGGGAACCTCTTCTGAAAGACTTTGTCTCAATCTTCGGATTGGGTCTAGTGGGTAAAGCGTACAAAACTCTGCAGAGTATTAAAACTAATCATGATTAGCCGTGCCCCGGTTATGGGTGAATTTGAGCCACTATGCCATTACAGTTGTTGGATGATCTTGACAGATGTGACACTTAATAAATTTGTTGGGCAACTTAATAAAAGGGTATGTTGGAGTTGATTTTGCCAACTCAACCTTGTGCATTTAATTGTAGTAATAAAAGAACTAAATAAAAATTTGACTATTAGGTAGTTATTAGGATAAAATCAGCTTTCTGCAAAATAAACCCCCAAGCCTTCCTTTGTTGTACTATGCATACACATGTAGGTCTGCTTTATTATTACTCCTGCGTAACTTGCCAATACATTCCACGTATTGACCTATATGGCTGCAACGTCTCATGTTGCAGGATATTCTGACGAAGAGTAAGGTACCGTTAGGGTCGCGAGTCTGCACTCAGCATCGCCAGTGGGCTATGATGGGACTCGTCATTATTTTCTGCTACTTTTTGCTGTTTGATTGAATAAAGCTAGCCAAGTGCTATGCAGATTGTTTTATTTTATACATTCTGGATCATACGTTGTAATAAATGATGCACTTGCTATTCTGGTATTCATCTATACTGTGTGTGCTAGCGAGTTTGATCCAGGGACTAGCACGGTAAGCACGGAGACTCAAATCCTTCGAGGTTTGGTCGTTACATCCACCGTAATTATAATTGTTTCATCCACATGCATGCGGATTAGCTAGTTTCCCTTTACTAACTAATTAACCTTCTTGTGTTTCCAAGGTCCTGTGAACATTCCACCACCTATACTTGAAAATTTTATTCACGAGCAGGACCCATATACTCATTGGTGCCTGCCAACTTATTCCAATGGATCATCTCTTCTTGTCTGTATACAGGGCACTGCTGATGTTACTAAGGAAGCAGGTGTTGTCTCGTATGGTCACACTCTCCGGACCTATTCCAACATCTGTTGTAGGGTATTCAGGATGGATACTAGTGTACTATCGCCAACACCTTCTCCCTGGTTCAGTATTAAAAGTCTTCGAGGAAACTCGCTCTTCCTTGGACAAAACTATCCAATGATGGTGGAAGGCGATCCAGCTGATGTTGACAAAATGTTACTACCACTTATGAGAAGCAATTGTATCTATACCTCGCACATTACTATGCTTCCTAACCGTCCCAATATGGGTATTGAAATAGGCCGCTTCAGCATGGATGATCAGTCATGCGTTGGTCTCGAGATTGACAGTAGCTGGCCCTTCCCAGAGAATCACTTCTGGTTCAAAGCAAGTGTTTCCAACACCGATGAGTGGTTGAGCTGAAGTTCATTTCATCGCTTTGTTATTTGTTGTGTGAGAAAAACTTTACTAGAATGTTTTGTTGGAAATGATCTATAATCCAACGTGTATCCTCGTTGTCGTTGTCGGTTGATGACTTGTTGTATGTAATCAATGGTACATTTGCATATGCATCCATGAACTCACGCCTCTTAGTGGTGTCCATATGAATAGTGCTAGTGATTTTAGTTGCAAAAATTAGATAGTGCTAGTCATTTGTAGCTGCATATTTTGACAAATGGTAGTGTTACAAGGTTGACAAATGGCAATGTTACTAGATAAACAAATGTCAATCTTTCCAGTTTGAGAAATGGCAACATACCCTAAATGACAGATATGCAAATCTTACCCAATTGATTGTACGTGGTTGCACATGGGTCACGCAAAACAACCGTTTGCATTGAAGGGATGTAGAAATCCTGCTTGGCACATTTTCCCTTGGCTTCCTGGGGAAGCTGTCGGTTTGCATACGGGTGTCCTAACTAAAACGTTTGCGACGAGTGTTTTCTATTTAAAAACCGTTGACTTTTTTTAAAATAAAATCATTGGATAAGTATGTACATTAAGAGAGAAAAACGCAAGTTTGTTCAAACCATATCTTTCATGTAGTCACACTGCGAATTTATATTCATATGATAGAGAATTCGAGATACAGTATTAAACCCCAAATAAATTATTTCTGGCGGCGGCGGAGGCAGCATGCCGCGCTGTCGTTGTCGTCCTCAGGGACGCCGTTGTTGAGGTCTTCAAGGTAGCACAAAATGTTCTTCACTTGTAAATCAAACATCATGTCGTCGCGCGATCGACGGGCAGGGCGCGGGAGGACGGCAACTGGAGCCGCTGAGAGGTAGCAGTCGATGGCAGTGTCACATGCCGCTGAGGGGGTCCGGGCACGGGCGTGGCGGGTGCAGCCAAACACACGGGGACCGGCACCGCAGTGGGTGGAGGGGCGCGCACGGGCATGGCGGGTGCAGCCAAATGCACGGGCGTCGGCGCCACGGTGGGTGGAGGGGCGTGCATAGGCACGGGCATGGGCGTTGGCATGTACACGAGCTCGTGCGGGTCTGCGGAGACCTCACTGACGCCCGCGGCTTCCAGCTCTACGATAGTGCTCGGCGACCAGCCCATCAATGCTACGGGGATGGTTGCTGGCGCAGGCGCGGGGATAGGAGCTGGGATGGGAGCGGGGCAGCAACTGCCGCGGCCAGCTCGTTCTGGGCCATGTCCATGAGGCCCCATTCCT
>NC_041382.1:138159788-138226702 GCF_002162155.2 Triticum dicoccoides | reverse complement strand
GGGGGGGTGGGGATTGGGAGACGAACAGTAAGGCCACCCGTATTAAACAGCGGCTCGGGCGCCATTAATGGAGAGGAAGGCGGGCGGTCATGGAAGTCAAAGGGCTCGCTTCCCAGTAAGCCTGCGCAGCGTACAGCTCGCACGCTTCCCAGTGAGGCTGTGCATTGGAGGACAGCTTGCACGCCTCTCGGTTAGCCTATGTACCGGACTGCGCTAGCACGCCTCCCGTTCTGTCAAGGTCAAGCAGCTGTCTGCACAGCACCTCCTACATCCATTAAAACCAAGACACGTGGCATCATGTGAATGGTTAACAGAACGCACACGGTTTGAATTATACAAACGTTTGAGATATTAAAATGGCAGCTATTTTTTCAAAATGCCTTTGTTGGCTGTCATTATTTGAGTGTGCCTTCTCTCAAAATGGACAGAAAAAATACCACATCATGTCGGGTGCCATTCCATGATAGCATGCCAACTTTCATGAATTTCAGACAAGTTTTGGATTTACTAGAATTTAAAAACTAGGCATCTCAATGTTTTGTCGGCAATCAACGGTGCCCTGGTGTTTGAAATTCATTCCCATTTCTTGCATGGGACCTAAGCATGCACCCAAGGACACAGATTTGATTTTTCAACCAATTTATATGCACTGGAGCATGTGCATGTAGTTCGAAATTGAATTATGCACATAAATGCATTGAAAACTCAGTTAATGCATAAAAATGTCCAAAAGAACCCCAAAAAATTACAAAAATTGACACAACACTCCTGTTGTTCCATGTTGACACGAGAAAATTTTTGGAAGCAATAAAAGGCAGTGGATATCGTTTCATCCACAAAGGTGGGACGTTCCCTACCAAAACCATGATGCTTGTTGTGAGAAGCTCTGGTTTGTGAGAAGCATATGCCCAAACCTGCCCCAAACGGGACAAAATTTTTACCACAACATGTTGATGCCGCTCCATGAAAGTATGCCAAGTTCCATGAATTTCAGATGAGTTTTGGATTTACTAGAATTTAAAACTGAGGCATCTCAATGTTTTGCCGGCAATCAACGGTGCCCTGGTGTTTGAAATTCATTCCCATTTCTTGCATGGGACCTAAGCATGCACCCAAGGACATAGATTTGATTTTTCAACCAATTTATATGTACTGGAGCATGTGCATGTAGTTCAAATTTGAATTATGCACATAAATGCATTGAAAACTCAATTAATGCATAAATATGTCCAAATGAACCCCGAAAAATCCCAAAAATTGACACAACACTGATACGTCTCTGTCGTATCTACTTTTCCAAACACTTTTGCCCTTGTTTTGGACTCTAACTTGCATGATTTGAATGGAACTAACCCGGACTGACGCTGTTTTCAGCAGAATTGCCATGGTGTTATTTATGTGCAGAAACAAAAGTTCTCGGAATGACCTGAAACTCCATGGAGTGTCATTTTGGAAATAATAAAAAATACTGGCAAAAGATCAAGGGCAGGGGGCCCACACCCTAGCCACGAGGGTGGGGGCGCACCTGCCCCCTGGGCGCGCCCCTTACCTCGTGGGCCCCCTGGAGCTCCTCCAACCTCAAATCCAACTCTATATATTCACTTTCGGGGAGCAAAAAATAAAGGAGAATGATTCATCGCATTTTATGATACGGAGCCGCCGCCAAGCCCTAAAACCTCTCGGGAGGGCTGATCTGGAGTCCATTCAGGGCTCCGGAGAGGGAATTCGTCACCATCATCATCATCAACCATCCTCCATCACCAATTTCATGATGCTCACCGCCGTGCGTGAGTAATTCCATCGTAGGCTTGCTAGACGGTGATGGATTGGATGAGATTTATCATGTAATCGAGTTAGTTTTGTTAGGGTTTGATCCCTAGTATCCACTATGTTCTGAGATTGATGTGCTATGACTTTGCTATGCTTAATGCTTATCACTACGGCCCGAGTGCCATGATTTCAGATCTGAACCTATTATGTTTTCATGAATATATGTGAGTTCTTGATCCTATCTTGCAAGTCTATAGTCACCTACTATGTGTTATGATTCGGCAACCCCGAAGTGACAATAATCGGGATCACTCCCGGTGATGACCGTAGTTTGAGGAGTTCATGTATTCACTATGTGTTAATGCTTTGGTCCGGTACTCTATTAAAAGGAGGCCTTAATATCCCTTAGTTTCCGCTAGGACCCCGCTGCCGCGGGAGGGTAGGACAAAAGATGTCATGCAAGTTCTTTTCCAAAAGCACGTATGACTATATTCGGAATACATGCCTACATTACATTGATGAATTGGAGCTAGTTCTGTGTCACCCTAGGTTATGAGTGTTACATGATGAACCGCATTCGGCATAATTCTCTATCACCCATCCATTGGCTACGAGCTTTCCATATATTGTTCTTCGCTTATTTACTTTTCCGTTGCTATTGTTACAATCACTACAAAATACCAAAAACATTACTTTTTCTATCATTACCTTTTGCTACCGTTACCACTACTATCATATTACTTTGCTACTAAATACTCTGCTGTAGATATTAAGTTTCCAGGTGTGGTTGAATTGACAACTCAGCTGCTAATACTTGAGAATATTCTTTGGCTCCCCTTGTGTCGAATCAATAAATTTGGGTTGAATACTCTACCCTCGAAAACTGTTGCGATCCCCTATACTTGTGGGTTATCAAGACTATTTTCTGGCACCGTTGCCGGAGAGCATAGCTCTATTCCTTGAGTCACTTGGGATTTATATCTGCTTATCATTATGAAGAACTTGAAAGATCCAAGAACCAAGATGTATCCCTCAACTACGAGGGGAGGTAAGGAACTGCCATCTAGCTCTGCACTTGATTCACCTTCTGTTTTGAGTAAGCTTGCGACACCTAAACCTGCTTCTGTTATTGATTCTGATATGTCGCATGTTATTGGTGATGCCACTTCTGCTATGCATGATACTTATGATGAAACTACTTCTATGCTTGATACTACTATGCCACTTGGTGAATTTCTTGATGAACAACTTGCTAGGGTTAGAGAGAATGAAATTATTGAAACTGATAATATTGATGAAAGTGATGATGAAGACTCTCTCCCCAATAAATATGAATTGCCTGTTGTTCTTGAGGGTTATGTTCTGGATGAAGAATCTGCTAGAGCTATTCTTGCTTGCAATGATAGATATGATTTAAAGAGGTTATTAGCTAAATGGAAGCAGCAATCCATTAATGCTAGAATGAAACCTGACCCTGCTTTTGCTACTTCACCTATCTATGTTACTGATAAGGATTATGAATTCTCTATTGATCCTGATATAATTACTTTGGTTGAGTCTGATCCTTTTTATGGCTATGAATCTGAAACTGTTGTGGCACATCTTACTAAATTAAATGATATAGCCACCCTGTTCACTAATGATGAGAGAACTCGCTACTTTTGTATCCTTAAAATATTTCCGTTCTCATTAAAGGGTGATGCTAAAATATGGTTTAATTCTCTTGATCCTGGTTGTGTATGTAGTCCCCAGGATATGATTTATTACTTCTCTGCTAAATATTTCCCTGCTCATAAGAAACAAGCTGCCTTAAGGGATATATATATATAATTTTGTGCAAATTGAAGAAGAGAGTCTCCCACAAGCTTGGGGGAGGCTTCTCCAATTACTTAATGCTTTGCCTGATCATCCTCTTAAGAAAAATGAAATACTTGATATCTTTTATAATGGACTAACCGATGCTTCCAGAGATTACCTGGATAGTTGTGCTGGTTCGGTTTTCAGGGATAGAATACTGGATGAAACTGAAATCCTATTAAACAATATGTTGACTAATGAAAATAATTGGACACTTCCTGGGCCTATTCCTAAACCAAGTCCTAAGAAGAGAGGTGTTCTATTTCTTAGTCCTGAAGATATGAAAGAGGCAAAGAAATCAATGAAAGAAATAGGTATCAAAGCTGAAGATGTTAAGAATTTACCTCCTATTGAATAAATACATGGTCTTAATTTATCGCCTGTCGAAGAAATGCATAATTTTAATCCATCTCCTATTGAAGAAATACATGGTCTTGATAACCCGACAAAGGTAGTAAAGGTAAATTCTCTCTATAGATATGATAAAGCTGAAATCCCATTTGCTAAGTTTGCTAGCCCATGCTTAGATGAGTTTGATAAATTTATGGTTAAGCAAGAAGACTTCCATGCTTATTTTGGTAGAGAATTAAAATGCAGTGTTGACATGCTTGAACACTTGGGTGATTATATGGCTAATGTTAAAGGTCAACTTAAACTTATTAGTAAACATGCTTCTATGGTTACCACTCAAGTAGAACAAGACTTAAGGCTCAAAATGATTTTCTCAATGAATTGAATAGTAAGAATAATGATTATGTTGTTAGAGTGGCTACTAGAACTGGTAAAATGACTCAGGAACCTTTGTATCTTGAAGGCCACCCTAAGAGAATTGAGCAAGATTCTCAGAGAAATAATATAGATGCACCTAGTCCTTCTAAAAGGAAGAAAAAGAAAAATGATAGGACTTTGCATGCTTCTAGTGAACCTATTACTGAAACACCTGAGAATCCAAATGATATTTCTATTTCTGATGCTGAAACACAATCTGGTAATGAACCTGAAACTAGTGATAATGTTAATGATAATGTTCATGTTGATGCTCAACCTAGCAATGATAATGATATAGAAATTGAACCTGCTGTCGATCTTGATAACCCACAGTCAAAGAATCAACGTTATGATAAAAGAGACTTTGTTGCTAGGAAACATGGTAAAGAAAGAGAACCATGGGTTCAGAAACCCATGCCTTTTCCTCCCAAAACATCCAAGAAAAAGGACGATGAGGATTTTGAGCGCTTTGCTAAAATGATTAGACCTATCTTTTTGCGTATGCGATTAACTAATATGCTCAAAATGAATCCTTATGCTAAGTATATGAAAGATATTGTTGCAAATAAAAGAAAGATACTGGAAGCTGAAATTTCCACCATGCTTGCTATTTATACTTTTAAGGGTGGAATACCAAAGAAACTTGGAGATCCAGGAGTACCCACTATACCATGCTTCATTAAAAGAAACTATGTTAAAACTGCTTTATGTGATCTTGGAGCCGGTGTTATTGTTATGCCTCTCTCTTTATATCGTAGACTTGATTTGAATAAGTTGACACCCACTGAAATATCTTTGCAAATGGCTGATAAATCAACTGCTACACCAGTCGGTATTTGTGAGGATGTGCCTGTTGTGGTTGCAAACATTACTATTTTAATAGACTTTGTTATTCTTGATATTCCTGAGGACGATAATATGTCTATTATTCTTGGAAGACCCTTTTTGAATACTGCAGGGGCTGTTATTGATTGCAAAAAAGGCCATGTCACTTTTCATGTTAATGGTAATGAGCATACGGTACACTTTCCGAGGAAACAACCTCAAGTCCACAGTATCAATTCTATTGGAAAAATTCCATCGATTATTTTTGGAGGTTTTGAATTTCCTCTTCCTACCGTTAAGAAGAAATATGATATTCTTATTGTTGGGGATGTGCATATCCCCATTGAGGTAACCTAGTGTTATTCGGAAATTCTCCGGTTCCATGTTATTCGGAATGAGTGTGTTAACAATACTTGATCAACCTTGTTAATGGATTCCTTTTGATGATCATGAGATGGATGAATTTAGAAAACACAACTCTCTGTACCCTCCTTATACTTTCTGTTATTTATATTTAATAAAATAAAAATATTATTTTCTGTCTGAATTATCCGTGCAATATAAAAATACCCCGAAAATAAAAGTTCTCCAAATGCCCTGAAATTTAAATATGATTTTTTCTAGAATATTTGAGAATATTTGGCACTGAGAACACAGCAGGGGGGCATCCACCTGGCCACGAGGGTGGAGGGCGCGCCCTACCCCCTGGGCACGCCCCCCTGCCTCATGGGCCCACGGTGGCCCTCCTCCACTTATTCCTGCACCCACATACTCCTTCTTCCTCCCACAAACACCATTATCCAGCTCATGCACGAGTTCTAGCTCATTTTGCTGCGATTTTCGATCTCCTTTCTCAAAGCACCTCTCACAAAACTGCTTTGGGGGATTGTTCCATGGTATGTGACTCCTCCAATGGTCCAATTAGTTTTTGTTCTAGTGCTTTATTCATTGCATATTTTTGCTGCTTAGGTGACCCTGTTCTTGAGCTTGCATGTCAAATTTATATGGTCAGGAGTAGTTTTGGTGCATGATATTGCCTCTAGGCACTTGTAGGAGTAGTTGCTATCAATATTATTGGGTTTGGTTCACTTTTATTTGAAGTTACTAAAAATTTCAGAAATTTTTCAGAGGGAGAAATATGTTTAGGAAAATGTACCAAGGTGGTTCTTCAAGGAAACAAGAACCCAGGCTTGCAATGCATGATGCTGATGATGAGCCACCAAGGGACGCTCCAGTGCGGCCTTGTGAATGGCCTTCAGAGGACTTCATGGATCGAGCGGGGATTAAGGAAGAATTTAACGCATATTTGTGTAACGCTAATCTTGTGAGCTCCGAGGAAGAAAAATGCCGTCATTACCACTATCTCACTAGTTCCTTTGTGAGGAGGTTTGAATTTTTCATCTTCACGTAATTCTCAAACTGTCATGTTTGATCTTTATGAAAATTCTTACACTATGGACTTAGAGGACTTTACCACTGCTTGCAAACTTCCACAATGGGGTAGTTCTAGTGAACCTCGCAAATATGAATTTAGAGATTTTCTTGCTAGTATAACTGTCGGAGAATCTAGAGATATAGCACAAGCTACCATAGGGAGCATTCATTTCCTGCTATACATTATTTTGCTCTCTTCATAGGTAGATGCATTAACGATAAAGATGAAGCATGTCACATGTGTGTCCCTGACCTCAGTATTCTTAGGAGTGTCGTGTTAGGAGATAAATCTTATAATTTGGGAGCCATTGTTGCACGTAGGTTGCATCTTAATAGATTTAATGGAGATTTCTTCAGTGGAATTTATGCAACCCGCATAGCTACTTTTCTTGGTATAACCATACGTGAGGATGATATTGAGTTGCCTCCTGCCTACTTGGATTACGAGGCTATGGTTCATCATTAGTTTGTTGAGAGGAACGATCAGTTCCTCCAGTATCGACTAATCTTTGACAGACGACGCACCTATCACGTCGCCCTCCCTGCTTCTACTTTCTTTGACTTTCAGGCAAAAGGGAGATATTCTATAACCAGAGAGGAGGCGGAAGAGTATAAGAGGAGAGCTAGGATAGCTCGCCTCCAAGCTGCAGCCCACGATGCAATGACTGCTGCATCTTAGTACGACCCCAACTATTACTATGGATATCCGCCAGGCCAACCGTGGCCATAGACCAACTTAGGCCAAAAGTCTAAGCTTGGGGGAGTACACATTTCCCACCGACATTACATTCATGTTCACACACTCATTGCTAGTTGTCGGTGCTCATACTTTTTCATTGTATCATCCATGCTAGTTTATTTTCTATTTTTATGCTTTTCTTCTTGTGTGCTTAATAAACCTTAAGAAAAACAAAAAAATTAGTTATAGCTTTTAACTAATTTTAATTTCCATGCTTGTAGTAGTAGTTAAAAACAAAACCCAAAAAGATTTCTTATTCTTCTTTTGCTTGTTGGGAGCTTTCCCGTGTAAATAGTTTTATTTCTTTTCTTTTCTTTGGGGGTCGGTAGGAGAAGACCATGATTAAATTGTTGAAGTGACTCTTATATGCATTATTGTTGATTTAACCAAGAGTCTGTATTGCCTTGTCTTCTCCTGTTTATTGAATGCTTGCAGATTCCAGCTTAGTCCAATGCACGTGCACTATTATTATTATCCACATCGTTCGGTCGTGCAAGTGAAAGGCAATTATGATGATATATGATGGACTGACTGAGATGAGAAAAGCTGGTATGAACTCGACCTCTCTTGTTTTTGTAAATATGATTAGTTCATTGTTCCTGATTCAGCCTATTATGAATAAACATATTTGCAATGACAACTAGAGATCATAGTTTCTTATGCCATGCTTAATTAGCTAGGAGCTTATAATGGTTTACCTTGCATGCCAACATGCTATTAAAATGGTTGTGATGTGGTATGATAGGGTGGTATCCTCTTTTGAACGATTCGAGTGGCTTGACTTGGCACGTGTTCACGCATGTAGTTGAAACAAAATCAACATAGCCTCTACGATATTTATGTTCATGGTGCATTATATCCCACTCATGCTTGCATTCGGTGTTGATTAATTTTAATGCATGTTCATGACTATTGTCGCTCTCTAGCTGGTCGCTTCCCAGTCTTCTTCTAGCCTTCACCTGTACTAAGCAGGAATACTGCTTCTGCATCCAATCCCATAAACCCCAAAGTTATTCCATATGAGTCCACCATACCTACCTATATACGGTATCTACCTGCCGTTCCAAGTAAATTTGTATGTGCCAAACTCTAAACCTTCAAATAAACATTATGTTTTGTATGCTCAAATAGCTCATGTATCAACTAGGCTATCCGTATCTTCCATGTTAGGCGGGTTATTCTCAAGAGGAGTGGACTCCGCTCCTCACTCACGAGAAAATGGCTGGTCACCGGGATGCCCAGTCCCATGCTTTATGTAAATCAAATCAAAATAATTGCAAACAAAACTCCCCCTAGGACCCTTATTAGTTGGAGGCACTCGTTGTTTTGTGCAAGCCATGATTGATGCTTGTTGGTGGAGGGGGAGTGTAAACTTTACCATTCTGTTTGGGAACCGCCTATAATGTGTGTAGCATGGAAGATATCGCCATCTCTTGGTTGTTATGTTGACAATGAAAGTATACCACTCAAATTATTATTCATCTCTATTTTAAAACTGAGCTCTGGCACCTCTACAAATCCCTGCTTCCCTCTGCGAAGGGCCTATCTATTTACTTTTATGTTGAGTCATCATCCTCTTATTAAAAAGCACCAGTTGGAGAGCACCTTTGTCATTTGCATTCATTACTGTTAGTTTACATTGAGTATGACTTGACTGGATCTCTTTTACCATGAATTACAATGTCTAGTTAGTCCTTGATCTTTAAAGGTGCTCTACATTTATGTTTTGCGGTCTCAGAAAGGGCTAGCGACATACCATCTTGTTATATCATATTATGATTGTTTTGAGAAAGTGTTGTCATCCGAGATTTATTATTATTGCTCGCTAGTTGATTATGCCATTGATATGAGTAAACATGAGACCTAAGCGTTATTCTGAGTATGGTTAGTTTATAATCTTTGCTGAAAAATTGAATGCTGGCTTTACATATTTACAACAACAAGAGCAAACAGAGTTTGTAAAAGTTTTTCTTATCACTTTCAGTTTGTCAACTGAATTGCTTGAGGACAAGCAAAGGTTTAAGCTTGGGGGAGTGATACGTCTCCAACGTATCTATAATTTTTGATTGCTCCATGCTATATTATCTACTGTTTTGGACTATACTGGGCTTTATTTTCCACTTTTATATTATTTTTGGGTCTGACCTATTAATCGGAGGCCTAGCCCAGAATTGCTGTTTTTGCCTATTTCAGTATTTCGGAGAAACAGAATATCAAACACAGTCCAAACGGAATAAAACCTTCGGGAACATGATTTTCTCACCGAACGTGATCCAGGAGACTTGGACCCTACTCCAAGGAGTCAAAGAGGCGGTCACGAGGGTGGGGGCGCCGCCCCTACCTTATGGGCCCCTCGGTGCTCCACCGACGTACTCCTTCCTCCTATATATACCTACGTACCACCAAACAATCAAATTAGGAGCCAAAAACCTAATTCCACCACTGCAACTTTCTGTATCCACGAGATCCCATCTTGGGGCCTGTTCCGGAGCTCCGCCGGAGAGGGCCGTCATCACGGAGGGCTTCTACATCATCATAGCCTCTCCGATGAAGTGTGAGTAGTTTACCTCAGACCTTTGGGTCCATAGTTAGTAGCTAGATGGCTTCTTCTCTCTTTTTGGATCTCAATACAAAGTTATCCCCCTCTCTTGTGGAGATCTATTTGATGTAATCTTCTTCTTTTTGCGGTGTATTCGTTGAGACCGATGAATTGTGGGCTTATGTCTTTATGATCAAGTCTATCTATGAATAATATTTGAATCTTCTCTGAATTTTTTTATGTATGATTGGTTATCTTTGCAAGTCTCTTCGAATTATCTGTTTGGTTTGGCCAACTAGATTGGTAGTTCTTGCCATGGGAGAAGTGCTTAGCTTTGGGTTCGATCTTGCGGTGTCCTTTCCCAGTGACAGAATGGGCAGTAAGGCACGTATTGCATCATTGCCATCAAGGATAACAAGATGGGGTTTATTTCATATTGCATGAATTTATCTCTCTACATCATGTCATCTTGCTTAAAGCGTTACTCTGTTTTTAACTTAATACTCTAGATGCATGCTGGATAGCGGTCGATGAGTGGAGTAATAGTAGTAGATGCAGAATCATTTCGGTCTACTTGTCACGGATGTGGTGCCTATATACATGATCATGCCTAGATATTCTCATAACTATGCTCAATTCTGTCAATTGCTCAACAGTAATTTGTTCACCCACCGTAGAATACTTATGCTCTTGAGAGAAGCCACTAGTGAAACCTATGGCCCCCGGGTCTATTCTCATCATATTAATCTCCATCACTTTAATCTTGATTTGCTTTTTACTTTATCTTTTACTTTTCACTTTGGATCTCTATACCAAAAATATTATATCTATCAGATCTCACTCTCGTAAGTGACCCTGAAGGGATTGACAACCCCTAATCGCGTTGGTTGCGAGTAGCTATCGTTTTGTGCAGGTACAAGGGACTTGAGCGTTGCCTCCTACTGGATTGATACCTTGGTTCTAAAAAACTGAGGGAAATACTTACGCTACTCTGCTGCATCATCCCTTCCTCTTCGGGGAAATCCAACGCAAGCTCAAGAGGTAGCAAGAAGAATTTTTGGCGCCGTTGCCAGGGAGTCTAGCAAAAAGTCAACATACCAAGTACCCATCACAATCTCTATCTCTCGCATTACATTATTTGCCATTTGCCTCTCGGTTTCCTCTCGCCCACTTCACCCTTGCCGTTTTATTCGCCCTCTCTCTATCCTCCCTCTCTATTTGCCTGTTTTTGCCTGCTTGCCTTTTGTTTGCTCGTGTGTTGGATTGCTTGTTTGTCGCGATGGCTCAAGATACTACCAAATTGTGTGACTTCACCAATACCACTAATAATGATTTCCTTAGCACTCCGATTGCTCCTCTTGCCAATACTGAATCTTGTGAAATCAATACTGCTTTGTTGAATCTTGTTATGAAAGATCAATTCGCCGGCCTTCCTAGTGAAGATGCCTCTACTCATCTGAATAACTTCGTTGATTTATGTGATATGCAAAAGAAAAAAGATGTCGATAATGATGTCGTTAAATTGAAGCTATTTCCATTTTGCACTTAGACATCGTGCTAAAGCTTGGTTTTCGTCTTTGCCTAAAAATAGTATTGATTCTTGGAACAAGTGCAAAGATGCTTTTATCTCTAAGTATTTCCCTCCCGCTAAGATCATCTCTCTTAGAAACGATATTATGAACTTTAAGCAACTTGATCATGAAAATGTTGCACAAGCTTGGGAGAGAATGAAATTAATGATACGTAATTGCCCTACTCATGGTTTGAATTTGTGGATGATTATACAAAAAAATTATGTCGGATTGAATTTTGCTTCTAGAAATCTTTTAGATTCGGCCGCGGGAGGCACTTTTATGGAAATCACTTTAGGATATGCTACTAAACTCCTAGATAATATTATGGTTAATTATTCTCAATGGCATACTGAAAGATCTTCTAATAAAAAAGTGTATGCGATAGAAGAAATCAATGTTTTGAGTGGAAAGATGGATGAACTTATGAAATTATTTGCTACTAAGAGTGTTTCTTCTGATCCTAATGATATGCCTTTGTCTACTTTGATTGAGAATAAGAATGAATCTATGGATGTGAATTTTGTTGGTAGGAATAATTTTGGTAACAACGCTTATAGAGGGAATTTTTTAATCCTAGGCCATATCCTAGTAATCCTTCTAATAATTATGGGAATTCCTACAACAACTCTTATGGAAATTATAATAATATGCCCTCTGAATTTGAGAATAGTGTTAAAGAGTTTATGAATTCACAAAATAATTTTAATGCTTTGCTTGAAGAGAAATTGCTTAAAGTTGATGATTTGGCTAGGAACATTGATAGAATTTCTCTTGAGGTTGATTCTTTAAAGCTTAGATCTATTCCTCCTAAGCATGATATCAATGAGTGTCTCAAATCCATGAGAATTTCCATTGATGAGTGCAAGGAAAGAACCGCTAGGATGCGTGCCTCCAAAGATGCCTTTATTAAAGCGTGTTCTTCCAATTCCTATGAAAATCAAGATGAAGATCTAAAAGTTATTGATGTGTCTCCTATTAAATCTTTGTTTTGCAATATGAATCTTGATGAAACTGAATATGATCTTCCTTTACCTATAAGGTGTTCTAAAAATTCGGAGTATTTAGATCTTTATGATGAAATTGATGAAAGTGGGATTGAAAGAAATAAAAATCTAGATGTTGCTAAACCCACTATATTGGATTTCAAGGAATTTAATTATGAAAGTTGCTCTTTAAGTGATTGTATTTCCTTGTTGCAATCCATGCTAAATTCTCCACATGCTTATAGTCAAAAGAAAGCCTTCGCCGAACATATTGTTGATGCCTTGATGCAATCTTATGAAGAAAAACTTGAGTTAAAAGTTTCTATCCTAGAAAAATCTATGATGAGTGGGACCCAACTATTAAAATTAAAATTAAAGATCATGAGTTTTATGATTTGTGTGATTTGGGTGCTAGTGTCTCTACTATTCCCAAGACTTTGTGTGATTTGCCAGATTTCCGTAATTTTGTTGATTGCTCTCTAAACTTGCATCTTGCGGATTCTACTATTAAGAAACCTATGGGAAGGATTAATGATGTTCTTACTGTTGAAAATAGGAATTATGTTCCCGTAGATTTCATTGTTCTTGATATAGATTGCAATCCTTCTTGCCCTATTATTCTTGGTAGACCTTTCCTTAGAACGGTTGGTGCGATTATTGATATGAAGGAAGGGAATATTAGATTTCAATTTACACTAAAAAAAGGGCATGGAACACTTTCCTAGAAAGAAAATAAAATTGCCATATGAAACTATCATGAGAGCCACTTATGGATTGCCTACCAAAGATGGCAATACCTAGATCTATCCTCGCTTTTATGCCTAGCTAGGGGCGTTAAACGATAGCGCTTGTTGGGAGGCAACCCAATTTTATTTTTATTCCTTGCTTTTTGCTCATGTTTAGTAATAAATACTTTATTTATCCTCTGTTTTGGTTGTGTTTTTTGTGTGTTTAATTAGTGTTTGTGCCAAGTAGAACCGTTGGGAAGACTTGGGGAAAGTCTTGTTGAACTTGCTGTAAAAAACAGAAACTTTAGTGCTCACGAGAACTGCTGTCATTTTTATTTGAAGAGTGATATTTAGTTAATTATTTTTGAAGATGATTAATAGATAAATTCCTCATGTCCGGCAATTTATTTTAGAATTTTTTGGGTTCCAGAAGTTTGCGTTAGTTACAGATTACTACAGACTATTCTGTTTTTGACAGATTCTGTTTTTCGTGTGTTGTTTGCTTATTTTGATGAATCTATGGCTAGTAAAATAGTTTATAATCCATATATAAGTTGTAATACAGTAGGTTTAACACAAATATAAATAAAGAATGAGTTCATTACAGTACCTTGAAGTGGTTTTTTGTTTACTTTCACTAACGGAGCTCACGAGTTTTCTACTTTAAGTTTTGTGTTGTGAAGTTTTCAAGTTTTGGGTGAATTCTTTTGATGGATTATGGAACAAGGAGTGGAAAGAGCCTAAGCTTGGGGATGCCCATGGCACCCCCAAGATAATCCAAGGACACCAAAAAGTCAAAGCTTTGGGATGCCCCGGAAGTCATCCCCTCTTTCGTCCACTTCCATCGGTAATTTACTTGGAGCTATATTTTTATTCACCAACATGATATGTGTTTTGCTTGGAGCGTCTTGTATTATTTGTGTCTTTGTGTTTTAGTATGCCACAATCATCCTTGCTGTACACACATTTTGAGAGATCCATACATGAATTAAAATTTGATAGAATGCTCTATGTGCTTCACTTATATCTTTTGAGCTTTATTATTTTGCTCTATGTGCTTCACTTATATCTTTTGAGCTATGTAGTTTTGCTCTATGTGCTTCACTTATATCTTTTGAGTGTTATAATTTTACTCTATGTGCTTCACTTATATCTTTTGAGCGTTATAATTTTGCTCTATGTGCTTCACTTAGATCTTTTAGAGCATGGTGGTGGATTCGTTTTAAAGAAACTATTGATCTCTTATGCTTCACTTAAATTATTTTGAAAGTCTCTTAATAGCATGGTAATTTGCTTAATAATAATATGCTTGGTATTCAAGATTTGTGAAACTTTCTTTTGAGTGTGTTGAATACTAAGAAAAGATTGAAGCATGATAATTGTTTTGAGATATGGAGGTGATAATATTAGAGTCATGCTAGTTGAGTAGTTGTGAATTTACAGAATACTTGTGTTAAAGTTTGTGATTCCCGTAGCATGCACATATGGTGAAACATTATGTGATGAAGTTGGAGCATGATTTATTTATTGATTGTCTTCCTAATGAGTGGCGGTCGGGGACGAGAGATGGTCTTTTCCTACCAATCTATCCCCCTAGAAGCATGAGCGTCATACTTTGCTTTGATAACTTCTAGATTTTTGCAATAAGTATATGAGTTCTTAATGACTAATGTTGAGTCCATGGATTATAGGCACTCTCACCCTTCCACCTTTGCTAGCCTCTCTAATACCGTGCACCTTTCGCCGTTATCATACACCCACCATATACCTTCCTCAAAACAGCCACCATACCTACCTATCATGGCATTTCCATAGCCATTTTGAGATATATTGCCATGCAACTTTCCACCATTCCGTTTATCATGACACATTCATCATTGTCATATTGCATATCTCGGTACACCGCCGGAGGCATTCATATAGAGTCATATTTTGTTCTAAGTATCGAGTTATAATTGTTGAGTTGTAAGAAAAATAAAAGTGTGATGATCATCATTTTTAGAGCATTGTCCCAAGTGAGGAAAGAATGATGAAGACGATGATTCCCCCAAAAGTCGGGATGAGACTCCGGACGAAAAATAAATAAAAGAGGACAAAGAAGCCCAAAAAAAGAGGCCATAAAAAAGAGCCCAAATAAAATAATAATAATAATAAAAATGAGAGAAAAAGAGATAAGGGACAATGTTACTATCCTTTTACCACACTTGTGCTTCAAAGTAGCACCATGATCTTCATAGTAGAGAGTCTCTCATGTTATCACTTTCATATACTAGTGGGAATATTTCATTATAGAACTTGGCTTGTATATTCCAATGATGGGCTTCCTCAAATTGCCCTAGGTCTTCATGAGCAAGCAAGTTGGATGCACACCCACTTAGTTTCTTTTTGAGCTTTCATATACTTATAGCTCTAGTGCATCCGTTGCATGGCAATCCCTACTCACTCACATTGATATCTATTGATGGGCATCTCCATAGCCCGTTGATACGCCTAGTTGATGTGAGACTATCTTCTCCTTTTTGTCTTCTCCACAACCACCATTCCATTCCACCTATAGTGCTATATCCATGGCTCACGCTCATGTATTGCGTGAAGATTGAAAAAGTTTTGAAAAAGTTAGAGTATGAAACAATTGCTTGGCTTGTCATCGGGGTTGTGCATGATTTAAATACTTTGTGTGGTGAAGATAGAGCATAGCCAGACTATATGATTTTGTAGGGATAACTTTCTTTGGCCATGATATTTTGAGAAGACATAATTGCTCTATTAGTATGCTTGAAGTATTATTATTTTTATGTCAATATAAACTTTTGTCTTGAATCTTTCGAATCTGAATATTCATATCACAATTAAGAAGATTTGCATTGAAATTATGCCAAGTAGCACCCCGCATCAAAAATTCTCTTTTTATCATTTACCTACTCGAGGACGAGCAGGAATTAAGCTTGGGGATGCCTGATACGTCTCCAACGTATCTAGAATTTTTGATTGCTCCATGCTATATTATCTACTGTTTTGGACTATATTGGGCTTTATTTTCCACTTTTATATTATTTTTGGGACTAACATATTAACAGGAGGCCCAACCCAGAATTGCTGTTTTTTTCCTATTTCAGTATTTCGGAGAAACAGAATATCAAACGGAGTCCAAATGGAATAAAACCTTCGGGAACGTGATTTTCTCACCGAACGTGATCCAGGAGACTTGGACCCTACTCCAAGGAGTCAAAGAGGAGGTCACGAGGGTGGGGGCCCCCCCTAGGGCGCGCCCCCTGCCTCGTGGGCCCCTCGGTGCTCCACTGACGTACTCCTTCCTCCTATATATACCTACGTACCCCCAAACGATCAGATGAGGAGCCAAAAACCTAATTCCACCGCCGCAACTTTCTGTATCCACGAGATCCCATCTTGGGGCCTATTCCGGAGCTCCACCGGAGAGGGCCATCATCACGGAGGGCTTCTACATCATCATAGCCTCTCCGATGAAGTGTGAGTAGTTTACCTCAGACCTTCGGGTCCATAGTTAGTAGCTAGATGGCTTCTTCTCTCTTTTTGGATCTCAATACAAAGTTCTCCCCCTCTCTTGTGAAGATCTATTCGATGTAATCTTCTTCTTATTGCGGTGTGTTTGTTGAGACCGATGAATTGTGGGTTTATGATCAAGTCTATCTATGAATAATATTTGAATCTTCTCTAAATTCTTTTATGTATGATTGGTTATCTTTGCAAGTCTCTTCGAATTATCCGTTTGGTTTGGCCAACTAGATTGGTAGTTCTTGCCATGGGAGAAGTGCTTAGCTTTGGGTTCGATCTTGCGATGTCCTTTCCTAGTGACAGAAGGGGCAACAAGGCACGTATTGCATCGTTGCCATCGAGGATAACAAGATGGGGTTTATTTCATATTGCATGAATTTATCTCTCTACATCATGTCATCTTGCTTAAAGCGTTACTTTTTTTTAACTTAATACTCTAGATGCATGTTGGATAGTGGTCGATGAGTGGAGTAATAGTAGTAGATGCAGAATCATTTCGGTCTACTTGTCACGGACGTGATGCCTATATACATGATCATGCCTAGATATTCTCATAACTATGCTCAATTCTGTCAATTGCTCAACAGTAATTTGTTCACCCATCGTAGAATACTTATGCTCCTGAGAGAAGCCACTAGTGAAACCTATGGCCCCCGGGTCTATTCTCATCATATTAATCCCCATCACTTTAATCTTGCTTTGCTTTTTACTTTTCACTTTGCATCTCTATACCAAAAATACCAAAAATATTATATTTATCAGATATCACTCTCGTAAGTGACCGTGAAGGGATTGACTCTTGGGGAACATAGTAATTTCCGGTTTTTCCTACGCACACGCAAGATCATGGTGATGCATAGCAACGAGAGGGGGAGAGTGTGATCTACGTACCCTTGTAGATCGACAACGGAAGCGTTAACTTGGTTGATGTAGTCGTACGTGTTCACGGCCCGACCGATCAAGCACCGAAACTACGGCACCTCCGAGTTCTAGCACACGTTCAGCTCGATGACGATCCCTGGACTCTGATCCAGCAAAGTGTTGAGGAAGAGTTCCGTCAGCACAACGGCGTGGTGACGATCTTGATGTACTACTGTTGCAGGGCTTTGCCTAAGCACCGCTACAATATTATCGAGGACTATGGTGGAAGGGGGCACCGCACACGGCTAAGAATATGATCACGTGGATCAACTTGTGTGTCTAGGGGTGGCCCCTGCCCCCGTATATAAAGGAGCAAGGGGAGGAGGCCGTCCGGCCCTATAGGCGCGCCAAGGAGGAGTCCTCCTCCTAGTAGGAGTAGGACTCCTACTAGGAGGGGGAAGGAAGTGGGGAGGGAGAGGGAAAGGGGGGTGCCGCCCCCCCTCTCCTAGTCCAATTCAGACCAGGGGGGAGGAGGCGCGCGGCCCACCTTTGGCTGCCCCTCTCTCTCTCCACTAAGGCCCATATGGCCCATTACTTCTCCCGGGGGGTTCCGGTAACCCTCCGGCTCTCCGGTTTTCTCTGAAATCACCCGGAACACTTCCGGTGTCCGAATATAGCCGTCCAATATATCAATCTTTATGTCTCGACCATTTAGAGACTCCTCGTCATGTCCGTGATCACATCCGGGACTCCGAACTAACTTCGGTACATCAAAACTCATAAACTCATAATATAACTGACATCGAAACCTTAAGCGTGCGGACACTACGGGTTCGAGAACAATGTAGACATGACCGAGACACGTCTCCAGTCAATAACCAATAGTGGAACCTGGATGCTCATATTGGCTCCTACATATTCTACGAAGATCTTTTATCGGTCAGACCGCATAACAACATACGTTGTTCCCTTTGTCATCGGTATGTTACTTGCCCGAGATTCAATCGTCGGTATCCTATACCTAGTTCAATCTCGTTACCGGCAAGTCTCTTTACTCGTTCCGTAATACATCATCTCACAACTAACTCATTAGTTGCAATGCTTGCAAGGCTTTATGTGATGTGCATTACCGAGAGGGCCCAGAGATACCTCTCCGACAATCGGAGTGACAAATCCTAATCTCGAAATACGCCAACCCAACATGTACCTTTGGAGACACCTGTAGAGCACCTTTATAATCACCCAGTTACGTTGTGACGTTTGGTAGCACACAAAGCGTTCCTCCGGCAAACGGGAGTTGCATAATCTCATAGTCATAGGAACATGTATAAGTCATGAAGAAAGCAATAGCAACATACTAAACGATCGGGTGCTAAGCTAATGGAATGGGTCATGTCAATCAGATCATTCACCTAATGATGTGATCCCGTTAATCAAATAACAACTCTTTGTCCATGGTTAGGAAACATAACCATCTTTGATTAACGAGCTAGTCAAGTAGAGGCATACTAGTGATACTCTGTTTGTCTATGTATTCACACATGTATTATGTTTCCGGTTAATACAATTCTAGCATGAATAATAAACATTTATCATGATATAAGGAAATAAATAATAACTTCATTATTGCCTCTAGGGCATATTTCCTTCAGTCTTCCACTTGCACTAGAGTCAATAATCTAGTTCACATCACCATGTGGTTTAACACTAATAGTTCACATCTTTATGTGATTAGTTCACATCTTCATGTGACCAACACCCAAAGGGTTTACTAGATTCAGTAATCTAGTTCACATCGCTATGCGATTAACACCCAAAGAGTACTAAGTTGTGATCATGTTTTGCTTGTGAGAGAAGTTTAGTCAACGGGTCTGCCACATTCAGATCCGTATGTATTTTGCAAATTTCTATGTCAACAATGCTCTGCATAGAGCTACTCTAGCTAATTGCTCCCACTTTCAATATGTATCCAGATTGAGACTTAGAGTCATCTGGATTAGTGTCAAAACTTGCATCGACGTAACCCTTTACGACGAACCTTTTTTTCACCTCCATAATCGAGAAACATATCCTTATTCCACTAAGGATAATTTTGACCGCTGTCCAGTGATCTACTCCTAGATCACTATTGTACTACCTTGCCAAAATCAGTGTAGGGTATACAATAGATCTGGTACATAGCATGGCATACTTTATAGAACCTATGGCTGAGGCATAGGGAATGACTTTCATTCTCTTTCTATCTTCTATCGTGGTCGGGTTTTGAGTCTTACTCAATTTCACACCTTGTAACACAGACAAGAACTCTTTCTTTGACTGTTCTATTTTGAACTACTTCACAATCTTGTCAAGGTATGTACTCATTGAAAAAAACTTATCAAGCGTCTTGATCTATCTCTATAGATCTTGATGTTCAATATGTCAGCAGCTTCACCGAGGTCTTTCTTTGGACAATTCCTTTCAAACACTCTTTTATGCTTTGCAGAATAATTCTACATTATTTCCGATCAACAATATGTCATTCATATATACTTATCAGAAATGTTGTAGTGCTCCCACTCACTTTCTTGTAAATACAGGCTTCATCGCAAGTCCGTATAAAACTATATGCTTTGATCAACTTATCAAAGCGTATATTCCAACTCCGAGATGCTTGCACCAGTCCATAGATGGATCGCTGGAGCTTGCATATTTTGTTAGCACCTTTAGGATTGACAAAACCTTCTGGTTGTATCATATACAACTCTTCTTTAATAAATCTATTAAGGAATGCAGTTTTGTTTATCCATTTGCCAGATTTCATAAAATGCGGCAATTGCTAACATGATTCAGACAGACTTAAGCATAGATATGAGTGAGAAACTCTCATCGTAGTCAACACCTTGAACTTGTCGAAAACCTTTTGCGACAATTCTAGCTTTGTAGATAGTAACACTACTATCAGCATCCGTCTTCCTCTTGAAGATCCATTTATTCTCAATTGCTTGCCGATCATCGGGCAAGTCAACCAAAGTCCATACTTTGTTCTCATACATGGATCCTATCTCAGATTTCATGGCCTCAAGCCATTTTGCGGAATCTGGGCTCACCATCGCTTCTTCATAGTTCGTAGGTTCGTCATGGTCAAGTAGCATGACCTCCAGAACAGGATTACCATACCACTTTAGTGCGGATCTCACTCTGGTTTACCTACGAGATTCGGTAGTAACTTGATCTGAAGTTACATGATCATCATCATTAGCTTCCTCACTAATTGGTGTAGTAGTCACAGGAACAGATTTCCGTGATGAACTACTTTCCAATAAGGGAGAAGGTACAATTACCTTATCAAGTTATACTTTCCTCCCACTCACTTCTTTTGAGAGAACCTCCTTCTCTAGAAAGGATCCATTCTTAGCAACGAATCTTGCCTTTGGATCTGTGATAGAAGGTGTACCCAACAGTAACTTTTTGGGTATCCTATGAAGACACACTTTTCTGATTTGGGTTTGAGCTTATTAGGATGAAACTTTTTCACATAAGCATTGCAACCCCAAACTTTAAGAAACGACAACTTTGGTTTCTTGCCAAACCACAGTTCATACGGTGTCGTCTCAACAGATTTAGATGGTGCCCTTTTAACGTGAATGCAGCTGTCTCTAATGCATAACCCCAAAACGATAGTGGTAGATCTGTAAGAGACATCATAGATTGCACTATATCCAATAAAGTACGGTTATGACGTTCGGACACACCATTATGCTGTGGTGTTCCATGTGGCATGAGTTTGTGAAACTATTCCACATTGTTTTAATTGAAGACCAAACTCGTAACTCAAATATTTGTCTCCGCGATCAGATCGTAGAAACTTTATTTTCTTGTCACGATGATTTTCCACTTCACTCTGAAATTCTTTGAACTTTTCAAATGCTTCAGACTTATGTTTCATCAAGTAGATATACCCATATCTGCTCAAATCATCTATGAAGTTCAGAAAATAACGATACTTGCCGTGAGCCTTAACACTCATCGGACCGCATACATCAGTATGTATTATTTCCAATAAGTCAGTTGCTCGCTCCGGAGAACGGAGTCTTAGTCATCTTGCCCATGAGGCATGGTTCGCAAGCATCAAGTGATTCATAATCAAGTGATTCCAAAATCCCATCAGCATGGAGTTTCTTCATGCGCTTTACACCAATATGACCTAAACGGCAGTGCTACAAATAAGTTGCACTATCATTATTAACTTTGCATCTTTTGGTTTCAATATTATGATTATGTGTATCACTACGATCGAGATCCAACGAACTATTTTCATTGGGTGTGTAACCATATAAGGTTTTATTCATGTAAACAGAACAACAATTTATTCTATTACTTAAATGAATAATCGTATTACAATAAACATGATCAAATCATATTCATGCTTAACGCAAACACCAAATAACACTTATTCAGGTTCAACACTAATCCCGAAAGTATAGGGAGTGTGCGATGATGATCATATCAATCTTGGAACCACTTCCAACACACATCGTCACTTCACCCTTAACTAGTCTCTGTTTATTCTGCAACTCCCGTTTTGAGTTACTAATCTTAGCAACTGAACTAGTATCAAATACTGAGGGGTTGCTATAAACACTTGTAAAGTACACATCAATAACATGTATATCAAATATACTTATGTTCACTTTTCCATCCTTCTTATCTGCCAATCACTTGGGGTAGTTCCGCTTCCAGTGACCAGTCCCTTTGCAGTAGAAACACTTAGTCTCAGGCTTAGGACCAGACATGGGCTTCTTCACTTGAGCAGCAACTTGCTTGCTGTTCTTCTTGAAGTTCCCCTTCTTCCCTCTGCCCTTTTCTTGAAACTAGTGGTCTTGTCTACCATCAACACTTGATGTTTTTCTCGATTTCTACCTTCGTCAATTTCCGCATTACGAAGATCTTGGGAATCGTTTCAGTTATCCCTTGCATATCATAGTTCATCACGAAGTTCTACTAACTTGGTGATGGTGACTAGAGAATTCTGTCAATCACTATCTTATCTGGAAGATTAACTCCCACTTGATTCAAGCGATTGTAGTACTCAGACAATCTGGGCACATGCTCACTAGTTGAGCGATTCTCCTCCATCTTTTAGCTATAGAACTTGTTGGAGACTTCATATCTCTCAACTCGGGTATTTGCTTGAAATATTAACTTCAACTCCTGGAACATCTCATATGCTCCATGACGTTCAAAACGTCTTTGAAGTCCTGATTCTAAGCCATTAAGCATGGTGCACTAAACTATCAAGTAGTCATCATATTGAGCTAGCCAAACGTTCATAACGTCTGCATCTGCTCTTGCAATAGGTCCGTCACCTAGCGGTGCATCAAGGACATAATTCTTCTGTGCAGCAATGAGGATAAACCTCAGATCACGGATCCAATCCGCATCATTGCTACTAACATCTTTCAACACAATTTTCTCTAGGAACATATCAAAATAAACACAGGGAAGCAACAACGTGAGCTATTGATCTACAACATAATTTGCAAAATACTACCAGGACTAAGTTCATGATAAATTTAAGTTCAATTAATCATATTACTTAAGAACTCCCACTTAGATAGACATCCCTCTAATCCTCTAAGTGATTACGTGATCCAAATCAACTAAACCATGTCCGATCATCATGTGAGATGGATTAGTTTCATTGGTGAACATCACTATGTTGATCATATCTACTATATGATTCACGCTCGACCTTTCGGTCTCCGTGTTCCGAGGCCATATCTGTATATGCTTGGCTCGTCAAGTATAACCTGAGTATTCTGTGTGTGCAACTGTTTTGCACCTGTTGTATTTGAACGTAGAGCCTATCACACCCGATCACGTGGTGTCTCAGCACGAAGAACTTTCGCAACGGTGCATACTCAGGGAGAACACTTCTTGATAATTTAGTGAGAGATCATCTTATAATGCTACCGTCAATCAAAGCAAGATAAGATGCATAAAAGATAAACATCACATGCAATCAATATAAGTGATATGATATGGCCATCATCATCTTGTTCTTGTGATCTCCATCTCCGAAGCACCGTCGTGATCACCATCGTCACCGGCGCGACACCTTGATCTCCATCGTAGCATCGTTGTCGTCTCGCCAATCTTATGCTTCCACGACTATCGCTACCGCTTAGTGATAAAGTAAAGCATTACAGCGCGATTGCATTGCATATAATGAAGCGACAACCATATGGCTCCTGCCAGTTGCCGATAACTCGGTTACAAAACATGATCATCTCATACAATAAAATTTAGCATCATGTCTTGACCATATCACATCACAACATGCCCTGCAAAAACAAGTTAGACGTCCTCTACTTTGTTGTTGCAAGTTTTACGTGGCTGCTACGGGCTTAAGCAAGAACCAATCTTACCTAGGCATCAAAACCACAATGATAGTTTGTCAAGTTGGTGCTGTTTTAACCTTCGCAAGGACCGGGCGTAGCCACACTCGGTTCAACTAAAGTTGGAGAAACTGTCACCCGCAAGCCACCTATGTGCAAAGCACGTCGGGAGAACCGGTCTCGCATAAGCGTACGCGTAATGTCGGTCCGGGCCACTTCGTCCAACAATACCGCCGAACCAAAGTATGACATGCTGGTAAGCAGTATGACTTATATTGCCCACAACTCACTTGTGTTCTACTTGTGCATATAAAATCAACATATAAAACCTAGGCTCGGAAGCCACTGTTGGGGATCGTAGTAATTTCCGGTTTTTCCTATGCACACGCAAGATCATGGTGATGCATAGCAACGAGAGGGGGAGAGTGTGATCTACGTACCCTTGTAGATCGACAACGGAAGCGTTAACTTGGTTGATGTAGTTGTATGTCACACCCTAGCTAGTTCAAGCATTAGAGTGTGCATCATGTTTAAATTTCTCTTAAATTTCAAATGGGGAAATCAGAAACCCCCAACACCCCCTGGAAGCAACTAGGGTTTACTAAAATTATTTTCAATGAACCTGAAATGCCCTTCTAAAAAGTTCACCCTCCTTGTCTTGGGTTAAAACCTCTGGCAAAATTGGTGCACAATTTTCTAGGTCAACAGAACGTCATTGAATTAAATCATAAGTATTTGAATTTGGGCATTTAAATGCTATAAAATAATTTAAATGCTCAAATAATCCTGGAAATAAATTTTTGCTGTTGGAAATAATCTAAACAGAGCCCACAATTATTTTCAGGATTTTTGGAAATGTTTTAGTATTTTATTTAAAGCCCAACAGTTGCAGTTAATTAGAAAAACAGAAAAAAAATAAAAAGAGAGAGAGAGAGAGAGGGAAGCCCACCTGGGCCTTACCTGTGCTGGCCCAGCCACCTGGCTCGGCCCAGCCTACTGGCTCTGCCAGTCGTCATCCTCCTCGCGCCAGAAGGACGTGGAGCGCGTGGCCGGCGCCCGCGGCCACACGCCGGCCACCTCCTGCTTCTGCCGACGCCTGGAGACGCCTAGGGGTGCCACGCGACCCCCACGTCCCCCTCTCATCCTCGCTCACTCTCCCCTCGTCTCCGTCACCCTCTCCCGCACCATGGCCGACGAGCTTGTCGCCGTCTCACCGCCGTAGTCGCGCTCTCCGTCACCCCCTCGCCTCTCTGACCTGTCCAGAAGCTCCGCCGCGACGCCCTCGCCCTCCCCACCGAGCCACGCATCACTGGAGGCCCTGCATCGCCGCCATCGGATCGTCTTCAACCTCGGTACCCGCCGGACGCTGTTCATCGATTCGCCTCGCTCCGGTCGCCCCCGAGCCCACTGAGATGCTCATCGACCTCCCTGTGAGCTCCGCCGCCTTTCCCCTCTTCTTTCCCACGCGTTTGCACCCTCTAGGCCATAGTTCCACCATGCCCGAAGCTCGTCTCTGCTCGAGCTCGTCGCCGGCGTCGCTCCGGCAACCATTTGGTCCTCCCGTGCTATGCAACGTGCTTGCCGCATCGCGTAGTGCCTCGCTAGCGCTTCAGTTTCCGTGTTTGCACGCCGCAGCCCACTCCCCGCACATGGCCGAACTCCGGCTGTCGCCTTGGAGCTCGCCGTCGTCGTCTCCGGCCACCGTAGGCCCGACCTCCACCACCACTAGATGCGCGACTGCAAGAGCTCTCCAACGAGCCCAAGAACGGCCTCGCCCGTGCCCTGTGGGCATTTTCCGAGCTGCGCCACCGTCTCGAGCCTCGCCGGCGTCGAGTCGCCGGCGAGTTTGACCCAGTTTGACTCCTGGGTGGGCCCAGGTAGACCCCCCTGAGTCTATGACAGGTGGGGCCGGTCTGCTAACTAATTTAGGATTAGTTTTAATTAATTTTAATTAAATCAGTCACTGACATGTGGGCCCAGGCCCCACTGGTAGCTAATTAGTGTTAATCTAATCCTGTTAATTAGCTGAGAGGCTGATAGAAGGGGCCCACCAGTCAGGTTTGACCTGTGCTGGCGCCTTTGACCTGCTGAGGTCAGCATGACGCAATGCTGACGCAGTAATGCATTTTCTGGATTTATTTTTATTCAGGAATTTCCAGAAAATAGTTAAAACTTCTAAAAATCATAGAAAATCAACCATAGCTCCAAATGCAAAGATTTATATATGAAAAATGATCAAAAAAAATTCAATCTATCCATATGTAATGGTTTCATGCATGAAAAAACAAGTTTACCTTGCTGTTTAAGCAGAATAAGGAAATGCACTATTAAGGCCATGTTTAATGAGCTAATATTTGAATCTTTGATTCAAATGAGTTCATTCCTTTCTGTTATAGCTTGCATTAGGCCAAGACACATTCATATTGACATGTCATAGCATGCATCATATTGTTGCATATCGTCATGTGTTGATTGTGTTCCGATGTGTTCTTCGTGGTAGGTTCTGCCTCTGAGGATATTCGCGAGTATCCAACTGAAGGGCAGTATCCCACTACCACTCCATCAGGCAAGCAACCATTGATCATTTCGATACAAACCCATGTTCTCGCTTCTGCTCTTGTTTACTGCATTAAGACAACGCGATTCAAACTGCTGTGTGCTACGGTAGTTGAACCCTTATCCTCTGCATGACCTGTCATTGCCACAGTAACTAGATGAAACCCAGTAGCATGTGTAGGAGTTGATTGAGCCATGTATGTGATTCCTACCTTGCTATGCCTACTATGCTTAGAGTTGTGTCAGGTCTGGTTCATCTGGGTGATGGGCCAGAGTGAAATGCTTATGCCGGTAATGTGAGGGATGTGTTGAACATGTTTTGGTAAAGGTATCGATGAGAGGCCATGTAGGAGTACATGGTGGGTTGTTTCATTGAGGCCGTCCCTAAGAACTGAGATCTGTATGTGTGATTTAAGATTCAGCTACTACCATGCATTGGGATCCTTAATTGACCCTCTCGGCTTCTTAACCACCCTAGTACTCTGTCTAGGAGTTGCAAATAGTTTCTGGTGTTTGTAGGTTATGTGTTGGCGGCCGTGCGTAGCGCTAACCCTAGGGGTGGGCTATGTTGTGGTAGATACACCGTGGCACGGTATACCGAGTCACCCGTTTGGTGTCTCGGGATCCCTGTTCACATCGTTCGGGGCCGTATGTGGAAACCTCGGCCGGAGTCCCTGCGGATGGAACCTGGATAGGCGATAAACCTGGACTAGATACTTAAGTGTTTAGGTAGGCCGTGGCCGACACCCTCGCTGGGCTTCCGCTTGAAGGTTGCCGAGTACATGTCATGTAAACAGCGGTAAGTGGTGAAAGCGTGTATGAAGAAGTACACCCCTGAAGGGTATAAAACTATTCGAATAGCTGCGTCCGCAGTAAAGGACTACTTGGTTGCCTATACAGTTCATAGACAAGTTAATGGGTACTAATAGAAGACTCAAGATAAGTGTGAGTACCGAGGATGGCCCTCTCGTAGGATGACGAGGGAGGATCCCCAGTGGAGTATTGTGTTGGTGAGTAGTGGACTCGTGTGCGAAAACTATTTTACTGGTGAAGTTCTGTAGGATAGCTTAGCCAAGAGTCAAAGCCGGCTTGTTGAATTAACCCCACCACCTTCTTGAGAATAAGCATGTATAGTAGGTTCTGATGTAAGACTTGCTGAGTACCTTTGTACTCATGTTTGCTTAATTACTATTTTCAGACGACAACACCGCCCCCTCCGATGGGTTCTACGTAGACCTTGACGTCGATGAGTGACTAGCCACCCAGGTGGTGATCCTGGCCATGGAGGGCCCTATGTAGATAGACAGGCTTCGAGAAGCCTTCTTTCTTTCTAGAGTCTGTACTCAGACTAGTTGGTTCCGCATGTGCTTGTATGTTTGTATGACTTGAGTGTCGGGTCATGTGACCCCTATCTGTATGAACATGTTATGTATGGCTCCCTGGAGCCTTTAAATCGAGTACTTGAGTTGTAGAGTTTTGTTGTGATGCCATGTTGTATGTACTCATATCGGGCATATTGTGTGTATGATTGAAATGCTTGGTATGAGTGGGATCCGACAATCTAGTTGTTTATCCTTGGCAGCCTTCTTATGGGGAAATGTAGTCTAGTGTTCCTCGAGCCATAGTAGTCCGCTACAGCCCGGTTCACCGGAGTCCTGCTAGCCTAGCACTACTGTTCAGGACACTTGACTGGCCGGCATGTGTTTCACTTCGTTCCTATGTCTGTCCCTTCGGGGAAATGTCACGCTGTGACTTCCGGAGTCCTGCCTAGCTTGCTACAGCCCGGGTTCCCCAGAGTCCTGTTAGCCCAGTGCTACAGCCCGGAATCAATCGTTGATGACCGACATGCTCGATGTGATTCATGTATGCTTGTCTCCATAGGTCTGTGCCGCTTTGGGTTCATGACTAGCCATGTCGGCCCGGGTTCTCTGTCATATGGAAGCTAGCGACACTATCATATACGTGAGCCAAAAGGCGCAAACGGTCCCAGGCCATGGTAAGGCGACACCCGTGGGATACCGTGCGTGAGGCCGCAAAGTGATATGAGGTGTTACCGGCTAAATCGATGTGACTTGGAATCGGGGTCCTGACAGCGTTGGCATAAAAGCTGTACTGCCTGTAGGTTCGTTGAGCCAAACTGTTCGATGTCGGGTCTAGAAATGCTTTACTTATATGTAGGGGAATTGATTGTGGGAGGGAACGTAAGGCTCTTTTACTCCTTTACCCTATGCCTCTGATCTGAGTCATTCTCTTCTCATTCAATGTGGGTTAAGGACTAGGCTCTCTCCTTCTATCAGGTTCACGTGTTACTAATCTGTAGTAGCTTATAGGATTGATGCTACAAGCCCCAGTTCAGTTTCTACTATTTTAGTATGTTGCTAATTGGATCAGAATCTTGATATGATGTTGTTGAGTGGTATTGCGAACTGTTGTGGATGTCTCAAATCTTTTTCTGAGCATTTACAGCTGTTATGCTGTCCAATTTTCCCTAGAAATTCTGATGTCTTTGCATTGTGGTTGTGCTTTCAGATGGCCAACCGTGTTCAAAACCAAGTGGTTCGCTTGACCCAGTGCCTCGACGTGCCCGATCATACTGCTATGTTAGTCCGGGTAATGATCGAGACGGGCTACCGTTGGTATCCCGAATACACCGTCGAAGAGCAGTTCCGTGACTTTAATCAAAGCCAATATCTCTGCACCGTCAGGACATTTCCTTCTTATCCTGGATCTACCGAGCCCCTTCACTGTTCCTATGGACTCGGGGTTACTGTTGAGATGGCTGTGCAGGATGCTGCCTATTCCATGATGACCATCTTGCGAGTCCGGACTGGCCTGCTTCGGAACACCGACTTCTGTTACATGCCAGCTTCACTTCCGGGAGCGCAAGGGTATCTTCAGGCTATCTATGCTGACTCCACTCAGGAGGACTCATTAACTTGTACCACTGCCGAGATGCTCGAAGATAAGGACCAAGAGAATGGGGCCTTGAGGCTGGAGCTTTTCAATACCCGTGCTGATCATTGGGCCACACTGACTTGGTTTGCACCTGCGGTGCAAGCTGGATGTATGGATACAAGGGATCTGTATCCTGTGAGATCAGCTCTGCCAGACATGGTGGATTGGCGTGATGTGGGAGGCATCACCCTACCCCGTGGTCCCCGCAGGCCACCGTTTGTTGGTCCAAGACCTCATCCTAGCCCCTATGGTCCACAGGCTCCTCAGGACCGTCTGTTCCCGGATGGTCACGTTGAACTTCCAGGCTATGGAGGTGACTTCTATGAGGACTACTACGGAGCTGTCTGAGTTAGTAGTAGTACCACTAGTATTGTAGTAGTTGTATCTCCACTGTCTTGTGAGACTTGTGGAATATGACTTTGTGTGTAATCAAATCCGGAGGTGTAGACAAATACTGTATAGGAGCTTGGAATGCCTTCGATGAGATGTAACGTCTTTCATCATAGTTGTACTATAGCCTGGGCTTGTACTAAACTATGTATGATGTGTATGACCGTTGGTATATATATGGCAGTTTTATATTACCATGACATACGGATGAACATCTCTGCATTCCGCGTTATCCATTACATTCTGCACTCCTTGCTAAGTTTGAGCCATCCTTATCTAAACCATTGTCTTGTTTTCTCCTAGGATGGTCAACACCCGCAGCAACCCTGCTGCCTCGGAGCAGGGGGAAGCCAGTGCAGCTAGAGGTGAAAATCTGCCTCACCCGCCTTCTCTGGCCGAAGTAATGCTGGAGGCGGAAAGAAACAAGCGTGAGACTAACCGCCTGCTAGAGCGGATTGAGCAGAACACTGCACGCCACCCACAAAATGACTTGGTGTCAATCAATGACTTTATCAAGCTGTACCCACCAAAGTTTAACCATTCCGTCGAACCCCTCGACGCGGATGACTGGCTTCACATCATCACTCACAAGCTACGTTCTGCCAACGTAGCTGAAGCCGACAAGGTTACCTATGCTGCCTATCACCTCGAAGGCCCTGCTAGCCTTTGGTGGGAAAACTTCGAAGCTATGCGCCCGGTCGGCCAAGTTACTACTTGGGCTGAGTTCAGTGAGGCTTTCCGCGAGCATCACATTTCGGAAGGTCTCATGGATCGCAAGAGGGAGGAGTTCTGCAACTTCACCCAAGGAAGACTGACTGTGGATGCTTATAGTCGTGAATTTGGAAATCTGGCATGCTATGCTCCCGAAGAGGTATCTACTGACGCTAAGAAGCAAGCAAGGTTCCGCAAGGGACTTAGCCCTGAGCTTCGCCGCGATCTTCGTCTGCACGAGTGCACCTCCTTTCAGAAGTTGGTCAATAAAGCCATCAGTCGTGAGACAGGCCAGACTGATTATGACGCTTCACGCATGCACTCCCGTGACTGTGGCTCTTCATCCGGCTCTGGAGCTCAGAAGCGCCGGGTGTGGATCCCAAGCATGGCACTGCCACCCAGGTTCATCCCGAGGCCATCCTTTGAGGCGCCTCGTCCCAACCAGCAATTTGCACCGCCCAAGCCCTATGGTGGCCCCGCTGCTAATGCTGCTCCATGCCCCAATGTGGTGACATGCTTTAAGTGTGGAGAGCTGGGTCACTATAGCCGAGAGTGTCCCCAGAACAACAACCCCAATCAAACTGGAAAGTCCGTTGGCCATAGCCCGCGGGAAAAACATTCTACGCCAAGCCGGCCACCACTGCACATGGCCATGTCAACTATGTTTCAGTCGAGGAGGCTCATGAGGATCCCAACGTCGTCCTTGGTACGCTCCTTGTTAACTGCCATCTGGCATCTGTTCTTTTTGATACTGGAGCATCTCATTCATTCATATCCGAGATCTATGCTCGATTGCATAACACGACATTCTATGACATGCCCACTTCCATGGTAATTCAAACTCCGGGTTCCAAATGGCAAACTTCTAGAGTAAGTCATGGGAACGAAATTCTTGTCGATAGACTTGTCTTCCTTGCATCCTTGATAGCTCTCAAGTCCACGGACATAAACATCATCTTGGGTATGGACTGGATGTCAGCTCATTACGCTAAGATTGATTGTGCCACTAGAACCGTTCAGCTTACTCACCCATCGGGCAAGACAGTCAATGTCTTAACTCGAGTGGCCAAGCGCCAGCTTTACTCCCTAAATGCCAACCCCCTTCCAGACCTTGAGGATGTTCCGATAGTCCGAGACTTTCCGGATGTCTTTCCAGAAGAACTGCCAGGTGTTCCACCTGACAGGGATGTCGAGTTTGTGATAGACCTCGTTCCAGGAACCATGCCAATTTCTAGAAGACCCTACAAGATGGCACCCTTAGAACTAGCCGAGCTTAAGAACCAACTCGATGAGTCCTTGAAAAAGGGTTTCATCCGTCCTAGTTCCTCTCCTTGGGCTTGCCCCGTCCTCTTCGTCAAGAAGAAGGATGGAACGGATCGAATGGTTGTGGACTACCGCCCTGTCAACCTGGTCACCATCAAGAACAAATACCGGCTTCCTAGGATTAACGATCTGTATGATCAGCTTGCTGGATCCTCAGTCTTTTCCAAGATGGATTTGAGGTTGGGCTACCATCAAATCAAAATTAGAAACGGGGAGATTCCCAAAACGGCCTTTGTTACTCGTTATGGCCAATACGAGTACACCGTCATGTCCTTCGGTTTAACCAATGCCCCAGCTACCTTCTCTCGGTTAATGAACTCGGTTTTCATGGAGTACTTGGATAAATTTGTCGTGGTATACCTCGATGACATACTCATCTACTCCAAGAATGAAGAGGAACATGCCAAACATCTAAGGCTGGTATTGATGAAACTTCGAGAGCATCGCCTTTATGCCAAATTCTCCAAGTGTGAATTTTGGTTGCCAGAAGTGACCTATCTAGGCCATGTAATCTCTGGCAAGGGTATTGCTGTCAATCCCGAGCGAGTTCAAGCCGTCCTTTATTGGACTCCACCTGAGACGGTCAAGCAAGTTCGGAGTTTCCTTGGCTTAGCGAGCTATTGCCGCCGCTTCGTCGAGAATTTCTCCAAGGTTGCTAAACCTCTAACTGAACTCCTCAAGAAAGATAAAAAGTTCGAGTGGACTCCACAGTGCGAGTTCAGCTTTCAGGAACTGAAAAGACGCCTGACATCTGCTCCCGTACTGGTACCACCAGATTTCTCCAAGGACTTTATTATCTATTGCGATGCCTCGTGACAAGCACTAGGTTGCATACTCATGCAGGATCGTCAGGTAGTTGCCTATGCTTCATGGCAATTACACCCACATGAGGAAAATTATCCCACACATGATCTAGAGCTTGCAGTTGTAGTCCATGCACTTAAAACCTGGTGACATTACCTCCTCGGTAATCGTTGCGAGATCTTCACCGATCACCAAAGTTTGAAATATATCTTCACCCAACCAGACTTGAATCTCAGGCAAAGACGTTGGGTTGAGTTGATCTCGGATTACGACTTAGGAATAACTTACACCCCGGGAAAAGCCAATGTCATGGCTGATGCACTAAGCCGTAAATCCTATTGTAACAACCTGATGTTACAACAGAGTCAACCACCTCTCCATGAGGAATTCAGTAAGCTTAACCTTCACATTGTTCCTCGAGGATTCCTATCCACCCTGGTGGCGAAACCTACCCTTATGGATCAAATCATAACCGCCCAGCGGTATGATAAGGGCATATCCCGGATTAAGGAAAACATCGCTAGCGGAGTTGCTAAATGTTTCTCCATGGATGAGCGAGGTCCTGTCTTCTTCGAGAACCGTTTGGTGGTTCCCAAGAAACAACATCTGCGCTAGTTGATCCTTAAGTAAGCTCATGAATCCCCTCTCACCATTCATCCCGGTAGTACTAAAATGTATCAAGACCTACGCCAGAGGTTTTGGTGGACTAGGATGAAGAGAGAAATCGCTCAATATATTGGTAATTGCGACGTTTGTCGTCGTGTTAAAGTAGAGCATCAACGGCCTGCTGGCACTCTTCAACCTTTGGCTATTCTTGAATGGAAATGGGATAAAATCAGTATGGATTTCATCACTGGGTTTCCCAGGACCAAGAGAGGGAATAATGCCATCTTCGTCGTGATCGACCATCTTTCCAAAGTAGCCCACTTTCTACCTGTTCGTGAGAGTATCACCGCTAGCCAGCTAGCCGATTTATACATCTCCTGAATAGTGTCTCTTCATGGTGTTCCATTGGAAATTAACTCAGACCGTGGGAGTCTCTTCACCTCTCGATTTTGGGAAAGTTTCCAAAATGCTATGGGAACTCGTCTCTCTTTTAGTACTGCCTTCCATCCTCAATTAAGTGGTCAAGTAGAGCGAGTCAATCAAATTCTGGAAGATATGCTCCGAGCTTCTGTCATCTCGTTCGGAATGAGTTGGGAGAAATGCCTTCCATTCGTGGAGTTTGCTTATAACAATAGTTATCAAGCCAGCTTGGGCAAAGCTCCTTTCGAAGTTCTCTATGGACGAAAATGTCGAACGCCTCTTAACTGGTCAGAAACCGGGGAAAGACAACTCTTTGGCCCGGATATGATTCAGGAAGCAGAAGAGCAGGTTCGCGTTATTCGTGAGAAATTGAAAACAGCCCAATCTCGTCAAAAGAGTCAATATGATCGTAAACATAAGCCTATAACTTATGAAGTCGACGAGAAGGCTTACCTTTGGGTTACTCCGTTAAAGGGAACCCATCGTTTCGGTATCAAAGGCAAATTGGCCCCTCGTTACATTGGACCCTTTCGCATTCTTGCCAAATGAGGAGAAGTTGCCTACCAATTGGAACTACCTCCGCATCTTTCCAGAGTTCACAATGTCTTCCACGTTTCACAACTCAGGCGTTGCTTTGCGGATCCTATCCGTGGAGTGGACCACGAAACGCTTGATCTACAAGATAACCTCTCCTATCGGCAATATCCCGTTCGTATCCTTGATCAGGCCGAGCGTACCACTCGACATCAGAATATCAAGTCTCTGAAGGTTCAATGGTCACACCATTCCGAGAAAGAAGCCACTTGGGAAAGGGAGGATCGTCTTCGACTTGAGTACCCCACCTTCTTCCCGGAGGATCCTAAATCTCGGGACGAGATTCTTTTGAGTGGGGGTGAGTTGTCACACCCTAGCTAGTTCAAGCATTAGAGTGTGCATCATGTTTAAATTTCTCTTAAATTTGAAATGGGGAAAGCAGAAACCCCCAACACCCCCCTGGAAACAACTAGGGTTTACTAAAATTATTTTCAATGAACCTGAAATGCCCTTCTAAAAAGTTCACCCTCCTTGTCTTGGGTTAAAACCTCTGGCAAAATTGGTGCACAATTTTCTAGGTCAACAGAAGGTCATCGAATTAAATCATAAGTATTTGAATTTGGGCATTTAAATGCTATAAAATAATTTAAATGCTCAAATAATCCTAGAAATAAATGTTTGTTGTTGGAAATAATCTAAACAGAGCCCACAATTATTTTCAGGATTTTTGGAAATGTTTTAGTATTTTATTTAAAGCCCAACAGTTGCAGTTAATTAGAAAAACAGAAACAAATAAAGAGAGAGAGAGAGAGGGAAGCTCACCCGGGCCTTAACTGTGCTGGCCCAGCCACCTGGCTCGGCCCAGCCTACTGGCTCTGCCAGTCGTCGTCCTCCTCGCGCCAGAAGGACGCGGAGCGCGTGGCCGGCGCCCGCGGCCACACGCCGGCCACCTCCTGCTTCCGCCGACGCCTGGAGACGCCTAGGGGTGCCACGCGACCCCCACGTCCCCCTCTCATCCTCGCTCACTCTCCCCTCGTCTCCCTCACCCTCTCCTCCACCATGGTCGACGAGCTTGTCGCCATCTCACCGCTGTAGTCGCGCTCTCCATCACCCCCTCGCCTCTCTGACCTGTCCAGAAGCTCTGCCGCGACGCCCTCGCCCTCCCCACCGAGCCACGCATCACCGGAGGCCCTGCATCGCCGCCATCGGTTCGTCTTCAACCTCGGTACCCGTCGGACGCCGTTCATCGATTCGCCTCACTCCGGTCGCCCCCGAGCCCACTGAGCTACTCATCGACCTCCCTGTGAGCTCCGCCGCCTTTCCCCTCTTCTTTCCCACGCGTTTGCACCCTCTAGGCCATAGTTCCACCATGCCCGAAGGTCGTCTCTGCTCGAGCTCGTCGCCGGCGTTGCTCCGGCGACCATTTGGTCCTCCCGTGCTATGCAACGTGCTTGCCACATCACGTAGTGCCTCGCTAGCGCTTTAGTTTTCGTGTTTACACGCCGCAGCCCACTCCCCGCACATGGCCGAACTCCGGCTGTCGCCTTGGAGCTCGCCCTCGTCGTCTCCGGCCACCGTAGGCCCGGCCTCCACCACCACTAGATGCGCGACTGCAAGAGCTCTCCAACAAGCCCAAGAACGGCCTCGCCCGTGCCCTGTGGGCGTTTTCCGAGCTGCGCCACCGTCTCGGGCCTCGCTGGCGTTGAGTCGCCGGCGAGTTTGACCCAGTTTGACTCCTGGGTGGGCCCAGGTAAACCCCCCCTGAGTCTATGACAGGTGGGGCCGGTCTGCTAACTAATTTAGGATTAGTTTTAATTAATTTTAATTAAATCAGTCACTGACATGTGGGCCCAGGCCCCACTGACAGCTAATTAGTGTTAATCTAATCCTGTTAATTAGCTGAGAGGCTGACAGAAGGGGCCCACCAGTCAGGTTTGACCTGGGCTGGCGCCTTTGACCTGCTGAGGTCAGCATGACGCAATGCTGACGCAGTAATGCATTTTCTGGATTTATTTTTATTCAGGAATTTCCAGAAAATAGTTAAAACTTCTAAAAATCATAGAAAATCAACCATAGCTCCAAATGCAAAGATTTATATATGAAAAATGATCAGAAAAATTCAATCTATCCATCTGTAATGGTTTCATGCATGACAAAACAAGTTTACCTTGCTGTTTAAGCAGAATAAGGAAATGCACTATTAAGGCCATGTTTAATGAGCTAATATTTGAATCTTTGATTCAAATGAGTTCATTCCTTTCTGTTATAGCTAGCATTAGGCCAAGACACATTCATATTGCCATGTCATAGCATGCATCATATTGTTGCATATCGTCATGTGTTGATTGTGTTCGGATGTGTTCTTCGTGGTAGGTTCTGCCTCCGAGGATATTCACGAGTATCCAACTGAAGGGCAATATCCCACTACCACTCCATCAGGCAAGCAACCATTGATCATTTCGATACAAACCCATGTTCTCGCTTCTGCTCTTGTTTACTGCATTAAGACAACGCGATTCAAACTGCTGTGTGCTACGATAGTTGAACCCTTATCCTCTGCATGACCTGTCATTGCCACAGTAACTAGATGAAACCCAGTAGCATGTGTAGGAGTTGATTGAGCCATGTATGTGATTTCTACCTTGCTATACCTACTATGCTTAGAGTTGTGTCAGGTCTGGTTCATCTGGGTGATGGGCCAGAGTGAAATGCTTATGCCGGTAATGTGAGGGATGTGTTGAACATGTTTTGGTAAAGGTATCGATGAGAGGCCATGTAGGAGTACATGGTGGGTTATTTCATTGAGGCCGTCCCTAAGAACTGAGATCTGTATGTGTGATTTAAGATTCAGCTACTACCATGCATTGGGATCCTTAATTGACCCTCTCGGCTTCTTAACCACCTTAGTACTCTGTCCAGGAGTTGCAAATAGTTTCTGGTGTTTGTAGGTTATGTGTTGGCGGCCGTGCGTAGCGCTGACCCTAGGGGTTGGCTATGTTGCGGTAGATACACCGTGGCACGGTGTACCGAGTCACCCGTTTGGTGTCTCGGGATCCCTGTTCACATTGTTCAGGGCCGTATGTGGAAACCTCGGCCGGACTCCCTGCGGATGGAACCTGGATAGGCGATAAACCTGGACTAGAGACTTAAGTATTTAGGTAGGCCGTGGCCGACACCCTCGCTGGGCTTCCGCTTGAAGGTTGCCGAGTACATGTCGTGTAAACGGCGGTAAGTGGTGAAAGCGTGTATGAAGAAGTACACCCCTGCAGGGTATAAAACTATTTGAATAGTCGCGTCCGCGGTAAAGGACTACTTGGTTGCCTATACAGTTCGTAGACAAGTTAATGGGTACTAATAAAAGACTCAAGATAAGTGTGAGTACCGAGGATGGCCCTCCCGTAGGATGACGAGGGATGATCCCCGGTGGAGTATTTGTTGGTGAGTAGTGGACTCGTGTGCGAAAACTATTTTACTGGTGAAGTTCCGTAGGATAGCTTAGCCAAGAGTCAAAGCTGGCTTGCTGCATTAACCCCACCACCTTCTTGAGAATAAGCATGTATAGTAGGTTCTGATGTAAGACTTGCTGAGTACCTCTGTACTCATGTTTGCTTAATTATTGTTTTCAAACAACAACACGGCCCCCTCCGATGGGTTCTACATAGACCTTGACGTCGACGAGTGACTAGCCACCCAGGTGGTGATCCTAGCCATGGAGGGCCCTATGTAGATAGACAGGCTTCGAGAAGCCTTCTTTCTTTCTAGAGTCTGTACTCAGACTAGTTTCTTCCGCATGTGCTTGTATGTTTGTATGACTTGAGTGTCGGGTCATGTGACCCCTATCTGTATGAACATGTTATGTATGGCTCCCTGGAGCCTTTAAATAAAGTACTTGAGTTGTAGAGTTTTGTTGTGATGCCATGTTGTATGTACTCATATCGGGCATATTGTGTGTATGATTGAAATGCTTGGTATGAGTGGGATCCGACAATCTAGTTGTTTATCCTTGGCAGCCTTTCTTATGGGGAAATGTAGTCTAGTATTCCTCGAGCCATAGTAGTCCGCTACAGCCCGGTTCACCGGAGTCCTGCTAGCCTAGCACTACTATTCAGGACACTTGACTGGCCGGCATGTGTTTCACTTCGTTCCTATGTCTGTCCCTTCGGGGAAATGTCACGCTGTGACTTCCGGAGTCCTGCCTAGCCTGCTACAGCCCGGGTTCCCTGGAGTCCTGTTAGCCCAGTGCTACAGCCCGGAATCAATCGCTGATGACCGACATGCTCGATGTGATTCATGTATGCCTGTCTCCATAGGTCTGTGCTGCTTTGGGTTCATGACTAGCCATGTCGGCACGGGTTCTCTGTCATATGGATGCTAGCGACACTATCATATACGTGAGCCAAAAGGCGCAAACGGTCCCGGGCCATGGTAAGGCAACACCCGTGGGATACCATGCGTGAGGCCGCAAAGTGATATGAGGTGTTACCAGCTAGATCGATGTGACTTGGAATCGGGGTCCTGACATCGTACGTCTTCACGGCCCGACCGATCAAGCACCGAAACTACGACACCTCTGAGTTCTAGCACACGTTCAGCTCGATGACGATCCCCGGACTCTGATCCAGCAAAGTGTCGGGGAAGAGTTCCGTCAGCACGACGGCGTGGTGACGATCTTGATGTACTACTGTCGCAGAGCTTTGCCTAAGCACCGCTACAATATTATCGAGGACTATGGTGGAAGGGGGCACCGCACACGGCTAAGAATATGATCACGTGGATCAACTTGTGTGTCTAGGGGTGCCCCCTGCCCCCGTATATAAAGGAGCAAGGGGAGGAGGCCGGCCGGCCCTATAGGCACGCCAAGGAGGAGTCCTCCTCCTAGTAGGAGTAGGACTCCTACTAGGAGGGGGAAGGAAGTGGGGAGGGAGAGGGAAAGGGGGGCGCCGCCCCCCCTCTCCTAGTCCAATTCGGACCAGGGGGGAGGAGGCGCGCGGCCCACCTTTGGCTGCCCCTCTCTCTCTCCACTAAGGCCCATATGGCCCATTACTTCTCCCGGGGGGGTTCCGATAACCCTCCGGCTCTCCGGTTTTCTCCGAAATCACCCGGAACACTTCCGGTGTCCGAATATAGCCGTCCAATATATCAATCTTTATGTCTCGACCATTTCGAGACTCCTCGTCATGTCCGTGATCACATCCGGGACTCTGAACTAACTTTGGTACATCAAAACTCATAAACTCATAATATAACTGTCATCGAAACCTTAAGCGTGCGGACCCTACGGGTTCGAGAACAATGTAGACATGACCGAGACACGTGTCCGGTCAATAACCAATAGCGGAACCTGGATGCTCATATTGGCTCCTACATATTCTACGAAGATCTTTTATCGGTCAGACCGCATAACAACATACGTTGTTCCCTTTGTCATCAGTATGTTACTTGCCCGAGATTCGATCGTCGGTATCCTATACCTAGTTCAATCTTGTTACTGGCAAGTCTCTTTACTCGTTCCGTAATACATCATCTCACAACTAAATCATTAGTTGCAATGCTTGCAAGGCTTTATGTGATGTGCATTACCGAGAGGGCCCAGAGATACCTCTCCGACAATCGGAGTGACAAATCCTAATCTCGAAATACGCCAACCCAACATGTACCTTTGGAGACACCTATAGAGCACCTTTATAATCACCCAGTTACGTTGTGACGTTTGGTAGCACACAAAGTGTTCCTCCGGCAAACGGGAGTTGCATAATCTCATAGTCATAGGAACATGTATAAGTCATGAAGAAAGCAATAGCAACACACTAAACGATCGGGTGCTAAGCTAATGGAATGGGTCATGTCAATCAGATCATTCACCTAATGATGTGATCCCGTTAATCAAATAACAACTCTTTGTCCATGGTTAGGAAACATAACCATCTTTGATTAACGAGCTAGTCAAGTAGAGGCATACTAGTGACACTCTTTTTGTCTATGTATTCACACATGTATTATGTTTCCGGTTAATACAATTCTAGCATGAATAATAAACATTTATCATGACATAAGGTAATAAATAATAACTTTATTATTGCCTCTAGGGTATATTTCCTTCATTGACAACCCCTAATCGCGTTGGTTGCGAGTAGCTATCGTTTTCTGCAGGTACGAGGGACTTGAGCGTGGCCTCCTACTGGATTATACCTTGGTTCTCAAAAACTGAGCGAAATACTTACGCTACTCTGCTGCATCATCCCTTCCTCTTCGGGGAAATCCAACGCGAGCTCAAGAGGTAGCACGGAGTTGATACGACTCCGTCATATCTACTTTTCCAAACACTTTTGCCCTTGCTTTGGACTCTAACTTGCATGATTTGAATGGAACTAACCCACACTGACGCTGTTTTCAGCAGAATTGACATGGTGTTATTTATGTGCAGAAACAAAAGTTCTCGGAATGACCTGAAACTCCACGGAGCGTCATTTTGGAAATAATAAAAAATACTGGCAAAAGATCAAGGCCAGGGGGCCCACACCATAGCCACGAGGGTGGGGGCGCGCCTGCCCCCCTGGGCGCGCCCCCTACCTCGTGGGCCCCCTGGAGCCGCTCCAACCTCAACTCCAACTCCATATATTCACTTTCGGGGAGAAAAAAATAAAGGAGAAGGATTCATCCGTTTTATGATACGGAGCCGCCGCCAAGCCCTAAAACCTCTCGGGAGGGCTGATCTGGAGTCCGTTCAGGGCTCCGGAGAGGGGAATCCGTCGTCATCGTCATCATCAACCATCCTCCATCACCAATTTCATGATGCTCACCTCCATGCGTGAGTAATTCCATCGTAGGCTTGCTGGACAGTGATGGGTTGGATGAGATTTATCATGTAATCGAGTTAGTTTTGTTAGGGTCTGATCCCTAGTATCCACTATGTTCTGAGATTGATGTTGTTATGACTTTGCTATGCTTAATGCTTGTCATTAGGGCCCGAGTGCCATGATTTCCGATGTGAACCTATTATGTTTTCATGAATATATGTGAGTTCTTGATCCTATCTTGCAAGTCTATAGTCTCCTACTATGTGTTATGATCCGGCAACCCCGAAGTGACAATAATCGGGACCACTCCCTGTGATGACCTTAGTTTGAGGAGTTCATGTATTCACTATGTGTTAATGCTTTGGTCTGGTACTCTATTAAAAGGAGGCCTTAATATCCCTTAGTTTCCGCTAGGACCCCGCTGCCACGGGAGGGTAGGACAAAAGATGTCATGCAAGTTCTTTTCCAAAAGCACGTATGACAATATTCGGAATACATGCCTACATTACATTGATGAATTGGAGCTAGTTCAGTGTCACCCTAGGTTATGACTGTTACATGATGAACCGCATCCGGCATAGTTCTCTATCACCGATCCATTGCCTACGAGCTTTCCATATATTGTTCTTCGCTTATTTACTTTTCCGTTTCTATTGTTACAATCACTACAAAATACCAAAAACATCACTTTTGCTATCATTACCTTTTGCTACCGTTACCACTACTATTATATTACTTTGCTACTAAATACTTTGCTGCAGATATTAAGTTTCCAGGTGTGGTTGAATTGACTACTCAGCTGCTAATACTTGAGAATATTCTTTGGCTCCCCTTGTATCGAATCAATAAATTTGGGTTGAATACTCTACCCTCGAAAACTGTTGCGATCCCCTATACTTGTGGGTTATCAAGACTATTTTCTGGCACCGTTGCCGGGGAGCATAGCTCTATTCCTTGAGTCACTTGGGATTTATATCTGCTTACCATTATGAAGAACTTGAAATATCCAAGAACCAAGATTTATCCCTCAACTACGAGGGGAGGTAAGGAACTGCCATCTTGCTCTGCACTTGATTCACCTTCTGTTTTGAGTAAGCTTGCGACACCTAAACCTGCTTCTGTTATTGATTCTGATATGTTGCATGTTATTGATGATGCCACTTCTCCTATGCATGATACTTATGATGAAACTACTTCTATGCTTGATACTACTACGCCACTTGGGGAATTTCTTGATGAACAACTTGCTAGGGTTAGAGAGAATGAAATTATTGAAACTGATAATATTGATGAAAGTGATGATGAAGACTCTCCCCCATATAAAATATGAATTGCCTGTTGTTCCTGAGGGTTATGTTCTAGATGAAGAATCTGCTAGAGCTATTCTTGCTTGCAATGATAGATATGATTTAAAGAGGTTATTAGCTAAATGGAAGCAACAATCCCTTAATGATAGAATGAAACCTGACCCTGCTTTTGCTACTTCACCTATCTATATTACTGATAAGGATTATGAATTCTCTGTTGATTCTAATATAATTACTTTGGTTGAGTCTGATCCTTTTTATGGCTATGAATCTGAAACTGTTGTGGCACATCTTACTAAATTAAATGATATAGCCACCCTATTCACTAATGATGAGAGAACTCGTTACTTTTATATCCTTAAAATATTTCCGTTCTCAGTAAAGGGTGATGCTAAAATATGGTTTAATTCTCTTGATCCTGGTTGTGTGTGTAGTCCCCAGGATATGATTTATTACTTCTCTGCTAAATATTTCCCTGCTCATAAGAAACACTGCCTTAAGGGATATATATAATTTTTTGCAAATTGAAGAGGAGAGTCTCCCACAAGCTTGGGGGAGGCTTCTCCAATTACTTAATGCTTTGCCTGATCATACTCTTAAGAAAAATGAAATACTTGATATCTTTTAAAATGGACTAACCGATGCTTCCAGAGATTACCTGGATAGTTGTGTTGGTTCTGTTTTCAGGGAAAGAACATTGGATGAAGCTGAAATTCTATTAAACAATATGTTGACTAATGAAAATAATTGGACACTTCCTGAGCCTATTCCTAAACCAACTCCTAAGAAGAGAGGTGTTCTATTTCTCAGTCCTGAAGATATGAAAGAGGCAAAGAAATCCATGATAGAAAAGGGTATTAAAGCTGAAGATGTTAAGAATTTACCTCCTATTGAAGAAATACACGGTCTTAATTTACCGCCTGTCAAATAAATGCATAATTTTAATCCATCTCCTATTGAAGAAATACATGGTCTTGATAACCCGACACAGGAAGTAAAGGTAAATTCTCTCTATAGATATGATAAAGCTGAAATCCCATTTACTAAGTTTGCTAGCCCATGCTTAGATGAGTTTGATAAATTTATGGTTAAGCAAGAAGACTTCAATGATTATTTTGGTAGAGAATTAAAACGCAGTGCTGATATGCTTGAACACTTGGGTGATTATATGGCTAATGTCAAAGGTGAACTTAAACTTATTAGTAAACATTCTTCTATGGTTACCACTCAAGTAGAACAAGTACTTAAAGCTCAAAATGATTTGCTCAATGAATTGAATAGTAAGAATAATGATTATGTTGTTAGAGTGGCTACTAGAACTGGTAAAATGACTCAGGAACCTTTACATCCTGAAGGCCACCCTAAGAGAATTGTGCAAGATTCTCAGAGAAATAATATAGATGCACCTAGTCCTTCTAAAAGGAAGAAAAAGAAAAATGATAGGACTTTGCATGCTTCTAGTGAACCTATTACAGAAACACCTGAGAATCCAAATGATATTTCTATTTCTGATGCTGAAACACAATCTGGTAAGGAACCTGAAACTAGTGATAATGTTAATGATAATGTTCATGTTGATTCTCAACCTAGCAATGGTAATGATATAGAAATTGAACCTGCTGTTGATCTTGGTAACCCACAGTCAAAGAATCAACGTTATTATAAGAGAGACTTTGTTGCTAGGAAACTTGGTAAAGAAAGAGAACCATGGGTTCAAAAACCCATGCCTTTTCCTCCCAAACCATCCAAGAAAAAGGATGATGAGGATTTTGAGTGCTTTTCTGAAATGATTAGACTTATCTTTTTGCGTATGCGATTAACTGATATGCTCAAAATGAATCCTTATGCTAAGTATATGAAAGATATTGTTACAAATAAAAGAAAGATACCGGAAGCTGAAATTTCCACCATGCTTGCTAATTATACTTTTAAGGGTGGAATACCAAAGAAACTTGGAGATCCAGGAGTACCCACTATGCCATGCTTCATTAAAAGAAACTATGTTAAAACTGCTTTGTGTGAGCTTGGAGCCGGTGTTAGTGTTATGCCTCCCTCTTTATATCGTAGACTTGATTTGAATAAGTTGACACCCACTGAAATATCTTTGCAAATGGCTGATAAATCAACTGCTATACCTGTCGGTATTTGTGAGGATGTGCCTGTTGTGGTTGCAAACGTTACTATTTTAACGGACTTTGTTATTCTTGATATTCCCGAGGATGATAGTATGTCTATTATTCTTGGATGACCCTTTTTGAATACTGCAGGGGCTGTTATTGATTGCAACAAAGGCCATGTCACTTTTCATGTTAATTGTAATGAGCATACGGTACACTTTCCGAGGAAACATCCTCAAGTCCACAATATCAATTCTATTGGAAAAATTCCATCGATTATTTTTGGAGGTTTTGAATTTCCTCTTCCTACTGTCAAGAAGAAATATGATATTCTTATTGTTGGGTATGTGCATATCCCCGTTGAGGTAACCTAGTGTTATTCAGAAATTCTCCGGTTCCATGTTATTCGGAATGTGTTTGTTAGCAATACCTGATCAACCTTGTTAATGGATTCCTTTTGATGATCATGAGATGGATGAATTGAGAAAACACAACTCTCTGTACCCTCCTTATACTTTCTGTTATTTATATTAAATAAAATAAAAATAGTATATTATGTCTGAATTATCCGTCCAATATAAAAATACCCCGAAAATAAAAGTTCTCCAAATGCCCTGAAATTTAAATATGATTTTTTTGGAATATTTGAGAATATTTGGCACTAAGAACACAGCAGGGGGACATCCAGCTGGCCACGAGGGTGGAGGGTGCGCCCCCTGCCTCGTGGGCCCACGGTGGCCCTCCTGCACTTATTCCTGCACCCACACACTCCTTCTTCCTCCCACAAAAAACCATTATCCAGCTCAAGCACGAGTTCTAGCTCATGTTCCTGCGATTTTCGATCTCCTTGCTCAAAGCACCTCTCACAAAACTGCTTTGGGGAATTGTTCCTTGATATGTGACTCCTCCAATGGTCCAATTAGTTTTTGTTCTAGTGCTTTATTCATTGCATATTTTTTCTGCTTAGGTGACCCTTTTCTTGAGCTTGCATGTCAAATTTATATGGTCAAGAGTAGTTTTGGTGCATGATATTGCCTCTAGGCACTTGTAGGAGTAGTTGCTATCAATATTATTGAGTTTGGTTCACTTTTATTTGAAGTTACTAAAAATTTCAGAAATTTTTCAGAGGGACAAATATGTTTAGGAAAATGTACCGAGGTGGTTTGTTACACCCTCGATGCGGCTATATCTCCCACGTGTCGAAGCATGACTTAGAGGCATAACCACATTGAAAGCAATGTCGCAAGTGAGATAATCTTCACACAGCCCATGTAATACCTAAGGGAAAGAGATACATAGTTGGCTTACAATCGCCACTTCACACAATTACATGAATAAAGCATTACATCAACCAGATACAATTAGGGTCCGACTACGGAACCAAAATGAAAGAAGACTACCCCAAATGCTACGTAGATCCCCGATCGTCCCAAGTGGGCTCCACTACTGATCAACTGGAAACGGAAACAACATAACAAACACGATCTTCATCGAGCTCCTCCTGAGCATGGTTGAGTCACCTGCACGATATCATCGGCACCTGCAAGATGGTTTTTGAAGTATCTGTGAGTCATGGGGACTCAGCAATCTCACACCCTCGCGATCAAGACTATTTAAGCTTATAGGAAGGGTAAAAGGTATGAGGTGGAGCTGCAGCAAGCGACTAGCATATATGGTGGCTAACATACGCAAATGAGAGCGAGAAGAGAAGGCAAAAGCACGGTCGAATAGCTATGATCAAGAAGTGATCCTAGAACAACCTACATCAAGCATTACTCCAACACCGTGTTCACTTCTGGGACTCCGCCGAGAAGAGACCATCACGGTTACACATGCGGTTGATGTATTTTAATTAAGATCAACTTCAGGTTTTCTACAACCGGACATTAACAAATTCCCATCTGCCCATAACCGCAGGCACGGCTTTCGAAAGTTCAAATCCCTGCAGGGGTGTCCCAACTTAGCCCATCACAAGCTCTCACGGTCAACGAAGGATATTCCTTCTCCCAAGACAATCCGATCAGACTCGGCATCCCGGTTACAAGACATCCTCGACAATGGTAAAACAAGTCTAGCAAGACCACCCGCTGTGCTGACAAATCCCAATAGGAGCTGCATATATCTCGTTCTCAGGGCACACCGGATAAGCTAAGCGTACGGGAGCCAACGTAACCCAAGTTGCCAAGGGACGGCCTCGCACGATGCTCTGGGTTGGACCAACACTTAGAGAAGAATTGGCCCGAGGGGCTTAAAATAAAGATGACCCCTGGGCTGGCTGACCCAAGGGAAAGAAAATGCTAGGTGGCGAATGGTAAAACCAAGGTTGGGCCTTGCTGGAGGAGTTTTATTCAAGGCGAACTGTCAAGGGGTTCCCATTATAACCCAACCGTGTAAGGAACGCAAAATCCGGGAACATAACACCGATATGACGGTAACTAGGGCGGAAAGAGTGGAACAAAACACCAGGCATAAGGCCGAGCCTTCCACCCTTTACCAAGTATATCGATGCATTAATTAAATAAGAGATATTGTGATATCCCAACAAAAATATCCATGTTCCAAACATGGAACAAGCTCCAATCTTCACCTGCAACTAACAACGCTATAAGAGGGGCTGAGCAAAGCGGTAACATACCCAAACAACGGTTTGCTAGGACAAGGTGGTTTAGAGGCTTGGCTTAACAATATGGGAGGCAAGATAAGCAAGTGGTAGGCATCGCAGCATAGGCATAGCAAAAGAGCGAGCAACTAGCAAGCAAAAATAGAAGTGATTTCGAGGGTATGGTCATCTTGCCTGAAATCCCGCAAGGAAGAAGAACGAGTCCATGAAGAAGATAAACAGACATAGTCGAACGGGTCCTCACAAACGCGACGTTATCGGAACCAACCCGAAGAAGCAACACCAGAAAGAAGCACACAACATAGTAAACAACCAACACATGAACATGGCATGATATGCGGGATGCGGTATGTGATGCATATGCATGATTTGGAAAGGAATGATTGAATCTGGCCTCAAATTTCAAACCCAAGAGTGTCACTGGAAAGAGGAGTTGATTTCGGTCGAAGTCGATATAATGATCACCGGAATCGGATGCACGGTTTGGAAATGACAAGCAAAACAAATATGGCACCGGTCTGCGATAAACAACACGAGGCCTTCTAAATGCATCAAGAACAACATGCTACAACACTCCAACATAGCAACAAAATACATGGCAGGGATTCACTCATGATGATTGACAAAAGATGAACACTGAGCTACGGCTAATTCACTCATTAACAGGTTCAAACAAGCATGGCAAAAGTGCAAAAGATAACAGGTTTCAGACTTAGTGAAAAACTGGAGCATGGCAAAACAGTTAACAAGTAGGCATGTTTACGAGCTCGTTGCACTCACTACAAAGCATGGCATGACAATCTAAGCATACACCCAACAACTAGACATGGCATAGAAGCTATACATGGCAAGAACAACAACATAGCATGCACGGATCAACAACAATAAGCTCGGCAAAATTGCTAAACATGTTAACAATCTGCCCGGAACATTTATAGCAAAAGTAGAGCTCGATTGACTCAAGCTAGGGTACTCCATAAATGCAAACAAAGACATGGATGGATAGAGAACAACATTATCTACAAAACATCCTTACTGATCATGCTCAAAAGAGGAACGGATCACTAGGAAACAACATGAACATATGGCATAAAAACAATAACAGGACAAGGACTTAGTGAAATTCTATGTCCCTGAAATCAACATCATCGAGTAAGCTACTTTGCATGCTAGTGCTAGTCACCACAAAGATCACAAAAATACATGGCATACACCCCTGTAAAGATGGCATGGCATACATCAAAACACATGTAGAGCTCAGGATCATAGCATGCACGCATTAATCATGGCAAAAATAACAAAAGGCCATTTGCTGAAACAGATCTGACATAATCATCACATAGCCCTCTTCCAACAGCATTTCGGGCATCAAGATGAGCTCAAATGGAAATGATGCAATGAGATGAAATGATGTACTCGTCAAGACAAATATTTTGATATGCTACACGCATGAATCGGAGCTACGATGATGAAGTTATGAGCTGACGAAGATTGCAAAAATTTAGGGTTTCGGGGAGAAAAGTCAACCGAGTTTGAATCTGGATCTGGAGGTACTGTAGCAACTCCGGCGAGGTCGAGCTTGTCTCCGGCGAGGGGAGGGCGAGGGGGTGCCGGAGAGGGCCAGATCTTCCCGGACCCGGGCCGGAGTGGCGCGGCGGCGAGGCAGGGGCTCTCCAGGCGCGCGACCGCGACGAGATCGGGGCGAGGCGGCGGAGCCCGGCGATGGTCGGCACGGTGGCGGCGCGTATGGCGGCGGTGGTCGACATCGGGGGTGGATGGCGGCGGTTTCGGCTCCGGGGCGGGGGAAGATGGGCCGCGCATCGGCAGAGCAGGCGTTGGGCTTCGAGCGCCTCGGGCGGCGACGGGATCCGGATCCCGCGGGCTGGATCTGGGCCCTCAGGGCCTGGCGCGGGAGGAGAGAGAGGGCGGTGAGGTGGTGCCGCGGGAGTGCTGGAGGGCGCCGGCGGCGCTGAGGTGTCGCCTCGCCATTGGCCGGGCGACGTGGCGGTGGGGTGGACGCGTCCAGTAGCGGGACGGACATGTCCGGCGGCGCGAGGTAGAGGAAGTCTAGGGTTTGTACCGGGGATTTTTGGGAGGGGATCACATATTTATAGGTAGAGGGAGCTAGGAGAGTCCAAATGAGGTGCAGTTTTCGGCCACGCGATCGTGATCCAACAACCGAGATGATGGAGGAGGTTTTGGTGGGTTTTGGGCCACTTTGGAGGGGTGTTGGGCTGCAACACACACGAGGCCTTTTCGGTCCCTCGGTTAACCGTTGGAGTATCAAACGAAGTCCAAATGGCACGAAACTTGATAGGCGGTCTACCTGTAGTAAACCAAGGCCGCATGACAAGTCTCGGTCCAGTCCGAAAATGTTTAACACCCGCACACGAAAAGAGGTAGAAAGGGACATCGGGTGACATAGGAGCGCCGGATTGCAAAACGGACAACGGGGAAAATGCTCGGATGCATGAGACGAACATGTATGCAAATGGAATGCACATGATGACATGGTATGGAAAGCATGACACGCAAGCACATGACAAGGCAACAACAGCGAATAACTGGAGGACACCTGGCACATCGGTCTCGGGGCGCTACATGGTTCTTCAAGGAAACAAGAATCCAGGCTTGCAATGTGTGATGTTGATGATGATCCACCAAGGGACGCTCCAGTGCGGCCTTGTGAATGGCCTTCAAAGGACTTCATGGATCGAGCGGGGATTAAGGAAGAATTTAACGCATATTTGCGTAACGCTGATCTTGTGAGCTTCGAGGAAGAAAAATGCCGTCAATACCACTATCTCACTAGTTCCTTTGTGAGGAGGTTTGAATTTTCATCTTCACGTAATTCTCAAATTGTCTTGTTTGATCTTTATGAAAATTCTTACACTATAGACTTAGAGGACTTTACCACTGCTTGCAAACTTCCACAATGGAGTAGTGCTAGTGAACCTCGCAAATATGAATTTAGAGATTTTATTGCTAGTATAACTATGGGGGAATCTAGAGATATAGCACAAGCTACCACAGGGAGCATTAATTTTCCTGCTATACATTATTTTGCTCTCTTCAGAGGTAGATGCATTAACGGTAAAGATGAAGCATGTCACATGTGTGTCCCTGACCTCAGTATTCTTAGGAGTGCTGTGTTAGGAGATAAATCTTATAATTTGGGAGCCATTGTTGCACATAGGTTGCATCTTAATAGATTTAATGGAGATTTCTTCAGTGGAATTTATGCAACCCGCATAGCTAATTTTCTTGGTATAACCATACGTGAGGATGATATTGAGTTGCCTCCTGCCTATTTGGATTATGAGGCTATGGTTCGTCATTAGTTTGCTGAGAGGAATGATCAGTTCCTACAGTACCGACAAATCTTTGACAGACGACGCACCTATCACGTCGCCCTCCATGCTTCTACTTTCTTTGACTTTCAGGCAAAAGGGAGATATTCTATAACCAAAGAGGAGGCGGAAGAGTATAAGAGGAGAGCTGAGATAGCTCGCCTCCAAGCTGCAGCCCACGATGCAATGACTGCTACATGTCAGTACGACCCAACTATTACTATGGATATCCGCTAGGCCAACTGTGGCCATAGACCACCGACATTACATTCATGTTCACACACTCATTGCTAGTTGTCGGTGCTCATACTTTTTCATTGTATCATCCATGCTAGTTTATTTTCTCTTTTTATGCTTTCTTCTTGTGTGCTTAATAAACCATAAGAAAAACAAAAAATTAGTTGTAGCTTTTAACTAGTTTTAATTTCCATGCTTGTAGTAGTAATTAAAAACAAAACCCCAAAAGATTTCATGTTCTTCTTTTGCTTGTTGGGAGCTTTCCCGTGTAAATAGTTTTATTTCTTTTGTTTCTTTTCTTTGGGGTCGATAGGAGAAGACCATGATTAAATTTTTGAAGTGACTCCTAAATGCATTATTGTTGATTTAACCAAGAGTCCATATTGCCTTGTCTTCTCCTGTTTATTGAATGCTTGCAGATTCCAGCTTAGTCCAATGCACGTGCACTATTATTATTATCCACATCATTCGGTCGTGCAAGTGAAAGGCAATTATGAGGATATAAGATGGACTGACTGAGATGAGAAAAGCTGGTATGAACTCGACCTCTCTTGTTTTTGTAAATATGATTAGTTCATCATTCCTGATTCAGCCTATTATGAATAAACATGTTTGCAATGACAACTAGAGATCATAGTTTCTTATGCCATGCTTAATTGGCTAGGAGCTTATGATGGTTTACCTTGCATGCCAACATGCTATTAAAATGGTTGTGATGTGGTATGATAGGGTGGTATCCTCTTTTGAACGATTCGAGTGGCTTGACTTGGCATGTGTTCACGCATGTAGTTGAAACAAAATCAACATAGCCTCTACGATATTTATGTTCATCATGCATTATATCCTACTCATGCTTGCATTCGGTGTTGATTAATTTTAATGCATGTTCATGACTGTTGTCGCTCTCTAGCTGGTCGCTTCCCAGTCTTTTTCTAGCCTTCACCTGTACTAAGCGGGAATACTGCTTGTGCATCCAATCCCATAATCCCCAAAGTTATTCCATATGAGTCCACCATACCTACCTATATACGGTATCTACCTGCCGTTCCAAGTAAATTTGTATGTGCCAAACTCTGAACCTTCAAATAAACATTCTGTTTTGTATGCTCAAATAGCTCATGTATCAACTAGGCTGTCCGTATCTTCCATGTTAGTCGGGTTATTCTCGAGAGGAGTGGACTCCACTCCTCACTCACGAGAAAATGGCTGGTCACCGGGATGCCCAGTCCCATGCTTTATGCAAATCAAGTCAAAATAATTGCAAACAAAACTCCCGCTGGGACTCTTGTTAGTTGGAGGCACTCGTTGTTTCGAGCAAGCCATGATTGATGCTTGTTGGTGGAGGGGGAGTATAAACTTTACCATTCTGTTGGGGAACCGCCTATAATGTGTGTAGCACGGAAGATATCGCCATCTCTTGGTTGTTATGTTGACAACGAAAGTATACCACTCAAATTATTATTCATCTCTATTTTATAACCGAGCTCCACGGAGCGTCTTTTTGGAAATAATAAAAAATATTGGCAAAAGATCAAGGCCAGGGTGTGGGCGCGCCTGCCCCCTGGGCGTGCCCCCTACCTCGTGGCCCCCCTGGAGCTCCTCCGACCTCAACTCCAACTCTATATATTCACTTTCAGGGAGAAAAAAATGAAGGAGAAGGATTCATCATGTTTTACGATACAGAGCCGCCGCCAAGCCCTAAAACCTCTCGGGAGGGCTGATCTGGAGTCCGTTCAGGGCTCCGGAGAGGGGAATCCGTCGCCATCGTCATCATCAACCATCGTCCATCACCAATTTCATGATGCTCACCGCCGTGCGTGAGTAATTCCATCATAGGATTGCTGGACGGTGATGGGTTGGATGAGATTTATCATGTAATCGAGTTATTTTTGTTAGGGTTTGATCCCTAGTATCCACTATGTTCTGAGATTGATGTTGCTATGACTTTGCTATGCTTAATGCTTGTCACTAGGGCCCGAGTGCCATGATTTCAGATCTGAACCTATTATGTTTTCATGAATATATGTGAGTTCTTGATCCTATCTTGCAAGTCTATACACTACAAAAAAAAAGACACATCCGTGACATCTTGGGCCGAACGAAAAAATTTTCTGTCATACATATGACACTTCTATGACGATAATTGTGACAAAACCCGGTATCATCATAGATGTGGTGGGCTCCTACTTCTATGACAAAAAATCATGACAAAAAATGGGCTTTTCGTCCTGGGCGGGCCAGAGACGCAGCTGCATGACATTCTTTGGGCTGTCCATGACGGAAAAATCCGTGGTAGAAGCGAGGGGAAGGAAAATTTTGGGGAGTTCCCTGTTACGGTGGGAGGTCGGGGGCCGAGCGATGCGCGTTTCTCTCGTACACGTACGCGCGTGTGTGCAAGGCGTTGGCTCTAACTAAACCCGAGGGAGGCGTTGGGCTCTAACTGAACCCGAGCGATTGCACTACAGGCTACGCATTACTGAACCTGAGCGATCGGTCGATGGCTGTTAACTGAACCCGATCGAGCGATTCCTTCGCTACTGCTGCTAACTGAAGCCGATCGATTGGATGAACAGTGAGCGTTGCGGGGGGGTTGGATGAAAAGTGAGCGGTGGCGTTGCCTCTGGATGAACAGGACCCCGTGGTGTGGAGGGCTGGATGAATAGTAGACAGTGGAGGGGTGCCCGTGGAGGGGTGGTTGAACAGGACCCCATGGTGTGGAGGGTTGGATGAACAGTAGACAGTGGAGGAGTGCCCATGGAGGGGTGGTTGAACAATAGCCGGTGGAGTAGCGTGCGGTGGAGGCTGGATGAACAGGAACCCGTGGAGACTGGAGGAGATCAACAGTAGCCCGTGGAGGCTGGAGGAGGTCGACGGTGGAGATGAATAGTATCCTGTGGAGTCCCGTTTTGCGTTACGCCACGCCCCTCCCGATGAACAGGACCCCCGCTTCGACCGTGGGAGGTTCGTTTCGTCCGTTTTGCAGTACGCCACACCCCTTCCCGATCAACAGGACCCCCGTTTCAACCGTAGGAGGTCCGTTTCGTCCATTTTGCGGTACGCCACACCCCTCCCGATCAACAGGACCCCCGTTTCGACCGTAGGAGGTCCGTTTCCTCCATTTTGCGGTACTCCACACCCCTCCCGATCAACAGGACCCCGTTCCGAACGTAGGAGGTCTGTTTCCTCCGTTTTGCGATATGCCAGGCCTCGTTTGCATCGCCTGTTCCGTCCAAGCCCTCCCAATGAACACGTTCACGCATTCCATTCTGACCCAGCCGGTTGGCTCCCACGCGTTCCGTTGCCTCCCGATGAACACGAAGCATTCCGTTGCCTCCCCATGAAGACGACGCATTCCGTTGCCTCCCCATGAACACGATGACGACGCTGTTTCTCTGTTCCGACCCAGCCATGTACACGAGCCCTGGCCGTACGTATGCGCGAGTAGGCGTTCGAGACCCCGCCCGTATGTACACATACGTGGCCGTATTTTCTTTCTTGCACCCTCGCCGCTGTACGTACGTGTACATGTTACATGCGCGCCTCTACTACAACACGTGCGCGCCTCTACATCCACCAGTATATATGTACGTACACATTCGCGACCAGTATGACAACGCTACGTACGCTTCGACCAGGTGGGTCCCGACTGTCAGGCACTTCCTTGCGTGCGAAGATGTAGCTGGTGGGTCCCAGCAGTCAGGGGGGAACGTTTTTTCGCGAAATACGGTGGCCCGTCCGGTGGGTCCCCGCTGTCAGGTGGAGGAATAATTATTTTGCACGTAATAAGGAGGCACTTCCTTTCTGCGGCCGTGAATCCAGCTGTCAGCCTCCCCACGTACAGTCTACGTCCGATGGAAGCCGTTCCTTGACCACATTGACCACGCCGCGCCGAGAGCACCAAGGCGGTGGAGGACGGCGAGGCCTAGTAACGGGACGATGCGGAGCCAGTGAAGACGCAGCAGTGGATGCCCACGCGTAGAGGAGTACGAGGGTTCACTGGTTCGCTGCGGTGTGAGGCTGCCGTCGCCACAGAATAACAGGGGGTGTGGGTGAGTAGAGGGATGGCCTGGCCAGCGGTGGGAGTAGTAGGGGGCGGTGAGGCCTCCGCCGCATCGCAGCCGGCCACGGGAGGCAGGAGCACGAGGCACGACCGGCGCTGGTTTGGGCGGCTGGAGCAAGAAGACCAGAGGTTGAAGAAGCACTACGGCCGTTGGATGGACATCGTACGGTCACTGGAGCTAGAATCGTGCATATTGACTAAGTTGACAAAACCCTCCATCCCCGTCAACTTAGTAGGCCCACAAGTCAGCCTACCACTATACTGGGTCCCAGCTAACAGGGGAGTATTCATTTTTTTGTGCGTAATAAGGAGGCACTTCCTTGCGTGCGAAGATATAGCTGGTGGGTCCGAGCTGTCAGCGGCGGTAACATGTTTTTCGTGAAATACAGAGGCCCTTTCGGTGGGTCCCTGATGTCAGGTGGAGGAATCATTATTTTGCACGTAATAAGGAGGCATTTCCTTGCGTGCGGCCGTGGACCCAGCTGTCGGCCTCTCCACATACAATCCACTTCAGATGCATGTCCGTCGTTGACCATGTTGACCAGGCCGCGCCGAGAGCACCAGGGCGGTGGACGACGGCGAGGCCTAGGAAGGGAACGACACGGAGGCAGGGAAGACTCGGCAGTTGTTTCCCACGCGGAGGGGGGTATGACTGTACGAGGGTTTACTGGTTCGTCTGCCGTCGCCGGAGAATAACAGCAGGTGTGGGTAAGTAGAGGGATGGCCAGTCCAGCGATGGGAGTACGGTGGGGCGGTGAGGCATGCGCGGCAGCTGAGCCGGCCGCGGGGAGGAGGGAGCAGGCAGTACCGCCGGCGCTTGTTTGAGTGGCTGGAGCAGGAAGAGCAGAGATTGAAGAAGCACGAGAGCCGTTGGATGGCCATCCAACAGTTAGTGCTTGTGCGTCAACCTTTTTTAGGAAAGCCTCAAATCTATGGAAAACAACATACAACCCATGTGCCATTATTTATAATAATTTACAGCCCATTTGCTAATTATTAAGGGTTTTTTGGAGCCCATATTCTTTTTGTTAGCATTACAGCCCATATTGTGGCCACGGTTAAAAAATTATATGAAATTTTGCATATTTCGGTGCGGTCTGAACTGTTTTTAATCCCGAAATTTTGACTCACATTCAAAGTGTTTTTAAAAATAAATGTATATCAATATAAAATCCAACAAATTCTCCATGCATAAAAGTTAATGTAATTTAAAATCTCGAAATGAAAAAAAAGATATTTGAAACTAATTGCCGGTTTGACGTGTTTTAAAAATGTACAACCCATTTCTCATTACTGATGGGCCATTTTGTCGGCCAGCCGAATGAAAGCTCTCCTTGTCTTGAAATATTTGCAGCCTAACAGGCCTGACAAAGCTACTTACTTGGCAAATCACAAAAAAACTAGGCTGTGGCCGTGGACCCAGCTGTCAGCCTCTCCACGTACAGTACTCTTCCGATGGAATGTGTTGACCACGTTGACCACGCCACCCCGAGAGCACCAAGGTGGTGGACGACGGCGAGGCCTAGGAAGGGGACGACGCGGAGCCGTGGAAGACGCGGCAGTGGATGCCCACGCGGAGAGGAGTATGAGGGTTCACTGGTTCGGCTATGGCGTGAGGCTGCCGTCGCCGCAGGGCCTGGCTAGCGGTGGGAGTAGTAGGGGCGATGAGGGCTCAACGGCAGCACAGCCGGCCAATGGAGGCAGGAGCAGGCGGTCTCCCCAGCGCTGGTTTGGGCGGCTGGTGCAAGAAGAGCAGCGATTGAAGAAGCAGCATGACCGTTTGATTCAAATCCAACGGTTACTGCTTCTAGAATCGTTTGTTGACTAAGTTGACAAGCCATGCGTACGCGTCAACTTAGTAGGCCCACAGGTCAGCCTCCCAACCGGTGCGCCCCAGATGTCAGTGGGAGGAATCATTTTTTTCGCGTAATAAGGAGGCAGTTGATTGCGTGCGTCTAGGCCAGCGGAGGGAGTAGGGTGGGCCGGGGAAGCCTGCGCGGCATCACAGTGTGCCACAAGAGGAGGGAGCAGGCAGTCCCGCCGGCGCTAGTTTAGGCGACTGAAGCACGTCGGCCGTTGGATGGACATCCAATAGTCACTGCTGCTAGAATCGTGTGTTCACTGACAAAGCCTTGCATAAACAAGTCAGCCTCGAAATCTGTGGCGTGTACAGCCCATTTTCTATTATTTTTATAATTTTTACTCATTTTCTAATTCATATGGAATTTATTGCAGCCTGTTTTCCATTTTTAGAATTGCTGGCCATTTTCTGGTCAGTACCAGGGTCAAAAAATTAACTAAATATGTGGAAATTTTGAAAATTCGGAAATTTTTGCTGGGGAATGGAATATTCTTAATCCAAAAATTAATAGCCATACTAAAACAAATTTAAAAATAAATTAGTACTATGTCATGTTAAATCCAATGAAATACGAATAAGATATCAGTGAAGAAGAAAAACAAAAAAAGAAACTTATATCCCATTTGCTATAAATTTTTTGGAATTTTCAACCCCTTTTGATATTACTTTTAACAGACATTGACCATACTTTTAAGCCAGGACGGAATGCATTCCTCCTCGTCTTGAAAGATTTGCAGCCCAGTAATTTGGAGAAAACAAATAGGCCTAGCTTGGGTATTCTTCAAAAAGAAATAATGGGCTACCTATTTTCCCAAAGAACTGGTGCATGAGCATTTAGCTTTATTTATTTACTTATTTATGTTTAGGGGACCATGAGCATGTACCTGGGCCGGATTCATGTGAGAGCCTCCCTTCCAGTTAATTATGGGCTTCTCTATTGGGCCTTCATTAGTGGGCTGCATGTTATCAACAAGTGGAAAATGTGTTCCGTAGGAAAAATAGTATGCGCTACGTACGGTATGGGGCGCTAAAGGATCGAACCGTGCAACGACTTCCAAAACATTGTGTTTGCCATTCTAACAACACATTTATTCAACCAACAGACGAAATATACTACTGATTGTACATTGAAAACAGCAGCAGCAGCAACCAGGGCTGGGGGTGCAAAGGAAGCAATAAGCAGGCCAGAAGAGTGAAGACGCAGCTCTCATCATTACAAAAGGGCTACCAAAAAAGAACAAGTGTATGCATCAAACTAAATAAAGATCCTACTACACCAAGTGTACGCATCTAACTAACTGGCTTAGTTAGACATTACTATTTATTAAGCTGTGGAGATTGGCTGACGGCTTGAACCAGATGGGTGCCTGATGGGGGAAACTCCAGCCAGCAGGTCAAAGTCTGATACTTGCTACCATCTCTCCTACTTTGGGCTGTAGAGCATGGCGGCACATATCAGGGTATGGTGCATCCAGAGACGCATGGTACACTGTGTACACATAGTTTTGCCTGATGAACGATACTGCGCTGCCATCATGATCCTTGTCGTCGGTTATCTCCTGGTTAATCAGATAATTCAGTCCGACAAATAGAGAGCGTGTACCAAGGCTAATTACCAGCCTCCAGTCAAAAATTCCTGAAGGCCCAGAGAAGCTGGGATCCTGCTCAAAGACCTTGCAGTGACTGTGATTGTATTCCGCGAAACAACATGTTCGGTACGTGTGAACGATCATCAATCTTTCATCATTTTCTGATCGAGCTAGGAACCACCTGCAACTGCCATGCCGCTTTTCTTTGAAAGGTTTTGGGATTAGGAAGGGTAGGGACACCAGGCGGCCTACAACATCATATCAAGTTGGAGTCAAATAAAAAAGGGCTCTTGATTTAGTCAATCTTAAGAACAGCATGTTATGAGCATGAATACTTTTTCAGCAAATGTTAACAGTAATATAAGCAAGCCATCATGATATCATAGGAAAGTAACATACTACTGTAACAGCCATTTATAGCAATGACTGGAGTAGGCCGGCAATATGTCCAGCCATAGAAGGAGTCGACAGCGTAAATGAAGCCCTTGTGTTCAATGGCACCAGAGAACCATGGAGGATGTATGATCCTGCGATGGACGTGTAGATTTATCCACTTACCGCAGTGAGCTGTCAGATAGGCGAGACCTCGGTTGAAGAACGCAATTAGCCTGAAGTCTTTATAATTCGCAGATCTTGTGGGCACTTGGCAGATTACAACCTTGAGCAAATCAAACTTGGTATCATGTTGGCTACTGTAAGATTCCAAGTATTCTGGACCGCGGTGCCAAAGCAGTGCAGTGTTAATCGAAGGAAGGGGGATCAATCGCCGGGTGTAGACCTCCACGAGCATCCAGCTGCCGCGACCGCCGACGAGCACCATCCAAAGACGTGTTCATGCCAGCCCAGTACATACCGTTAATGTAGTTGAGGCTGACGGGGATCAGATTGCAGTCAAGGGGGTTGATGCTCGCCACCCTACGATCATTATGCTGCGTGACACGCTGTTTCTGAAGATCAGGCGGCATCAGCAAGCAAGGAGCTGACTTAAAAAGCTCCGGCCTAAGGGCTTTGAGTAAACGGTACAGCCCCGACGAGCACGCGACGAGCAGCATGGTACTGAGATTGTCCACACACGAAACGATGAGCTTGATTACCTGTGTGGGGAGTGAATTCCAGCCACTCTTTCAGCGGACGCTGCTCGCTTCTGCCATTGTTAGTGCTTGGGTTTCGGACGAGGGGGGAGGCGCCTTAGCGGGGATGGAAGATTGGACGAGATTATGTGTGGACAAAGATGGAGAAGCGAATATGTGCTGCGGGAAGTGGACAGGTGATGATGACTACAACATGCCGCTTGACTTACAAGACACATACCAGCAGCGTAGGGTCATGTCGATGCCAGACAACTTGCTTGAGTGATCAAAGTACTGGTACTCCCTACAGTGCTATGCACTAACTTTGCTTGACTAGAGTAGTAGAGTAGGAATCTGCTCTACTACTAGCACCAGAGGAGTAGTATATTCTAATCTAAAATAGTTACAAACTTCAATGCTCGAGCGTTGAATGACTACGAACCGTGCTCAAAGACCGTGTCTACGTGGTGTTTGGACATGGGCGACAACCTCAATGCCAACGATGCTGCTCCCGTTGCACCGTATGTGTTTCTGTCCTTCCTGTTCGAAATCATGGTAGAATTCATGATTTATTTTGTGCTTATTCGGATTAAATCTTGTAGTAACTTGCTCATATATTCAACTGGCGCAACGTCCCCTACAGCCACTCCCATTTCATGGACGGCCTGGTCGATGCCTCCAAGGATCCTTTCATCCACTACTATGAGTGCCCGATGCCGTTTTGTGGCTCGCCACTGGACATGGTGCATCACCTCATGGATGCGTGCAGCGGTCACTGCTGGCCCTTGGCGGAGAACATCAAGTACGAGACGTGCTACCCGTTCACCATGCCGGAGTCACTGGAGGATCATCGCCGCCTGCTAGTCTCTGAGGAGGACGGCAGCGTCTTCCTCTTGATCGTGGGCACCGATGAGGCTCGCGCAGGCCGCCGCCCCTCCCTGTAATGCGCGTCAGCGGCGTCTGCTAGTCTCCAAGGAGGATGGCAGTTTCTTCCTCTTGATCGTGGGCACCGGCGAGGCCCGCGTAGGCCACCGCCCCATCTCTATAATGTGTGTCAGGGGCGACACCGCTGATGCTGACACTGACACGAGGCTGATGTATGGGTGCATGGTCAGTGTTACTACCCCTCCGGGTCGCGTGGGCGGCGACACCGGCCTCATCGAACGGACTTGGACTCTGGAGAGCTGGGACTATCCCGCCAATGTGGACTTGGAAAACCCATGGCATCCTTTACCCACCGATGCGGTGCACGGGGACTCCAAGGAGGTTCACCTGGACATACGCATTATCAAGTTAAATGTTGATCATTAGTCTTCGCTCAATGTAATCCGCTCTATTGGAGTATCGCGCATGAATAAAAGTGTATCCGTCTATGGTTTAGTCTAGAATCTTCCATGTATGATTTTTTACTACAGTACTGGTGAAAGACTTACGATGAACCATTTCTTACATATCCTCTGCCCGCTTGCAAGTCATCCTGATTTAATCCCTCCGTCTAGGTGTATAAGGGCATGGTTAATATTACTTAATAGTATAGACAACAGTTGACTATAAGAAAGTGCCATGTCATCTGTAGCCAACATGTATAACAATCGGTACTCAAAAACTAATTCTTAAAGATCATTTCTTGCAAAAGCACAATAAGTGTTATTTCTTCACAAGTTTTGGATGCAGGTTGAATAGTTGAACGCTTTTGTTTGCAAAAGATAGCTTTTTATCTATTTCACCCAGATGTTTGTGAGCTCTAGAGATGAAATAATATCCGAAGAAACCTATCGATACCCATTACACATGAGATGACCCCCACATCCTTTGTCAAAATAAACAACTCCCCGATCAATGCATTTCACTCTTCGGTGCAACGCACAGGCACCTTACTACTATATATTAGTACGACCAAAAATTGAACTAACATTATATATAGTACGATAAATGCTGATGCATGTCACCTAAAATTATATCATTCAAAACTATGTTCAAATACGAATCCAACGATATAGTTTTTGTTCACATGCACTAACATTTTGTCAGTTAAATCTTCAGTCAAATTCAATGGGGGACTAATAAACCACGACCAATGTAGTACAAGTGTAGAGGGCGGCGCTGCACGGGAGTCTCACCTCTCACCTCGCTCGTGGCGCGGCAGTAAAGCCGTCATATCACAAAACCCAACCACTCCTAGTAATAAGTGGCCTGGTAAAGTAAACGGACAAGCAACCATCACATCCCTCCACTTTTTTGCATTTCATCTCTCTGCATTTACTTTCTCCGGTTCATCTCGCACACTCGATCCCTAGCTACTACTCCTAGGGCCAGTTCTTTTGGCGGCTTCCCCAGCTTTTCCCACAAGACTAGTAACAGTGGAGAGTAACAATAAGGCGCATCACTCATTTATTTGGGCTTCTATACTACTACTCCGTCCTGGTTTATTCCTCACCATTGTAATTTGTGCTAAATTTTGACCAAAGATTTAACTGGTTTATTCCTCACCATTGTAATCCCTCCATCTAGGTGTGTAAGTCATCTTACGAAAACCAAATAATCCCAAAACACTTAGACGCGGTGCATTAACTTCTACCTCGTTTCTTGTTTCTTGACATATCAACCAATAAGAGATAAAGAGTGTGCATGCTTTTAATGACTTGAGATATCAAACACGACATGCAGTGGTTAGTTCATTGCATGCAATACTATTAATTAGCAAATAAACATTAACATTTCTCGTTTTCTCCTCCTCCTTGGTCACGGTGCACAGCCTAAGATGACTTACTCACCTAGACGGATGGAGTAGTGCATGTGACATGCACTAACATTTCATTAGTTAAATTTATGATCAAAATTTGACACAGATTACAATGGGGACCAATAAACCAGGACGGAGGTAGTAGTAATGGGATTACTAATCTAGAAGCCTAAATGAACAGGCCCCTGGTACTCCTACTAGTAGTAGTACTCAAGTTGGAATTCCAATTGCACGGCACAACTTGTTAGGCAAAAAATTCGATACAGTATGTAGGAAGCGGTTTGCGAATTTGCATGCCTTTCCAACCAGTGAGATACTCCATACAAAGTATGACACAGAAATAACCACAAAGAAGGAAGCTAAAAGTAAACAATCAAATGAGCATTTTTGCATTTGTTTTTCATTGAATCGTTTCACAAGCTTGACTAGTGTTGTTTTTCTACTTTTACAAAAACCACATCGTGTTAAAACATGCATTTGCACGTACTAAGTAATAGTAGTACTCCCTCCGTCTAGGTGTATAAGTCTTCCCTCCTTCTTGGTCACGGTGCACAACCAAAGATGACTTATTGACCTGGACGGAGGGAGTAGCACAGTCTGCAAGCATATATCGAGAGAGACGTGTAGTGCAATAGTATATAGTAAAGTTTGTGCTATATGCATGTACTTGAAAAATGCGTACGAATACACAAGGTTTCCAAACTTTCCCTTTTACATACTTAATTAAGGATGCTAAAAATTCCTGAACGTTCGGGATTTATCATTTGCGTCCCAAAACTAATGAGATCGCCTTACGAAACAAAAATTATACTCCTCCTAAAAGCCACAGCGCTCGCAGGAGCGCTTGCGGCGCACCACGAGTGCCCTGGTGCGCGGCTGTTTCCCAGGGCGCCGACACAACGCCTCTTCCTCAGCCTCGCAACTCGCGAGGTGCTGATTGGCGGCTTGCCGGCGGGCGAGCGCGATCTCACCGGTGTGGTGATCCGGCGCCAACAGGTACTCCTCCTTGCTAGAAGCGTGCACCCGGTCCACGTACCGCCAAGCGTAGATGAGGCGCGGGCACTCAGGGCGTAGGCACGGGCGTCCTCCGCCACCCTCACGGCCCTCGCATGAGCCTTCTGCCAAAGAGACAACTGCCTGACTCTCTCGGACGCAAGATAGGCCTCCCAGGCAGCTTGTTCCGCGGTGCGCTTCTCTTCCTCAGCATTCTTCTCCGCCTCTATTTTTGCGCGCTCTGCTAGAGGCAAACCCTCCCACAAGGCGACATCCATTTCTTTCCAAAGCTCCTCAAGGCTGGGGGGGGCTCGGCGGGCGGCGCGGCGTCCTCCGACGCGCGTGCTGGCGAGATTGGGAACGCTGACGCGTCCACCTTGACGAGTTGCGGCGAGGAGCGGAACGCTGACGCGTCCTGCTCAACTAGTGGCGGCGAGGAACGGAACGGCGACATGTCGCGCCGTGGCGAGGAGCGGAACACTGACGCGTCCTCCTCTACTAATGGCGGCGAGGAACGGAATGGCGACGCGTCGCGTAGCGGCGAGGAGCGGAACACCGACGCGTCCTCCTCGACTAGTGGCGGCGAGGAACGGAACCGCGACGCGTGATCGTCCGCGCGGTGCATCGAGGGGCTCCTAGGGCTTGGGAGGGGCGATGCCATGGTGGTCGACGTGAGAGGGAGGGGGAGGAGATAGCGATGAACGTGAACATGAGGGGGAGGAGATAGCGATGTCGTGGGAGGCGCAGTATTTATAGCGAGCAATGGCACACCTATGTAAGATATGGACTGAGCTGCACTGACTTAACTACAGGTCTAGTTGCGTCACTAACATGTGGGCCAGACCCCTATTGGGCCCATATGTTAGTGACCCAATGCACATGCAGTTAAGTAACAGCTGCGTGGGCATATTTGTTGGAGTAAATTACGGGGGAGTGAAGGGGTGGAAATATTGCTGGTCGCAATGGATTGGACGAGCGTGGGGGGAGGAGAGTCATGCATGAAGATTTTTTCACACGGGCTTCCTGCAGGTATGGGGAACGGTGCATAATAAATCATCTTGCATGCGGGGCTAGGTATAGTCTCAAGTCATTAAAAACATACACGCCCCGCACATGTTCATATTTCAAGGTGCACTAAATTATTGCATGCGATGATTAAGGCTGGCCATAATGGTGGTATCTTAGCTGGTATCATGCACACGGGAATAGCAAACATGCTGATGTGGCAAAGAATTAAAGAAGAGAGGGGGTTAGAGTAACTAGTGTTCATGCATGCATTGGTAAACACATTTTTTTGTGAAGAATGACATCACTAGTTGAGTACTTTTGCAGACTTCAAAAACTATTCCACTGCCTCTACTATCTTGCTAAGAGTAGGTGAAATTTTTGAATCGAGCCCTTTAAACTAGAAGGGAGGTAGTGGTACTCTAATATCTAACCTTGTTGTGATGACAAGATAGGCCATGGCACGCACCTGGACGGAGGAACTAGTCTGCATTGTGCATTTAAGTTTTGTCTAAAGTCAATGTACCTCTACTTTCACCAGACTTATAGAAAAATGTGTCAACATTCACAATGTCAAATCAATATTTTTACACTCATTATAAAACATAGTTCTTATACTCATTATAATCAGTATTGTAGATATTGATATTTTTAGTATAAATTTGGTCGTGGGATTTCATTGATGCCTGTCAAAGCGTGGAGGAAGCGGAGCTTAGGGCTTGCATTGTCGGTCTCTACATAGGTATTTCTATTCATAATCTTGTAATTTTGGAGACTGATTGCGCTTTTGTGGTAGTGTCTCTTGCATCGGGGGACTATGACAGGTCTGCTATGCGTGACCTGAAGATGAAAGCGTTGAGCATCTCGAAGTTGATCAACAATCTTCAATTGTCAAAGATTAGCCGTTCGGCCAATAAGGTGGCACACTTAATCGCTAAGTATAGCTTTGACAATAGATTAGATTGTATTCTTGTAAATAATGTACCGCCCTGTGTGGTGAATATTATATCGAATGAGTGTACTGGTGTGGCTGGTTAATTAATATAAGGTGGTGTTCAAAAAAAAGTATAAATTTGGTCAAACACTTTGCAAACGGTTGATGGGAGTAAAAAGGACCAAAGGGAGTATCATGCATCCGGAGTAGGCAAAAAAATTGCTTGTCTAAAAAAGGCAAAAAAATTGCTCATTTATAGCCGGTCAAAGTCTCAAAGGGCGCGACCGTGCGAGAGAGGCGAAGGTCGTGGGAGGCGCGACGTTTGACGGAATTAAGTGAAGTTACATCCACGCGCCGGCATGGCGTACGAACAGCCAGAAGATATACTATCAGGCCTATGATATGGGTCTAGTAGACATGACATCTAGTGGGTCCCGCATAGTTCTCGAGAATTCTTTGGGGGCTTGCAGCCGTTTATCCACCGGGCAAGCCAGCAACCCCACGCCGTTCGCACGCCCTACTCGTCCCCGTCTTTTACCTTACAACAGTTTGCTCCCAGTCGTCCTGTCCTTTCACATTAGTTTGCTCCCAGTATTTTTTTGCGGGGTACAACAGTTCAACTTCTCCTAACCCTCCTCCAAAATCCATGGCCTCCCAAATCTCCATGGTCGCCGCTGAGTACCAGGTTAGAGCCATCACCGGCGATCAGTTTATCGTCATCTACACACATCGATCCGAGACGGTGAAAGCATGGCTTACTCGCTTCCTACGCATGTTCAACAGTTCAACGGATGAGTGGGTCGCTGGGCTAGATGTTGAGTACACCACAGTCCTGGGACGAGAGAAGGATCGAAAGGACGAAGAGAGGAAGAAGCCCACTGTGATCCAGGTTTGCGTACATAACGTTTGCTTGGTCTACCACATATGCCATGCCGATGTTGAATGCCAAGATTTTAAGAACTTCCTCATGTTGGAAATATGCCCTAGAGGCAATAATAAATTAGTTATTATTATTATATTTCATTGTTCATGATAATCGTTTATTATCCATGCTAGAATTGTATTGATAGGAAACTCATATACATGTGTGGATACATAGACAACACCATGTCCCTAGTAAGCGTCTAGTTGACTAGCTCGTTGATCAATAGATGGTTACGTTTCCTGACCATGGACATTGGATGTTGTTGATAATGGGATGACATCATTAGGAGAATGATGTGATGGACAAGACCCAATCCTAAGCCTAGCACAAAGATCGTGTAGTTCGTATGCTAAAGCTTTTCTAATGTCAAGTATCATTTCCTTAGACCATGAGATTGTGCAACTCCCGGATACCGTAGGAGTGCTTTGGGTGTGCCAAACATCACAACGTAACTGGGTGGCTATAAAGGTTCACTACAGGTATCTCCGAAAGTGTCTGTTGGGTTGGCATGAATCGAGACTGGGATTTGTCACTCCATGTAACGGAGAGGTATCTCTGGGCCCACTTGGTAGGACATCATCATAATGTGCACAATGTGACCAAGGAGTTGATCACGGGATGATGTGCTACGGAATGAGTAAAGAGACTTGCCGGTCACGAGATTGAACAAGGTATCGGATACCGACGATCGAATCTCGGGCAAGTACAATACCGCTGGACAAAGGGAATTGTATATGGGATTGATTGAATCCTCGACATCGTGGTTCATCCGATGAGATCATCATGGAACATGTGGGAGCCATCATGGGTATCCAGATCCCGCTGTTGGTTATTGGCCAGAGAGTTGTCTCGGTCATGTCTGCATCACTACTGGAATCAGCTAGTTTGCCATCTGCCAGTTCTTTGCCGTCCGCTAGCGGACGGCAAAGAAGCTCTTTTCCATTAGCTTCCAAAAAGCAGACGGCAAAGAACTGGCTGATGGCAAAGACCAAGTTTGCCATCAGCCAGTTCTTTG
>NC_041382.1:138078029-138158783 GCF_002162155.2 Triticum dicoccoides | reverse complement strand
CGGCCCAACTCCGTCCTTGGAGTTCTTTGCCGGCAAAACTTTCCGGGGTTTGTCACGTTGCCTGGTGAGGGTCGGCTTCCAGAGCTTGGATTGAGCTGGGAGCACTACGTGGCTGCCCCGGCCCCGCCGGATGAGATTATCGACGGTGTCGTGTGCGACACGAGGGCAGACATGGTGATCAGAAAGTTCTGGGTAATTTCTCCTTTACACATTTAAAAATCTTCAACTAGCTAGTTATTAATTGTACTAATCAATATTGTCTCATTTGATTGCAGAGATTCTATAGGTGTGAGGAGGGATACGAGGAGGACGCGGCACATGTTATTGAGAACGTCTGCAAGCGCCTACTCCAGAACTTACGGCACGAGGCTCGGGTGCAGGTTGTTCGAGACTACTACGCCTTGCGTGGTATCAAGAAGACCAAGCCGGCGTGCCGCGATAAGTTCTTGAGTAAGGAGCAGTACATGAAGGTAATTCTTAAGGCCTTCTCTACTTAAGTTCCTTCATTTAGTAATTCTTAGCCGTAGCGCTCAAGTTTCTATTTGCTAACTTAGGCGCCTCCGAGATGGTGTGTGGATCGGATGGATTGTTGGGAGGTGTTGGTCGATGAGTGGTGCTCAAAACAATGGCTAGCCCTCCACAACGAGGCCAAGGACAAACGTGCCCAAATGGAAGGTGTGCCACACCATCAAGGCAGCTCCAACTTATATCAGTTCGGGCGCAACTGGGTATGTGGTTTGCTTCATGATTCATGCAATTCATTCATCATGCTAGCTTGAGCCCTTTAATTACTAATTTTCATTGTTTCTCTCTTTCAGGCACGCTACAATAAGGCGGATAAGGTGCCAGAGGTGTACGACCTGTATGCCATGGCCCACACTGCCTCTTTCAAGAAAGTCAAGGCTTTCTCTCAGTCTGACCTCGATGATGCAAACAACTTCACCAACATCTCCTCCCACAACAAGCTCGTGAGATATAGAGATGAGGGGAAGGCGAGGAAAGGGGAGGACTTTAACCCGAGCCAGGGTCCCATTGATCCAGAGCTGTTGATGATATCTGGTGGCGGGAGGTCCCATGGCTCCATAGACATTGGAGATGGACTTATCCGTTGTCCTAGCACTCTCCCGGAGATCAAGGCGTGCCAGTCGAGCTCCGCTCCTGAGATAAGGCCTCGTGAACGTCCAGTGCAACTCGCCATCAAGGTTAGTGATACGTACTCAGTTATCTTTCTCCATTACATTGTGTGCGCTTCCATCAATGATTACAAATGGTCATGTGAGTGGTGTTGCAGGCTGCTATACAGAGTGAGAGAGATAGAACGGAGAAACTTCTGGCGGAGGCGGCGGAGAGGCAGCGGGAGTTGGAGGAGAGGACGACAAAGATGATGGAGGAGGAGAGGGCATGGAATGACATGCAGGCAAGGGCCATGTACGAGCTCCTTGTGGTAAGTTTCTTCTGCAGATTAGCCAAAACATTCATGTAGTGTTTGTCTCATTACTAACTAGTATGACTGAGTCGTCAAAACCAAATGTGCAGTCTGTGTGCGAGAAGACAGGTCAGACCACTCCGCCGATGCCAGTGATTGCTCCTGGGACCACGGTGAGTTTTATTTGAATGGACATTACTTGCTAGTCTTAACATTTGAGTGTCATCATGCTAACAAGACATTGGAAATGATCTTTGGTGCAGCGTAACTCCAGACAAGCATCGCACGATCCTTCTCCAACTACCGGCACGAGCCACCCCGCTCCTACACCTCCTGGATCTTGGTAAGTTTATCTAGTGTTTTGCTTAACAGATGCATAAAGACCTAGACTTAGCTTTATTTCCTCCAATGCTTACCGTAATGACCTAGACTTAGCTTCTTCTCCTCAAAAATGACTTAATAAGCTTACTGACCTCCAAAACCATCCATTTTACCTAAGTTAGCTCTAAAACGATCTGTACTTAGCTTACTTATGTCAAAAATTGCATAATTAGCTTAGTTAGCTCATAGACGATCCATTTTACCTAAGTTAGCTCTAAAATGACCCATTTTACCTAGGTTAGCTTATAAATGATCCAGTTCATCCAAGTTAGCTCAAAAATGACCCATTTTACCTAGATTAGCTCCTAAATGATCCATTTTACCTACGTTAGCTTTAAAATGACCCATTGCACCTAGGTTAACTCCAAAATGACCCATCTTACCTAGGTTATCTCATAAACGATCCATTCCAACTAATTTAGCTCATAAACGATCCATTTCACCAAGTTAGCTAAAAAACGATCCATTTCACCTTAAATGATCCATTTCACCTAAGTTAGCTCAAAAAGATCCATTTCAACTAAATTAGCTCATAAATGATCCATTTCACCTAAGTTAGCTCAAAAACGATCCATTTCAACTAAGTTAGCTCATAAATGATCCATTTCACCTAAGTTAGCTAAAAAACGATCCATTTCACCTTAGTTACCTCAAAAAGGATCCATTTGACCTTAGTTAGCTCATAAACGACCCATTTCAACTAAGTTAGCTCATAAATGATCCATTTCACCTTAGCTAGCTCATAAACGACCCATTTCAACTTAGTTAGCTCATATATGATCCATTTCATGTAAGTTAGCTCATAAATGATATACTCTTCTTGTTCTAGTCTTCTTCTTGTTCTACTCTTCTTGTTCTACTCTTCTTCTTGGTCTACTCTTCTTCTTGTTCTACTCTTCTTGTTCTAACTTTCTTATTTTTCATTTTGCAGATTTCATTCACTTGACGAAAGCTTGCATAGATGGAGTGCTCCTTATCCCTTTCTCTGTTTCTTTTGTATCGTTGAACTATGCATGTATCATTGGATGAAACTGTTGTAATATATATGGTTGGATGCCTCTATGTTGAACTTGTTATGTATGATGGAACTATGCATGTAATATATATGGTTGGATGATGAAGTTATGTGTTGGATATCTTATATGTTTGCTCTGTAATGGCTTTTTGAAATATATCTATATATGTCATATATATTTGTGATGAAAATTGTTGGATTTAATAAAAACAGATAAAAGAGCCAATATGCAGGCTCTTTGCCGTCTGCCACCGACGGCAACGGGCTCTTTGCCGTCTGCCGCGGATGGCAAAGAAGACACATGGCATCTAGCTGTGCTTCCAGGGAGCTGACCCATTTGGTCAGTTTGCCTACAGTGGCCGACGACAAAGACTTTGCCATCAGTGGCAGACGGCAAAGGCATGCCGTTAGCCACTTAACGGACTGACAGCGCAATTATTGCCGTCCGCTCTCTTTGCCGTTCGCCGCAGACGGCAAAGTAGCTATTTACCGTAGCCTACTTTGCCGGAGCCTTTTGCCGTCCGCGGCTGACGGCAAAGGCCTTTGCCGTCCGCCGTTCATGCCTTTGCCGTCCGCTGTGGCAGACGACAAAGTAGCATATTCCTGTAGTGCATGGTTCCCGAACCCGTAGGGTCTACACACTTAAGGTTCGGTGACACTAGAGTTGTTATGGATATAATATGTGGTTACCGAAGGTTGTTCGGAGTCCCGGATGAGATCCCGGACATGACGAGGAGCTTCGGAATGGTCCAGAGGTGAAGATCGGTATATTGGACGAAGAGTATTGGAGTCCGGGATTGTTCCGGGAGTACCAGGTGATGACCAGCGTGTCCGAAAGGGGTTTCGGAGGCCCCGGCAAGCGTTGGGGGTCTTTATGGGCAAAGGGGAGAGGGCACATCAACCCACTAAGGGGCTAAGCGCCCCTCCCACCCCATCTCACGTAACCAGGAGAGGTGGGGGCGCCACCCCTAGGGCAGCCGCCCCTCCCGGCTTGGGGGGCAAGTTTCCTAGGGGGTGGGGGCGCCCAAACCCATCTAGGGTTTCCCCTGTGGCCACCGCCCCTCCCCTAGGGAACCCTAGAGCGCCTCCCCCTCCTCCCTTTACCCTATATATAGTGAGGGAGAGAGAGGGCAGCCGCACCCTTCCCCTGGCGCAGCTCTCTTCCTCCTCCAACACCTCATCCTCCTCCGTAGTGCTTGGCGAAGCCCTGCCGGAGAACCACGAGCTCCATCACCACCACGCCGTTGTGTTGTCGGAGTTTTCCCTCAACTTCTCCTCTCACCTTGCTGGATCAAGAAGGAGGAGACGTCTCCCAACCATACGTGTTTTGAACGCGGAGGTGTCGTCCGTTCGGCGCTAGGATCATCGGTGATTTGGATCACGATGAGTACGACTCCATCAACCCCGTTCACTTGAACGCTTCCGCTTAGCGATATACAAGGGTATGTAGATGCACTCTCCTTCCCCTCGTTACTAGATTACTCCATAGATTGATCTTGGTGATGCGTAGAAAATTTTGAATTTCTGCTACGATCCCCAACAGTGGCATCATGAGCTAGGTCTATGCGTAGTTTCTATGCACGAGTAGAACACAAAGCAGTTGTGGGCGTCGATATTGTCAATTTACTTGCCGTTACTAGTCTTATCTTGATTCGGCGGCATCGTGGGATGAAGCGGCCCGGACCGACCTTACACGTACTCTTACATGAGACTGGTTCCACCGACTGACATGCACTAGTTGCATAAGGTGGCTAGCGGGTGTCTGTCTCTCCCACTTTAGTCGGATCGGATTCGATGAAAAGGGTCCTTATGAAGGGTAAATAGAAATTGGCATACCACGTTGTGGTTTTCGTGTAGGTAAGAAACGTTCTTGCTAGAAACCTATAGCAGCCACGTAAAAACTTGCAGCAACAATTAGAGGACGTCTAACTTGTTTTTGCAGCATATGCCTTGTGATGTGATATGGCCAAAAGGATGTGATGAATGATATATGTGATGTATGAGATTGATCATGTTCTTGTAATAGGAATCACGACTTGCATGTCGATGAGTATGACAACTGGCAGGAGCCATAGGATTTTTCTTAATTTATTTATGACTTGCGTGTCAACATAAACGTCATGTAATTACTTTACTTTATTGCCAAAGCGTTAGCCATAGTAGTAGAAGTAATAGATGACGAGACAACTTCAAGAAGACACGATGATGGAGATCATGGTGTCATGCCGGTGACAACGATGATCATGGAGCCCCGAAGATGGAGATCAAAAGGAGCAAAATGATATTGGCCATATCATGTCACTATTTGATTGCATGTGATGTTTATCATGTTTTACATCTTATTTGCTTAGAACGACGGTAGCTTAAATAAGATGGTCCCTCACTAAAATTTCAAGAAAAGTGTTCCCCCTAACTGTGCACCGTTGCGAAGGTTTGTCGTTTCGAAGCACCACGTGATGATCGGGTGTGATAGATTCTAACGTTCGAATACAACGGGTGTTGACGAGCCTAGCATGTACAGACATGGCCTCGGGACACATGTGAAACACTTAGGTGGACTTGACGAGCCTAGCATGTACAGACATGGCCTCGGAACATGGAAGACCGAAAGGTCGAACATGAGTCGTATAGAAGATACGATCAACATGAGACGTTCACCGTTGATGACTAGTCCGTCTCACGTGATGATCGGACACGGCCTAGTCGACTCGGATCATGTTTCACTTAGATGACTAGAGGGATGTCTATCTGAGTGGGAGTTCATTAAATAATTTGATTAGATGAACTCAATTATCATGAACATAGTCTAAATTGTCTTCGCAAATATGTTGTAGATAAATAGCTCATGTTGTAGCTCCATGTTTCAATACGTTCCTAGATAAAGATTAAGTTGAAAGATATTGTAAGCAATGATGCGGACTAGGTCCGTAGTCCGAGGAGTCTCCTCACTACTACACAGAAGGCTTACGTCTTTGATGCAGCGCTCGATGTGCAAACCCCTAGAACGTCATCTGTGGATGTTGTGAACACCTGACAGACACATCCTGAAGACTACTTGATAGTTTAGTGCACCATACTTTACGGCTTAGAATCGGGATTCCAATGAAGTTTTGAACGCCATAGAACATATGAGATGTTCCAAGAGCTGAAATTGGGATTTCAGGCTCATGCCCGTGTTGAGGTATGAGACCTCTGACAAGTTCTTTTGCCAACAAGATGGAGGAGAATAGCTCAGCTAGTGCGCATGTGCTCAGAATGTCTGGGTGCTACAATCACTTGAATCAAGTGGGAGCTAAAACTTCCAGATAAGATAGTGATTGATAGAGTTCTCTGGCCACTATCACTAAGCCATTAGATCTTCGTGATGAACTATGACATGCAAGGGATGGAGTTGATCCCGGAGTTGTTCGCGGTGCTTAAGATCGCAAAAGGTAGAAATCAAGAAGGAGCATCAAGTGTTGATGGTTTAACAAGACCACTGGTTTCAAGAAGGGCAAGGGCTAGAAGGGAAACTTCATGAATGGCAAACCAGTTGCCGCTCCAGTAAAGGAACCCAAGGTTGAACCCAAACCCGAGACTAAGTGCTTCTATTGTAAGGGGAACGGTCACTGGTAGCGGAACTACCCCAAATACATGGTAGATAAGAAGGCTGGCAACTTCAACAAAGTATATACGTGTTATTAATGTGTACCTCACTAGTACTCCTAGTAGCACCTAGGTATTGATACCGGTTCAGTTACTATTATTGGTGACTTGTGCAAAAGCTACGGACTGAACGGAGACTGGCTAAGGGCGAGGTGATGATGTGTGTTGGAAGTGTTTCCAAAGTTGATGAGATCACCATCGCACGCTCCATCTGCCTTCGGGATTAGTATTGAACCTAGATAAATGTTATCAGGTGTCTATGTTGAGCATGAATATGATTAGATCATGTTCATTGCAATACAGTTATTCATTTAAGTTAGAGAATAATGGTTATTCTGTTTACATGAATAATACCTTTCATGGTCATGCACCCTTTGTGAATGGTTCATTGAATCTCGGTCATGGTAATACACATGTTCACGCCAAAAGATGTAGAGTTAATAATGATAGTACCACTTTCTTGTGGCACTGCCGCTTAGGTCATATTGGCGTAAGATGCATGAAGAAACTCCATGTCGATGGATGTTTGGAGTCACTTGATTTTGAATCGCTTGACACATGTGAGCCATGCCCCATGGGCAGGATGACTAAGACCCCGTTTTCAGGTACAATGAAATGGGCAAGTGACTTGTTGGAAATCATACATGCTGATGCGTGTGATCCAATGAGAATTGAAGCGTGCGGTGGATATCGCTATTTTCTCATCTTCACTGACGATTTGAGTAGATATAGGTATATCTACTTAATGAAGCACAAGTCTGAAACGTTTGAAAAGTTCAAGCGATTTCAGAGTGAAGTTAAGAATCATCATAACAATAAGATCATGTTCCTACGATCTAATCAAAAGGGGATTTTCTGAGTTATGAGTTTGGCAATCACTTAAGACATTGTGGAATTGTTTCACAGTTGAAGCCACCTGGAACACCACAAGGTAATGGTGTGTCCGGATGTCGTAATCGAACACTATGAGATATGGTGCGATCTATGATGTCTCTTATCAATCTACCATTTTCATTTTGAGGTTATGCGTTAGAGACAGCTGCATTCACTTTAGATAGGACACCATCTAAGTCCGTTGAGACGACGTCGTATGAACATTGGTTTGGCAAGAAACCAAAGTTGTCGTTTCTTAATGTTTGGGGCTGTGATGCTTAAGGCTTCAGCCGGAGAAGCTCGAACCCAAAGTGGACAAACACATCTTCATAGGATACCCAAAGGTGACAGTAGGGTAGACCTTCTATCTCAGATCCGAGGGCAAATTGTTTGTCGCTAAGAACGGGCCCTTTCTCGAGAAGGAGTTTCTCTCGAAAGAATTGAGTGGGAGGAAGATAGAACTTGATGAGGTTGTCGAACCTTTACTTCAACCAGAGAGTGATGCAACACAGAAAGATGTTTTGTGTGGCGCCTACGTCTGTTGAATAGGAAGTTAATGATAGTGATCATGAAGCTTCGGATCAAGTTGCTATCGAACCTCGTAGGTCGACAAGGATATGTACTACTCCTAAGTGGTACGGTAATCCTGTCTTAGATATCATGTTGTTAGACAACAATGAACCTACGAGCTATGGAGGAGCGATGGTGGGCCCATATTCCGACAAATGGTTAGAAGGAATGAAATCCGAGATAGGATCCATATATCAAAACAAAGTATGGACTTTGGTGGACTTGCCCATTGATCGGCAAGCCATTGAGATAAATGGATCTTTAAGAAGAAGACGGACGTGGGCGGTAGTGTTACCGTCTATGAAGCTCGACTTGTGGGAACGAGTCTTTTCACAAGTTCAAGGAGTTGACTATGATGAGAATTTCTCACCCGTAGCGATGCTTAAGTCCGTCGGAATCATGTTAGCACTAGCTGTATTTTTCGATTATGAAATCTTACAAATGGATGTCGAAACAAGTTTTCTTACCAAGTTTTCGTAAGAAAGAGTTGTATGTGATACAGTCAAAGTTTTGTCGATCCTAAGGATGCTAAAAGGTATGCTGGCTCCAGCGATCCTTCTATGGACTAGAGCAAGCATCTCGGAGTCAGAATATATGCTTTGATGGAGTGATCAAAGCTTTTAGGTTTATACAATGTTTGCTAGAAACTTGTATTTACAAGAAAGTGAGTGGGAGCACTACAACATTTCTGATAAGTGTATGTGGATGACATATTGTAGATCCGAAATAATTTAGAATTTCTGGAAAGCATAAACGGTTGTTTGAAGAGTGTTTTTCAAAGGAAGACCTGGATAAAGTTGCTTACATATTGGGCATCAAGATCTATAGAGATAGATCAATACGCCTGATGATACTTTCAAAGAACGCACACCTTGACATGTTTTTGAAGGAGTTCAAAATAGATCAGTCAAAGAAAGGGTTCTTACCTGAGTTGTAAGGTGTGAAGTTGAGTAAGACTCAAAGCTTGACCACGGCAGAAGAAAGAGGAAGGACGAAAGCCGTCCCCTATGCTCTTGTCATAGGCTCTATATGGTATGCCATGCTAAAGTACCGCACCTAATGTGTGCCTTGCCACATGTCTGGCAAGAGTGTACAAAGGTGATCTAGGAATGGATCACCAGATAGCAATCAAAATTATCCTTAGAGGAATAAGGAAATATTTCTCGGTTATGGAGGTGATAAAGAGTTCGACATAAAGAGTTACGTCGATGCAATCTTAACACCTATTCGGATAGCTCTGAGTAGAGATACCGGATACGTATAATGGATCAATAAGTTGGAATAGCTCCAAGTGGAACGTGGTAGCAACATCTACGATATAAAGTTTTGCGAAATACATAGGGATCTGAATATGGCAAGACCCGTTGACTACAACATCTCTGTCGGTGTCAAAACTAGCGGAGCTCGCGTAGGGGGTCCCGAACTGTGTGTCTAGGCCGGATGGTAACAGGAGGCAAGGGACACGAAGTTTTACCCAGGTTCGGGCCCTCTCAATGGAGGTAAAACCCTACGTCCTGCTTGATTAATATTAATGATATGGGTAGTACAAGAGTAGATCTACCACGAGATCAGAGAGGCTAAACCCTAGAAGGTAGCCTATGGTATGATTGTTGATGTGTATGTTGTCCTACGGACTAAAACCCTCCGGTTTATATAGACACCGGAGAGGGTTAGGGTTACATAGAGTCGGTTACAATGGTAGGAGATCTGAACATTCGTATCGCCAAGCTTGCCTTCCATGCCAAGGAAAGTCCCTTCCAGACACGGGACGGAGTCTTCAATCTTGTATCTTCATAGTCCAGGAGTCCGGCTGAAGGTATAGTTCAGCTATCTGAACACCCCCTAATCCAGGACTCCCTCAGTAGCCCCTGAACCAGGCTTCAATGACGACGAGTCCGGCGTGCAAATTGTCTTCGGCATTGCAAGGCGGGTTCCTCCTCCAAGTACTTCATAGAAGATTTTAAACACAAAGATAGTGTCCGGTTCTGCAAAATAAGTTTTCCACATATTGCCATAGAGAGAATAATATTTACACAAATCTAATCTGCTGACGTATTCCGTGGTGCGACAAACCACGGCCAAGCCTTTATCCGAGTTGTTTAATTATCCCACCTCAGCGCGTCATGCGAGGCGGCTTCCTTGGCATGTCTTGTCAAAGCAGAGATCGTGCCCCCTTATTCCAGGATTCTCATCAATACGGGCGTGGGTAACCCAACCGCGCCTTTGATTACGGCGCTTGGAGATAAGCAAGTTTTACCAGGCTGGTGGGGACATGTAGTCGCGTCCACCAATATAAGGGGATAACGATCCACCTTTTCACCCACGCCTTCTTCCTCCTTTGCCTATCCATTCTTGAGCACTCGAGCTCCAGCGCCCAAGTCCGCACTACCACCTCAACCTTCTCCAGTCATGTCCGGAGTGGGAGGCAAGTGGATGGTCTCCTCCGTCACGAAGGGACACATCAAAAAGCTGAGGAAGGCCGGGTATCTGGCTAGCGACATCGCGCACCGGCTTCCCGAAACGGGGCAGCTCATCCCCACTCCCAGGCCCCATGAGAGGGTGGTATTCCTCCCCCATTTCCTACGTAGACTGGGCTTCCCTCTGCATCCATTTGTCCGGGGGCTCATGTTCTACTACAGCCTGGATTTCCACGATCTGGCCCCGAACTTTGTCCTCAACATCTCGGCGTTTATCGTCGTGTGTGAGGCTTTCCTCCGCATCCGCCCCCATTTCGGCCTATAGCTTAAGACTTTTAACGTCAATCGAAGGTGGTGCGCGGCAGCCAGACGGAGTGCGGCGGTGCCATGGTTGGCAAGATGGCCAACGTCCTGTGGCTCGAGGGCTCCTTTGTGGAGACGCTGAAGGGGTGGCAATCATGGTGGTTTTACGTCACCGAGCCACGCGACGCCGAATGGGTCACACCCCCTGAGTTTCGATCCGGCCCCCCTACGCAGCTCACCTCCTGGAAGGAGACAGGCCTGTCTTGGGGTAAAAAAGGAGAGCTGACCGGACTCGAAACATGCATCCAAACCCTGGTGGACAAGAAGCTCAAGCTTGTCAACGTAGTCCAGGTTATGCTCATCCTCCTGATCCTCCCGTGTCAACGATGGGCCTTCAAGCTGTGGGAGTTCGACCCGGCGCAGCATCAAACTCTAAACAGGCTCTTCGACACGACGTACAAAGATGCCTGTAGGATGCTTTTCAAGGGCGCCGAGGCTCCCGCATCCGCTGCCGAGGATCGCGGATTCAGTACTCAGCGTCACGCTCATGCGGTAAGCTGTTTTTGTCCTTTTACAGGGTATCAGTTTTTCACAGTTTGACTTTATGCGGGATCTAAGCTCCCTTATCTTTGATAGGATTGGGAGGTGACGTCCGGACAGGTCAACTGTCCGGCTCCCTTGCCTGAAGGCCCAGCGGACGCTCGCTTGGCAAAGCTGCTAGTTCCGGCGCCCTATGTGGTGCCGGAGAAGAAGGAGACGAAAAGGGCCACGGGGACTCGAAAGAGCGCCCGGCGCCAGGAGGTGTCAGATTCATCATCCGGCGGTCCCGAAGCGCCTTCCTCTTGCGAAGACGAGGAGGAAGAAGAAGAAACCTCTCCCCCTCCAGCGGGAGGAGAGAAGAAAAGGAAGGCCGCCCTCTCTGAGGAGGCCGGAGGGTCCAAGAAGGGGAAAACCCTTCCTCCGGACTACTCCACCGACGCCGACGACGGCGGAGATGAGTGGCAGCCCAGGGCCAAGCCCCTAGCAAAATCATAAGTATCAGGATACCGGAGTAATTCATAGTATTCGTTTATTGCACAGCTTTCCCTTATGTCGAATATGCTTATGCAGCCCACCCAAAGACCGACTCGACGCGTCGTCGAGCGGCTCACTGGACTCGTCGGATGTGAACTCACTTCCGACGGCTTCCTCCCCCGCCCTACGGACGACACCTAGGTGTTGTCCCAACAGGTTCCAAGCAGGGAGGAGGTGGTCCCGGAGGCGCCGCAAGGCGACCTCCCGGACTCCACGAGTAAAGGGGATGAAATCCCCCAGGGCTCCAAGTCCGGATCTAGGCCAGACACCGCTCCAGAACCTTCAAAGGTTCCGGAGTCCGGCGGGGGACCTCATTCCAAGAGGAGCAAGTCCACCATGCCGGCGGCCTCCGTCCAACCAGAGGCGCCGGACAATATGCTGGAGGCGCTCCAAGGTGCCTCCATCGACGAGGAGCACCGCGCTATTATGAGTGCGGTGGTCCAGAAGGTTCAGTCCGCAAAAAACGGACTGACTGAAGCTTGTATTAGCCTTTGACAGGCTTCAAGGTAAGTAAAGAAAGTGTAAATAATAGTACCGCATAGACAGTAGCCCCTGATGCTCTGTTTGGCGTTCGGGAAGAAAAAGCCGAATAGAGGATCAAATAGAATTCGTAGGAGTCTAACAAAAATGAGTCAATATGCATGTGTAGGCTACCCTGCTTGCGTCCGCCGCACTGACTGCGGAAGTGGACACGCTAAAGCAGGACCTCGAAAGGTCCGAGCAAGAGCTCGAGCGTGCCAAGAAGCAGCTCGAGGACAATGAAGGTAAGAAATACCTTGTTAAAAATATATATATAAAAAAGGTGCAATTGCAAAAAATGACAGGATTATCGTGGCTATTGTAGGGGCGACGTCTGAGGTGGCGACCCTTAAGCAAGCGCTGGACGAGGCTGAGAAGAATTCGGCCTCGGAGCGCACCGAGCAGGAGAAGTATGAGGCCGAGGTTGGCAAGGTGCGGCAAGAGCTCCAGGCTCTCATGGAAAAACATGAGAGTTTGGAGCGTGACTCGAAGACGCAAGCGTCCGAGCTTGCGGTGGCTATTGAAAATGCCAAATCTGCCAAGGCGGAATCCCAGAAGACCCTCCAGGAGTTGGATGAGGTGAAGAAGATAGCGGCGGGTAAGGCATTCTTTATGCAAAGTAAACACATAAACGTGAGTTACTTGATACTTACCCGGATCCGGAGCTCTCCAGGGGCATTTGCAGATCTTCCCCGGAGTGTATCCGATGCCGCCGCATTCTATCGAACCAAGGAGGGCAGCTCGACGGAGAAGGTGTTCTGGTCTCAGTATGCTGAGGCCGGACACCCCGTGCCCCTGAGCGACCAGCTGAAGCAACTGGTCGAGCTCCACAAGGCGGCCGAACAAGCCATGAAGGGCCTCCTAGTTCGGCTGTGGCCTGGAGACGCTCTACCTGGGAGCTATTTCGGGTTGGTGCGGCGGCTGGTGGAGGCCTGTCCAAGGCTCGAAGTCATCAAGCGCTCCGTCTGTATTGAAGGTGCCCGTAGGGCCTTTGCTCGTGTTAAGGTGCACTGGGGCAGGCTGGATGCGGAGAAGCTTGTGAAGGACGGGCCACCAGCGGGGAAAGAGCATCGCAAGCCCGAAAATTACTATAAGGATGTTCTGAAGGGTGCTCGCCTTGTGGCGGGTGAATGTACTAGGGATGTAATTTTTGAGTAAAACTCGCTCGTGTTTGTCCTATGCGCTGAAAACTTGTTCATATGCGCTGAGCAATGCTGCTTGAATTTAAAATATTACCTTCTGTGCGGTTGTTTATCAATACTGAGAGATGGCGAGTCGTCGGCTTCTGCCCCCTTGCCGCTACTGCTGGGGCGTTCGGGGATAAACATGGGCGCTCTTTTTCCCATATTTGGGTCCTTCGAGGGAGGCGCTCAGCCCAACGAACAAGGCAATCGGACTATAATGCGTGAACACTCTCACTTAGCCATAGAATTCTATAATTTTAAATTTCAGCGAAGCCCCTAGTATTCGGAAGACTGAGTTCGGGGCGCTATCCACGCCTTGGCCGGACAGAGCTGGCTCCTCGCCCTAAGCGGCATAAGTCTTTAGGGACTCGAAAAAACCTCTCGAATAGCGAGCAGCTCTCGCTTCATCATGACAGTCAGTTTTAGCTTTCTCCACTGAGGTGCTCGACCCAGCTCAACCGGGGCACAATCGCAGTGGTTCTCCTAGTGCTACCTTAGCCGATATAGCGGAACGTAAGGCACCAAAACATAGGAGCCGGGAAAACCCAACTATTGACCCAAGACATGATTCGGAGCCGATGATATAATGCTATAAGTTCGGGGTGCCGCACTTGTTAAAGTGTTTGGACTTCTCACACCATATTGAGGGGTACTAAAGCCACTGGCGTATTTTGGCCGTACCAACGTGTACGGGTGCAACATGTCGTTTAAGGAACATATATAAAAAAAGGTAATGCAAAAATAGATGAAAGCTATGCATTGTTTATTAAAGAGGGCTGCGATCAAAGCAGAACGATACAAATAATGTGATAAGCAAAAAGTTGGACTATTTAATATGTCTGTTTCAGGGGCAAGCTGCGGAATAGTATGCGAAACGGGTATACTGCTCGTGATAGAGACCACCTGGGAGTTCCGTAATGCGACGTGGCTTGTCTGCATCCCTGGTTCTTGCATCGTTTGTGCGGCAATTGAACTGCCGAACAGGCCTTCCGAAGAATGGAGTCCTGAAAGTAAGAGAAAATGAAAAAATGGGCAGCCCCTGGTACGGTTTAAGCCGTGTATTGGGCGTGCCGTGATGGTGCCCCTCCCCTTGTGCCCATGGTATCTCTAGAGCGTAATTATGTACGCGAAGTACTGGCGTCACCTTTTTGCTAGGGTTGGGGTTGGGGCCGCATTGCTACGCCTGCTCGGAACGTGCCAGGCAGTCTTGTTGTAGGTTACTCCAGGTGCGCTTGACGGTGTCCGGACATTTAATGGCCGGACTGGAGATCTGCTAGGAGAGGCTGCTTTGTACTTCCGCTGCAAGGGCCTCCGTGTGCTCCTCCGTTCGGAGGGAGCGTTCTGTGTTTCCATTGACCGTAATTACTCCATGAGGGCCTGGCATCTTGAGCTTAAGGTATGCGTAGTGCGGTACCGCATTGAATTTGGAAAATGCGGTTCGTCCGAGCAGTGCATGATAGCCACTACGGAATGGGACTATGTCGAAGATCAATTCCTCGCTTTGGAATTTATCCGGGGATCCGAAGACCACTTCAAGTGTGACTGAGCCTGTACAGTTGGCCTCTACACCTAGTATTATGCCTTTAAATGTTGTTTTGGTGGGCTTAATCCTCGAGGGATCGATGCCCATTTTTTGCACTGTATCCTGGTAAAGCAGGTTCAGGCTGCTGCCGCCGTCCATGAGGACTCTAGTGAGATGAAATCTGTCAATAATTGGGTCTAGAACCAATGCGGCAAATCCACCATGATGGATGCTAGTGGGATGGTCTCTTCGATCAAAGGTGATCGGGCAGGAGGACCATGGGTTGAACTTTGGGGCGACTGGCTCTACCGCGTATACGTCCCTTAACGCGTGCTTCCGCTCCCTTTTGGGGACGTGGGTGGCGTATATCATGTTCACCGTCCGCACTTGTGGGGGAAAACCCTTCTGTCCATTGTTGTTCGGCGGCCGGGGCTCCTCGTCATCATCGCTATGCAGCCCCTTGTCTTCATTGTCGGCGCTTAACTTGCTTGTCTGCTTGAACACCCAACAATCCCTGTTGGTGTGATTGGCCGGCATTTCAGGGGTGCCATGTATTTGGCACAAGCGTTCGAGTATTCGGTCCAAGCTGGACGGGCCCCTAGGATTCCTTTTGAATGGCTTCTTCCGCTGACCGGATTTAGAGCCTCTGAATCCGGCATTAACTGCCTTATCCTCAGCATTGTCGCTGTTAATGCGGCGCTTCTGCTTGTTGCGACGTGACCTGCCACTAATGTCCCTGGTGTCCGAACTACCAGGGTTCTTGGTCATATTGTTGCTACGAGAGAGCCAGCTGTCTTCTCCCGCGCAAAAGCGGGTCATGAGTGTCGTGAGTGCTGCCATAGATTTCGGCTTTTCCTGTCCGAGGTGCTGGGCCAGCCAATCGTCATGGATATTGTGCTTGAAGGCTGCTAGGGCCTCAGCATCCGGACAGTCGACTATTTGATTTTTCTTTGTTAGGAAGCATGTCCAGAATTGTCTGGCCGATTCCTCTGGCTGCTGGATTACGTGACTTAGGTCATCGGCGTCTGGGGGTCGCACATAAGTGCCCTAGAAATTGTCGAGGAATGCGGCTTCCAGGTCCTCCCAACAACTGATTGATCCTATTGGAAAGCTGTTGATCCAATGCCGAGATGGTCCTTTAAGCTTGAGTAGGAGGTATTTGATGGCGTGAAAATCATCGCTGCGGGCCATGTGGATATGAAGGAGATAATCCTTGATCCATACCGCAGGGTCTATTGTGCCATCATACGATTCGATGTTTATGGGTTTGAAACCCTCGGGGATTTGATGATCCATTATTTCGTCTGTAAAGCATAGTGGGTGTGCGGCGCCTCTGTACTGGGCGATATCATGACGTAGCTCCAATGAGCTTTGTCTACTCTGTTCGGCCCTACTGAATGTGTGGCCGGCGTGACGGTTACCGTCTCGAGCCGTGGGGTTCCCACGCGATCCGTAGATCGATCGTGTTTGCCTTGCCTTGTCCTCCAACATGTCTCGTAAGTCCGGCGCATATTCCCGTGCCTTAGTACGGGGTGCGGCTTGAGTGGAGGGTCGGGAGGCCTCTCTGTCGCGGCCACGAGGTGGCCATTCGGCCGCATCAAGTGCTTCCTCCTCTAATTGGGGTAGCAACCTGCGCTTTGGGTAACTCTTGGAGGGGCGTTCGAGTTTATGCTCTTCGGCCGCAAGGACTTCAGTCCATCTGTCAACCAGCAAATCTTGATCAGCTCTGAGCTATTGCTGTTTTTTCTTGAGGCTTCTTGCCATGGCGATAAGCCTGCGTTGGAAACACTTTTGCTCAACGGGATCCTCTGGCACGACGAATTCGTCGTCGTCGAGGCTTGCCTCGTCTTCGGAGGGAGGCATATAATTATCGTCCTCAACCTCTCTGTCTGCCGCTCTCTCATGAGGGCTGGTTTCTCCATCCTCCTGTGCTAAATCTTGCTGGAGGGGGTTTTCTTCGGCGCTTTCTGAAGTATTATTATCTCCCGTGGTGGAATCACTGTGTTTGTTTTGGCGGGATTTTGAGCGGCGCTGCTGACGCCGGCGCTTAGGCTGTTTCTTGGAGGGGTCACCCTCCGCTGTTCCATCGCCATCTCCCTCTTTTGGGGTGCACACCATGTATATGTCATATGACAAGGTGGCTTTCCAGGGCCTATTAGGCGCTGGTTCTTCATCATCTCCGTCATCGGCGTCCATACCGTCGATGTCTTCGGAGTCGAAGTTGAGCATGTCAGTTAAGTCGTCGACAGTGGCTACAAAGTGGGTGGTGGGTGGGCTTTGAATTTCTTCATCGTCCGTACCCCAACCTTGCTGACCGTAGTCCGGCCAGGGCTCTCCTGATAAATAGAGAGACTTCAGTGACTTCAGGATATCGCCGAAAGGCGAGTGCTGAAAGATGTCCGCGGCCGTGAACTCCATGATCGGCACCCAATCGGATTCGATTGGCAGGGGCGCGGACTGTTCGGAGTCCAGAGAAGAATCCGGCTCCATGGAGTCACGAGTCTCGTAGAGTGCGGGGCTGGTGTTTGGCTCAATCGCCGTTGGGATCACAGCCCCCGAGGCGGCATCCAACCACCCATCCTCGATCGGCGTGGTTGTCTCCGAATTAAGGGTCGAAGCCGATGCGGGTGCGGCCTCCAGGGCACTGTTCGGCGGCAGAGCTAAATCATGCTTGTCGGATAGTGCGGCGTGCTCGGCAGTGGCTCGAATCTGTTGAAGATCAAGTCCCCGCGGATGTCAGCCGTGTAGTTTAAACTTCCAAATCTGACCTGACGGCCAGGGGCATAGCTTTCGATCTGCTCCAGACGGCCAAGCAAATAGTGCAAAGCCGCCGAAGACGAAGATCTGTCCAGGGAGGAATGTCTCACCCTGGACTGCATCACCATTGATGATCATAGGAGCCATCGGGCCTGACGGCGATGGCACAGAGGAACTCTCAATGAAAGCACCAATGTCGGTGTCAAAACCGGCGGATCTCGGGTAGGGGGTCCCGAACTGTGCGTCTAGGCCGGATGGTAACAGAAGGGACACGAAGTTTTACCCAGGTTCGGGCCCTCTCGATGGAGGTAACACCCTATGTCCTGCTTGATTAATATTGATGATATGGGTAGTACAAGAGTAGATCTACCACGAGATTAGAGAGGCTAAACCCTAGAAGCTAGCCTATGGTATGATTGTTGATGTGTATGTTGTCCAACGGACTAAAACCCTCCGGTTTGTATAGACACCAGAGAGGGTTAGGGTTACATAGAGTCGGTTACAATGGTAGGAGATCTGAACATCCGTATCGCCAAGCTTGCCTTCCACGCCAAGGAAAGTCCCTTCGGGACACGGGACGGAGTCTTCAATCTTGTATCTTCATAGTCCAGGAGTCCGGCTGAAGCTATAATTCGGGTATCCGAACACCCCCTAATCCAGGACTCCCTCACTCTCTCACAAGCATAACATGATCAAACCCAGAACTCATTCAGTATTCATCACATAGTGATGTGAACTAGATTAGTGACTCTAGTAAACTCGTTGGATGTTGGTCACATGGCGATGTGACCTGTGAGTGTTAATCACATGGTGATGTGAACTAGATTATTGACTCTAGTGCAAGTGGGAGACTGTTGGAAATATGCCCTAGAGGCAATAATAAATTAGTTATTATTATTATTATTATATTTCATTGTTCATGATAATCGTTTATTATCCATGCTAGAATTGTATTGATAGGAAACTCAGATACATGTGTGGATACATAGACAACACCATGTCCCTAGTAAGCCTCTAGTTGACTAGCTCGTTGATCAATAGATGGTTACGGTTTCCTGACCATGGACATTGGATGTCATTGATAACGGGATCACACCATTAGGAGAATGATGTGATGGACAAGACCCAATGCTAAGCCTAGCACAAAGATCGTGTAGTTCGTATGCTAAAGCTTTTCTAATGTCAAGTATCATTTCCTTAGACCATGAGATTGTACAACTCCCGGATACCGTAGGAGTTCTTTGGGTGTGCCAAACGTCACAACGTAACTGGGTGGCTATAAAAGTTCACTACAGGTATCTCCGAAAGTGTCTGTTGGGTTGGCACGAATCGAGACTGGGATTTGTCACTCCGTGTAACGGAGAGGTATCTCTGGGCCCACTCGGTAGGACATCATCATAATTTGCACAATGTGACCAAGGAGTTGATCACGGGATGATGTGCTACGGAACGAGTAAAGAGACTTGCCGGTAACGAGATTGAACAAGGTATCGGATACCGACGATCGAATCTCGGGCAAGTACAATACCGCTGGACAAAGGGAATTGTATACGGGATTGATTGAATCCTCGACATCGTGGTTCATCCGATGAGATCATCGTGGAACATGTGGGAGCCATTATGGGTATCCAGATCCCGCTATTGGTTATTGGCCGAAGAGTTGTCTCGGTCATGTCTGCATGGTTCCCGAACCCGTAGGGTCTACACACTTAAGGTTCGGTGACGCTAGAGTTGTTATGGGATATAGTATGTGGTTACCGAAGGTTGTTCGGAGTCCCGGATGAGATCCCGAACATGACGAGGAGCTCTGGAATGGTCCGGAGGTGAAGATCGGTATATTGGACGAAGGGTATTGGAGTCCGGAATTGTTCCGGGAGTACCAGGTGATGACCAGCGTGTCCGAAAGGGGTTTCGGAGGCCCCGACAAGCATTGGGGGGCCTTATGGGCCAAGGGGAGAGGGCACATCAGCCCACTAAGGGGCTGAGCGCCCCTCTCACCGCATCTCACGTAACCAGGAGAGGTGGGGGCGCCATCCCTAGGGCAGCCACCCCTCCCGGCTTGGGGGGCAAGTTTCCTAGGGGGTGGGGGCGCCCAAACCCATCTAGGGTTTCCCGTGTGGCCGCCGCCCCTCCTAGGGCGTCTCCCCCTCCTCCCTTTCCCCTATATATAGTGAGGGAGAGAGAGGGCAGCCGCACCCTTCCCCTGGCGCAGCCCTCTTCCTCCTCCAACACCTCATCCTCCTCCGCAGTGCTTGGCGAAGCCCTGCCGGAGAACCACGAGCTCCATCACCACCACGCCGTCGTGCTGTCGGAGTTTTCCCTCAACTTCTGCTGTCACCTTGCTGGATCAAGAAGGATGAGACGTCTCCCAACCGTACATGTGTTGAACGCGGAGGTGCCGTCCGTTCGGCGCTAGGATCATCGGTGATTTGGATCATGACGAGTACGACTCCATCAACCCCGTTCACTTGAACGCTTCCGCTTAGCGATCTACAAGGGTATGTAGATGCACTCTCCTTCCCCTCGTTGCTAGATTACTCCATAGATTGATCTTGGTGATGCGTAGAAAATTTTGAATTTCTGCTACGATCCCCAACACCTCAAGGACAAAAGAGTGAAATTTGTTAATGTAGGCTTTAAGAATGACATGGATGTCCTGCGTCGGATAGGTCTTGTTGTAGGCCAGCCCTTCGATCTCCAGAAGGCAAGCCTGGTGTCCTCCTCTCAACCTTCAATGCTGACCCTGGCAGCAGCCATGATTGATCCTTCGTACGCTAAACTTAAGAAACCTCATTCATCATGCATGGGAGTCGAAGACATTAGATGAAGATCACATCCTGTACGCAGCAATGGAGGCCTACCTTTGTTTAAATATCTACAAGGGTTGGATGAAGAAGCAGAGGATAGTGTCCGATTCAAGCAAAGAAGCATCGGCGAAGAGGAAGAGGAAGAGGGACGAGGACGAAGTCGAGGACGTGGACTCAGACTCCGAGTAGGTGGCAGTGCCGTCGCTCATGCTAGTTCTACTGCAGTGTCAAGAGGACTAGTTGCTTAGTTTATTTTCAAGGGTGTGTTGTGTTGAGGCCCCAGCAGAACTATGTTTATGTTCTTTCTCGTTATTTGAACTCTTTAGTACGTACAGTAGTACTAGTACTATGTCTTACTACTATTCTTCTTGCAGTTGGTACTACTGCTCGTATCTTCGTGTTCCTACTGTACTTAATACATTCATACTTGTAGTATAATTTGGGTCAGTCGATTTGTGAAAGAAGTTCGACGGAGCGAAGGAAGAAGACGGCAGAAGAGGTGGAAGAAGCCCTTCTAGCCATCCATGTTGCATCAAGCGGCTCACATGAGTCGACTGACCCAAATTGCTCCTTCAGATTGCAGGATCCACGTGGCATTCAAGGTCTTGAAGGTAGATTCCGTGTCCGCACCCGGTTTGCGGGCTTGACGCGCGCGCGACCGGCTTCCGCCGCGACAGCCACCATGCGCGCCTCCTCCACGCAGGCGGAGACGACAATGACACGCTAGTTCCTCCTCGTCGGCGTGCTGGAGCACGCGGTCATCCTCCTCTTTGTACGCTGCGTGCATAGACACGGCTCCACCAGCTGCTCGCGTGCTTGGCAGCGCGGCGGCATCACGAGGAGGGACTGCAGATGACATGAGCGGGCGAGCCTTCGGCTTCATGGCACAAGGATAGCGGCGACACGGCGGTGATGGGCGAGAAATTGTTGGCCGGAGTAGGCGGGCGCCGACATGCGCAACCGCGGCGGCAGCATATTGATGAGTGCGCGTGTGGGAGCTTACTTTAGTTTTATATATAAGGTTGGTCAAACTTAAAAGAAAATCATACTAGTACACATAAACATTAGACTTAGGCAGCACTTTTATTAGTTAGTACCACAGCCACGATACAGAATCCTGTGCAAGCGCGTGAACCGCGGCCGCGCGGTCGATCGAACGGTGCGTCACTGTGTCGCGCTCGAAGGACATCCACCGAACCTTTTTGTGTGTGTGAAAACATTCCTCGAATATTACTCAAGTTTTTTTCCTATGAAAGTTCTTGACGCTGCAATATTTCCATATATTTGAATTTAGCTCCAGTTCGTGTTTATTTGGATTTGGACGTTTTAGGTGTGCCCTAGTTTTTTTAATACTGATTTTGTGTGTGTGACTGAGAGAGAACGTGTGTATGTGTCCATATGTGTGTTGTGGCAGAAGGGCAATGTGGAGACGGTGTGCGTGTGATACAGAGATAGAGAGGTGTGAATGTGCAAATGATCATGCATGAGTGAGACATAGACAGATGCCGATACATTGTGTACACATGAGAGAACGGTCTTCTAGTTTACTTGTGTGTGTGAGAGAGAGAGATAGAGAGAGAGGGAGAGATAGAGACAGAGAGAGGAGCATCCATAACACAACAACCATCTCTCTCGATTCGTCCGTCCCTCGCACGGTCGCATGCAACACATGCATCAACGCACACATTTTGACACCCTCACCCGGCCCCTGCCCACCTCAAGGCCCGCACATTCTCTTCGTGAATACCCATTTCTCTGCTTAGGTTTGTTTTCTCTCAATATCTGACACACACACACACATAGAGAGAGAGAGAGAGACACACGCAGCACAACACACACACACACACTCCCCCGAGCACACAATTCATCCCCATCCAAGGTTATACGGCGACCACTCTCGCTTGTGCTTCTTTGCACCCCCAACATGCACAACACCTCAATCTTCAAAGAGGGCATCGAGCAGATCGAAGACGGTGACCACACCGCGCTAGAGAATGCGGGGTCATTTGGAAGCAGCGTGATGTGACGACGGCTGGCTGACTCCTCCCCACTCTCTCTCTCTCTCTCTCTCTCTCTCTCTCTCGCACACAAAATTACCAATCCCTCTCTCCCCCGCACAAAATTGTCAATCCCTCAACCCACGAGATCCTTCCCCTCTCGTCCATGTTTTTCCAGCTCTCTCATCAAACATGTTGTCTCTTCTCCTTCCACGTATACAGAATCCAGATGCACACGCATCTCATGTATATTACATGTATCCATCTTTCTCACAGACCTAACTTCTTCCTCTCTCTTTCTCTCTCTCTCTCTCTATCTCTCGCTCTCTCTATCTCGTTAGGTTTGTCTCCTACTCTCTCGTCCACATACATACAATCTTTCCTGCCCTATCTGTTCCATCTTCAAAAGCTCTCTCTGCATGTTTCATTCACACATTGGGATATGTCAAAATGTTGCTTCTATAATGGCTGATGTAGAGTTATGGTTGTTTTTGCTGCATCCTACAAAGTAATAACTATGAAATGCATTTAGATTCTCATTTGACTGGGATTATGTGAGTTTGAGCATGTTGTGAAGTACTATAGACCTTGTATACATCTTGGAATTCGACAATGATTGTAACTATTGAATTGTATAGACCATTACATTCGAAGTCAATAGCCTAATATATTTATTTCACAATTTCAACAAATGATTAGTTCACTACAAACTAAGAAAACAAATGTGTACTCCCTCCATTTTTATTTAAGTCCGCGTATTAGCATTGGTCAAAGTCAAGTTTTGTAAACTCTCAGAAAGCTTATAACAAAAAATATTAACATATACAATAACAAATAAATACCATTAGATTCATTGTTGAATGTACTTTCACATCATACATATTTGTTATGGTAAATGTTTACTTTCGTGTAAGTAACACCCTTTCAATTACTTTCGTGTAGCCTCGTGTTCTTTGATGTGTATATGTTGTAGTTTCTGTTTCTCTTAAGTGTGGTGTTCTTCGATGTGTAATAAGAAGAGTCTTAATCGTCCTAATACTTTCGTTTTTAGCTTGATGTAGGAAGTGGGTGTTCTCACCTTGTAGTCTGTTTTTATTTTTATTTTCCTTTTGAATTCACTTCTCCGAGTTCTGTTTATCTGGCTTCTACTAAATGGATCTAGGTTGCTCTAAGTATTGATCTAAAAAAGAAGTAACTTCATGTCAGGATGCAGTTCCTGCGAGGAGGGAAGTATGGTCAACCTCGAGATCATGTTTCCAAAATGAGGCTGGATTGCACACATGGTGCTAGTTCCTTAATGATGCTGGATTAGACACAAGGTGCAAATTCCCAGATGATGCTGGATTACACACAAGCCAGGTGGAGTCGTCAGCTGTTCGTGTCCTCGTGGCATTAGTAAAGGCTGAAAGAAAGTGTGCAACAGCCCTTGAGAATGTAGCTGAGTTCCTGAAGAAGCGAAAAGAGCAATCAGATGCTCTCTTCACCCAAGCCAAAGAAGAGATGGAAGAAGCAAGAAATAAGCGCAGAGGCAGAGCAGGCTAGGCGTCTCCTGCTATCTAAAACTGTTGTCAATACAAAATTTCCTTCATAATAGCTAGGTTCAAATGTTTATCCAGTCAGCATGCCTGTTGTGATGTTCGTGCATCTACTAATGTGGCACAAAATGTTTTTTTTCTGGTCATGTAATAACAGCAATTACTTCCCAAACAATAACAGACGAAGCATTGGACATGGTATAGTTCACGCGCAAGACCGACATTCCAAGTTCAACTTCCACATCAAACTCATGTCCATAGATATCTGCACATTCATACATAATGTCTACAACCATGATTCACTTCAAAGCCAAAAAAATGTGAGGAGAGTTATAAATAAAGAAAATCCTCTACTAGTTCCTGCTACCAGTGCGAGCACAACAAGTCAAGACCATGCGTAAATTAATTATATTTTAGTCATTTTTTGTGTTCTAAAATGCCTGTCGGCTCGCAGAAGGACGTGTTGCCGGCACACGCACGGATTCAATGAAGGCAGGGGGCAGTCTTAAGCTGGTTGCACGCGGCGAGGAGGCGTGCTCAGTCGGGCCTGCAGTGAGTGCGGCCCTCTTGGCCGGCGCGCCGGTTCAATGCCTGCGCTATGAGAGGTCACGTCCGTGTCAGAGCAATCACTCCCTCTAGTCCTTTTTTCTTTGGGTATAACAAAATCTCGTTTTCCATTCACATTTTACAAGTAAATTCACGAACAAACTTTGACCCAAAGTACGATGGGGACTAGTAAACCAGAATGGAGGTAGTAGTTTTTTTTAATAAAAGAAGGGTTTCCCCTTCCGATTTTCATTACTGAAAACCAGCATCTAAATCTAAACCATAGTATTTGCCGTAGAACTACCAGGTTCAACATCTCGCAACATAAACCCATACAACCTCCATCGCAAAAAAAACCATACAACCATACGCCAAGGAGGTATGTAGTACTATGAATTCCATTTTTGCTCCATACCAATCGTTCTAAAAACTACTTACTACTTATAACATGCCATTGAAAATCAGAACTCTTAACCCCGCTAAAAAAGATATTTTAAATGTGGCTACTCGATCTGTTGGGGATATTACTGCTGGGTGTAAACCGGCCTATCTGGGCCGGGTCAACTTCATTAGTAGTTCAAGAGTGCTAAAGCCCAGGAAGACAGATGAGGGCTGAAGGCCCGTAGTCGGTTTAAGACTTGTAGCTGTAAACCGGTATTTGTGTATGAACTTGTATTGTAAGTTAGGAATAAGGAGAGACCAACCCGGATACAAAAATTGACCGGTGTTGGGACTCTGTGAACCGACGGGCGTCACCCGTGTATATAAGGGGACGACCCGGCGGCGGTTCAAAGACAGACAACAACTCGACACATAGGCGAAGCTTGTTTGCTCCCTAGTCATCGAAACCCCATCAATTCCATCACAACTAGACGTAGGCTTTTACCTTCATCGAAGGGGGCCGAACTAGTATAAACTCTCTTGCGTCCTTGTGTCCGCTTTAACCCCTTCAAGCTAACCCGTCGCGATGGCTCCACGACTAAGTCCTTTCTCTAGGAGATCTGCCATGACAAAACCACGACAGTTGGCGCCCACCATGGGGCTATCACACGATGGTTCCAGTTCTTGGAGGGCCGCTTTAAAGGACTCGAGGGCTACGCTGTAGGCCGGATGACTAAGAGTCATCGCGGCAAGCTCTACATCGACGATGCAGGATGGGGCCCCGAGGCCGGCTCAGTTGAGTACGGGTACCGGGTCCCCTTTGGTGGCATTCACGTTTTCATTGGCAAGATCGGTGAACCGGGCCCTGAGCCGGACATCTGCACCGACCTCGTCGAGACGGCTCAGCGTGCGCGATCCGCCTGGGTTAAACCGGCCATAAAGCATGCCTTCATGGGAGTCATCCATGGAGGAAGTTATGAGGATGGATCGGAATCTCGCAGCGAGACTGTCGTTTGTTCCGATGATGAGTCATCAACCGGAGAAACTGAATCTCTTTATCAGCTACAAGACGGCCGGATTCGGGGCTGTTCCGATGGCGACAGTATTCCGGATCCCTCCGATCTGCCCAACCGGGTTGGAATGTTCATGGCCGGCACACAAGCAGCGCTTCATTCTTCGACTGCTGCGGCAACAACCTCCGGTTCAGCAACGGCGACGGTTGCCGGGGTAGGAGGCCCTGTGCGCCCGCCGGCTCAAGTTCTGTCAGAGCTTTTTGATGCATTGGTTGTGCTTATGGCGGAAGCTAATCCGGTGGATCAGGACATCCACAACGCGGAGATTGCAAAGATAAAGGAACAGATCACCCAGGCCAAGGCAGATCTGGCAGCCGAGGACACCAGGATGGCCACAGAGTGGGCCGCTTTAGACGCACAGGCCTATAGGCTCATGTTGGACCAGAGTGCGTCACAGGAAGTCATGAGGAGGAAGCACTGATCCCGTTTGCCTCCGGTTTTCGAGGCCAGAGACCTTTTCAACACTCCAGGAGCAAGAACCGGCAATCCGCTGGAGGGAAACCGGGCGGAAGCTCCTGGGACCGGTGCACCGGTTCAACCTCGTCAGATGGACCCGCCTCGTCAAAACACTGTTATACCTCAAGCTGTTTTAACACCTCCGGGTCACTACTCCAACCCGATGGACAATCTCGTTGCCGCTGCTGCACGGCTGGAGGCCATTCCAATTGAAGGTGACTCACAGCAGGCAGTAGAGACGCGATGGGTCAAGGAGCTTCTAAGGACAGCTTTGGTCCAACAGGAAACGTACTCGTACAGCCGCGACCGGATCCACTCGACCCCCCGTCCAAGCCGGAGCTATAGCAGACATATGGATGAACCGACAGTGTCGAGTAATGAACGACGTGGAGCACCCCGTGGCAACAACCCGGTGGGCGGTGCTGATAACGCTCAGGAAGTGGTGGACCGGGCCCGAGCGCACAGGAAGGCCGAGTTAGCCGCACAGCATCAGGCTCGACAGCTCACACCGGTTCGTCCAACTATCTTGATCGAACCTGGTGTTACTTCTAGTTCTTTGGGGGTGCCTTGCCTTATCCCCGCTTTACGCAATGTGCGTCTGCCCAAGGATTTCAAAGGCCCGCGCAAGGTACCAAATTACACGGCGGATCAACCTCCAGAGACATGGGTGGAGAGCTATGAGATGGCCATGGAGATGCTTGATGTGGATGACGCGGCGTGTGCGAAATACTTCACCATGATGCTTGAAGGAATGGCCCGTACTTGGTTAAAAAGCTTGCCAGCTAATTCTATCAGTTCATGGGCCCAATTACGAGCCCGGTTTATCAGCAATTTCAAGGATACATGTAAACAGCCTATGTGGATAGTGGACTTAGCTGCCTGCGTCCAGGAGGAAGGAGAGTCAACGACTCATTGGGTGCGCCGGGTTTCACAAGTGTTGCACTCATCAAACCGCATCAACGCTGACACCGCACTATTAACCCTAGAAGGCAACTGCCAGTTTGGGCCCCTAAAGCTGAAGTTGGGACGGAGGAAGCATCATTGCACTAACATGGGGACCCTCATGGCCGCTTTGGTGAAATATGTTGATTCTGATAGTACCAAGGATCCCGAATCTGATGATGACAAGACATGGAAGGGAAAGAGGAACAACAACTCCAAAGGTCAGCAGCATCACTGGACAGGCAATGGTGGTGGAGGCAAGCGTAAAGCGGATGGTAACATGGACTTTGTGGCTAATACCAACACGCAGGACAATGGCCAGCGACGCAAGGGTAAACTGAAAAATCACAATGGGGCACCCAACCCTAACCCGAACTGCCTAAACTATCTGCTAAGCCAGCCCTGTCCAAGACATGGGACGAAGGAGGCGCCAGCAAACCACCTTTGGAAGGATTGCTTCATTATGCAGGAGTTCAAGAATTCTAATGCTTTCCGGTATGATCACGGCTCCGGCGGTGGCTCAGGATCCGGGCCGGGTTACGGTGGAGGAAATTCTGGTTCTGGATTTAATGGTAATCCGGGTGGACATAATCGTCAAAATAGTCAGAACAACCAGGGTGGTTACAACCAATAGCAGCAATAGTCAGGTTACCAGAGCAACCCAAAGCAGTTGAGTAGTGGGCAGTACCATGTCTTCACCACTAGCTTGGACAAGCGAGACCGGAAGGTTCAGAGGCGGGCGGTCAACTCTGTTGAACCGGCCATACCCCGTTATCTACATTGGTCTGAACAGCCAATCATATGGAGCAGAGAGGATCACCCTCCCCAGGTTGATAATCTGGGTCAGTTGGCTCTGGTGGTGGTGCCTCAGGTGGGAGGTTACAAGTTCACCAAGGTGCTCATGGATGGAGGGAGCAGCATTAATATCTTGTACTATGAGACCTTCCGTCGTATGGGACTAACAGATAAAAATCTCAAACCGTCTAATACGGTGTTCCATGGTGTAGTACCTGGCAGATCAGCATATCCTGTTGGTAAGATAGCTCTGGAAGTGGCCTTTGGGGATGATCATGATTCCAGGTCGGAGACATTGACGTTTGAAGTGGTGAAAATCCAAAGTCCATATCATGCCCTGTTTGGACGACCGGCCTATGCCAAGTTTATGGCACAACCCTGTTATGTGTATTTGCAGCTCAAGATGCCGGGTCACAAGGGGACAATAACGGTTCACGGAATCCGCAAAATAGCTTTGGAGTGCGAGGAAGGAGATGCGGCCTATGCAGAGTCGGTTTGTGCCACCGAGGAGCTGAAGTATTATAAGGACAATGTTGATCCGGCGGACATGACTCCATTAAAGAAGCCAACTACGAAGCATCCGGCCCTGAAATTCAAATCAGCAGCAGAAAATAAGCTTGTTGACTTTGTACTGGGCAATTCGTCCAAGCAGTTCAGCATCAGTGCTAATTTGGATCCGAAATAGGAAAGCGCGCTCATCGAGTTCATCCGTGAGAATCGGGACATTTTTGCATGGAAGCCCTCTGACATGCCAGGTGTACCGAGGCAACTCGCTGAGCACACCCTCAATGTGGATCCTAAATACAAACCGGTGAAACAGTTCCTCCACCGGTTTAACGAAGAAAGACGCAAGGCAATTGGAGAAGAGGTAGCCAGGCTCTTAGCAGCTGGCTTTATTGTTGAAGTTTTTCACCCTGAGTGGCTTGCCAATCCGGTGCTGGTCCTTAAGAAAAATGGCACCTGGCACATGTGTGTGGATTACACAGATCTTAATAAAGCTTGTCCCGTAGATCCTTTTACCCTCCCCCGTATTGATCAAATTATTGATGCTACGGCGGGTTGTGAGCGTTTAAGTTTTTTGGATGCATATTCTGGCTATCATCAGATCAAAATGGCAGTTAAGGACTAGGAGAAGACGGCATTCATAACTCCCTTTGGAGCCTTCTGCTATGTGTCTATGCCCTTCGAGCTCAAGAGTGCCCAGGCAACTTATCAACGTTGTGTGCAAAATTGTCTACACAAACAGATTAGCCGTAATGTACATGCTTACGTGGATGATATCGTGGTTAAATCCAGGGAGAAGGAGACTCTGGTTGGTGATTTGAAGGAAACCTTTGATAACCTGAGGACATACAAGATGATGCTTAATCCGGACAAGTGCGTCTTTGGTGTACCGGCGGGCAAGTTATTGGGTTTTCTGGTGTCCAATAGGGGAATTGAGGCTAATCCGGAGAAGATCACAGCCATCACCTCCCTGGCTAAACCGAAGTGTATCAATGATGTTCAACGCCTGGCAGGCCGGATTGCCGCGTTAAGCCGGTTTATCAGTCGTCTTGGTGAGAAGGCAATCCCTTTGTATCAGATGTTGAAGAAGACGGATCAGTTTGTCTGGAGTTCTGCTGCTGATGAAGCGTTTGAGGACTTAAAGCGGCAATTGGCCAATCCGCCTGTGCTCGCCGCTCCCATTGACAAGGAGTCGTTACTGCTATATGTTGCTCCTAATGCTCGGGCGGTCAGCGTGGCTATTGTGGTGGAGCGAAAGGAGGCAGGTAAGGAGCATCCGGTTCAACGTCCGGTCTATTATATCAGCGAGGTACTCATTGACTACAAGCAAAGGTATCCGCATTGGCAGAAGCTGGTGTATGGAGTTTTTATGGCAAGCCGGAAGCTTAAACAATACTTCCAAGGGCATCCAATTACGGTGGTCAGTTCTGCTCCTTTGGGGGATATCATCCAGAACCGGGAAGCAACTGGCCGGATTGCCCAGTGGGCTATAGAGCTTGGGCCGCACGATTTGAAGTATGTGCCTCGGACAGCGGTTAAGTCTCAAGCACTTGTTGATTTTATCAATGATTGGACGGAAATGCAAACACCTGAAGAAAAGTCGGATCACACATATTGGACCATCCATTTTGACGGATCCAGGCAATTGGAAGGCTCGGGGGCTGGAGTCGTATTAACTTCCCCACGAGGTGATAAGTTTTGTTACGTTCTCCGTTTAATGTTCCCTTGTACTAACAATGCAGCTGAGTATGAAGCCTTGCTCCATGGTCTCCGGATGGCTAAGGAGATGAATCTAAGTCGAGTAAAGTGTTTCGGTGACTCGGACCTCGTGGCTCAGCAAGTATCCGTCACTTGGGACTCCAAGGACCCACTCATGGCAGCATATCGTCGTGAGGTGGATATTGTTGCAGGTCATTTTAAAGGCTATCAGGTGGACCACGTGGACCGGCGGAAAAATGAAGCGGCGGACGCTTTAAGCCGGCTGGGCTCTCAGCGCAAACCGGTCCCGCCCAATGTTTTTCTGGATGTGCTGCACAACCCGTCGGTCAAGATCCGTGGTGAAGCGGATTTGGCTATTCCTGATCCGGAGGCTCAATTGGTGGCAGCTCTTCATGTTATTCCGGATTGGGCGCTTCCTTACCTGGCGTACAAGAACCGGGGCGAGTTACCAGAGGATGAGACTCTGTCTCGACAGATAATCCGGCGATCCAAGTCCATGACTATTATCAACAGCGAGTTGCATCATTGCAGTGTGTCAGGAGCATTTCAACGCTGTGTGCCTCCTGAAGAAGGCCGTGAAATTTTGCGTGAGATCCACGAAGGAGATTGTGGTCACCATGCCGGTTCAAAATCTCTGGTGGCTAAAGTGTTTCGCCATGGCTTCTATTGGTTAACTACTCATGCTGATGCGGAGGATCTGGTCAGATGATGTGATGGTTGCCAAAAGTTTTCAAGACGTGCTCATGTACCGGCTCAAGAATTGAGAATGATTCCAATTACTTGGCCGTTTGCGACTTGGGAGCTGGATATGGTTGGGCCTTTCAAAAGGTCCAAAGATAAGAAGACCCACCTCCTGGTGGCGGTTGACAAGTTTACAAAGTGGGTGGAGGCAGAACCTGTTAGCAAGTGTGATGCGGCCACGGCGGTTCAGTTCATTAAAAAAGTGATTTTCCGGTTTGGCTTTCCACACAGTATCATCACAGATAATGGTACTAATTTGTCCAAAGGTGCCATGAAGGAGTTCTGCGAACGGGAGCACATCCGGCTCGACGTTTGATCAGTGGCACACCTAGGGTCCAATGGTCAAGCAGAAAGAGCTAATCAAGAGATCTTGAAAGGCATCAAGCCCCGGCTCATGGTTCCTTTGCAGAGAATGCCGGGTTGTTGGGTAGAAGAATTACCATCTATGTTATGGAGCATGAATACAACACCCAACAGATCAACATGATACACGCCGTTTTTCATGGTTTATGGAGCAGAGGCGGTTCTCCCCAGTGATATCCGTCATGATTCACCACGTGTGACGGCTTATATTGAAGCGGACAACGAGACAGCACGGCAAGATGCTTTGGACCGGTTGGATGAAGAGCGTGACATAGCAGCCGCCCGATCGGCGATTTACCAACAGGATCTTCGTCGTTATCACAGTCGCCGAGTCAGAACCAGAACCTTTCAGGAAGGAGATTTGGTGCTTCGGCTCATCCAAGATCAGAATGATATGCATAAGCTATCCCCACCTTGGGAGGGGCCTTTCGTGATCAGTAAGAATCTGCACAACGGGTCATACTATCTGATCGATATTCGAGAACATACGGACTCACGTACATCAGAGGAGGAGACCAACAGGCCGTGGAACATAGCTCATCTTCGGCCTTACTATACCTGAGCCATTGGCTCTACTTATGTACATATTACGACGATGTATATATTATGATTAAATATAATAAACCGGAACCTCAGCTAAAGCGGGGTATCTGTTCTTTTACATCATGTGTGGTTACATGGAGTTGTTCTAAAGCGGCCTCCGGTTTACCCCTTGAGTTAGCTTTTTAAAAGCATCATGTTATATCACTTGGGGGTTTGGTCGTGTCTGAACCAATACCATACCTCTTGATAGGCGAGAGCCACCAGATCACTTGGGGACTTGGTCACATCTGAACCAGTCATGCCTCTTGATCGGCCTAAGGCCACAGAATCACTTGGGGGCTTGGTCGAACCCGAACCATTGCCATGCCACTTGATCGCCATAAATGCCATGGTTTCATTTGGGGACCTGGCTGACTAGAACCATAGTTACACCTAATGGGAGCTTGGTCGTGTTCGGCCATGGTAACGCCATTTGATCAGCTCAAATAAACCTTTTTTGCAAATGGTTTTGTCATTGCATTTGCTTCACACTTTTCTTTGCAAGATACTTCTTTCTTTTTATTGCGTTCTTTAAACCGACAAAGTTTTCAACCGGTTCGTACTGTCCATTGAAGTAACACGGTTCACTTCAATCCAGAGACTATTTGCCTGGTTTGATCTTTTTTGTTAACATCCTCTTATGGAGTAACACGGTGTTTATTATAACCCGGGACGGTTTACATGGTAAACCGGCGTCATATATATATGGGAGCTGATATCTCCTCCAACAGTGTGGGTTTATAAAACTCCGCTGCAAGATTGGCTGAGCCAACTTCACGTTCAACGATGGCAGGTATTATGTATCTCAAAATTTTGGTCATATACTTAAAAAAATTTGGATGTTTTGATTTCATGTATGCAAACATCATATTCCGCCTGACGGTACAACCGCGGTGGCACTTGAAGATTTTTTATTGCAGAAAGTACTTTGGCAAGTTCATCACCCAAAGGAAGAGCAAATTATGCACGAAGGCATATCAACATCAAAAGTATCAGCTAGCCTATTACAAGGCAACACGGTGCCCACAATAAGATCATTGTTTTTTTTTTGCAAAGGAGAAGCAGTTTTAAACCGGCTTTCGGTTCAAGCTTGGTCACCAGCCTGGCCTGATGGTTGTGGGTCATCCTGCGCCGCTTCAGCTTCAGTTTCTCTACCCAGTGGCTGGAAATCAACAGTTGTCCAGTCGATTCCCTTTAATGCTTGAAAAACAGCTTCATCATGGATCAGCAATGACGGGTCAATATCGGGAGCGTAAGTATGCTTACGGATTGGAGGGATAAGATTTTCTGATTCATGAATTGGTGCAGCTATTCGCTTGTTCTAATTGTCATATTGGGCTTGATAATGAGACAAGTCTGCTTCTTCAGCCAATTGACAAGCTAGCGGACGCACCTCCCGGTTTATTGCTCGCAGATCCGCTTCACCAAACTCTGACCCGTCTTCCTTCAAGCTGGGATAGCCCTGAGCCGCTTCAATAGGATCAAAATCCGGCACCCAGGCTTTGGCCCGGATTAAGGCATTGATCGCACCAGTTCGAGCAGCAGATTTCTTCAGCTCTTCAACCCAGGCAGGAAGCACCGACAGTTTCATCAGAGTGTCTTAGATCAAAGTGGGCGCCGGTTTGTTATGGGATGCGGTACAGATGATCCACTGTGCACCAGTGTACAGTTGTTCGACCAACGTATAGGCGGCTTTCAATTTCTTCCGCACATCTGACCCCAAGTGACCAATGTGTGTCCCTGAAATATCGTAAAGGGTTAAACCGGCAGCTCTGTAAGAAGGTCGAGTCAATTCATAAGTCAAACTGGCTTACCAAAGATAGCAGTGGTCATGGCATGCACGTGCTGCTTTATGCTGGTCAGTTCATCCGCCACCGGTTTTAGTGCAGCCTCGACATCCTCTGCTCGTTTGATTAAAGCGGACTTTTCAGTGGCCCAATCCGCCTGCTTCTTCTTGAAGCTCTCCTTAAGATGTTCCATGGCGCTTAAAGCGCTGGCTAATTCCTCTTTTGCTTTGGAGGTTTCAGCTTGTTGGGTTTTCAGGTTTTCTTGGAGATCGGCGACTTGGCTTTCTTTCGTCTTCAGCTCAGCCTGCATGCAGATAGTTATATTCTTCAACAAAACGGTATAAGGATTGAAGTACCAACCACATAACAAGTTATGCACTTGGCACTTGGGGGCTAATGCATATTCGATCTTCATCTTTCAATTGCTTACAAAGTCCCAAGATCAATACAAGTATTCAACTTGGCACTTGGGGGCTAATGGCTATTTGCTCGTATATATTCTGATGCGGCAATCTCAATTACTTAAAGTACCGGTTTAACTATGTTAAGTTGAACCGGCCCTTGGGGGCTACATCAGCAAATTTCAAAGCATTAAGATTTATATTAGTAAGTCCCGGTTTGAAAGAAGATTACAAACCGGCCCTTGGGGGCTAGGAGAGTCAGCAAGAATTGAAGCATACAAGCTAGAAAGAGCATATGGAAGTTACCTCATATTTATCTTTCATCATATTAACCAGACCGACTTCATAGTCATGACTGGTATACAGCCGGTTCAGGTAGCTGGAATGGATATCTTGGGTGTTCAGAGCAGTGTAAGTCACCAGATCAGCATTCCACTTGCCTTTGCCAAAGGTAGCAAATTCTTCCTTGGCAGAATGTTTGGACAAAGCAACAGGATTGCTTGGCTCGGTATGGCGAGTGCCAGTAATGACAACCTCATCGTCCTTGGTATCGCCGGTTTGCACTAGGGCTGTTGGCTTGTCAGTAGGTTTTGCTGGACCGGTGGATTTCTCAATCCGGATGGAGCTTGTGGGCTGATTGACAGGACCTGATGCATCAGTAGGTCTCTCTTCAGCAATAAGATCGTCGTCTTGCTGCGGTGGATCATTGGGCATATCCTCAGGAATAGCCATTTCAAGATCTGGTGTCTTGCCCGGTTCAAGGACGGCATCTTCTTCGGCCGCTTTGTCTAGGCGAGCCTTCTTGCTTGGCCTAGGTTTGGCCCTGAAAGGAATAACAAAATCAAATATAGCATATGTTCTAAGGCGATGGGCTGCAAATGTTATGATAAGTATAGCTTACCCAAGCCCCCGTTTTGAGCGGTGGCAGCTGAGTAGCCGATGACTCGCCAGAAGATGAGTGGGAACTAACCTGGTAATCAGAGTCAGATGGATTAAGAGGTTGACGAAAGCATCCCGCTTTAGGACAAGCACTGACAAGCAAATTAGAGACCTCTGAACGGCGTTTCCGAACCGGACTGTTCGGTAAACCGGCGGAGGTAACTACCTGGCCGCTGTGCCGGGTTGTGCGACGAGCTTCATGTTGTTGGGTCTTCATAAGAAATTTGGGATCCAAATAAGCAAGAGGATGAGAAAATTTAACTTTCCGGTCTACCTGACGGATTTTTAGTGAAGGCAAAGGTTCTGAACCGGAAGAGAGAATAATTACCTCTGCAGCATCAGCGTGGCTGGCTTCGGCATCATCCTGACAAATATCATCATCAATAAGACGCATGAAAAATAAGACAAGTGAGTCAAGTTCTACCTCAAGGTCCGGATGTCGGGGAAACTGATCCACGAACACCTATGGGGCCGGCGGACCAGGCCCCTTTCGGTTCGGCGGGGGGCGGAGATCGCATGAAGAGCAGATCGAGGCGAAGCACACGAGCAGTTTACCCAGCTTCGGAGCTCTCCGGAGAGATAACACTCCTACTGCTGCTTGTTTGATTATCTTGTGTTCTTGCTCCAGAGAGAGAGCGTAGTGTTTTTCTGGGTTCCGAACTAGTCGAACCTCGCGAACCAGTCGAACTGAACCCCTTCTACGTTGCGCATGGGCCTCCTTTTATACACTAAAGGGGTCACCGACAGGTGGCAACACAGAGAAGGGTACAAATGTAAAAAGTGAGGTGGTTGGTACAGTTACTTGTACAGTGCACCCTACCTAACCCTGACGGCAGGGGACAAGGGCATTAAATGCCCGTCTGAGTCGCCCAAACAGTGCAGAAAAAGACCGTTAGGGGCGCCACCGTTCGCCACGATGGCGATCTTATCAGCTTCGCATGCCACTGCGCACCGCTGGCTGCACAGCCTCCCGCCATGCGCGCCTGGAGAGGCCCCCAGAGCGACACGTTGGTGGATGCGCTGGAGCGTGGGGACAGAGTGGCCGCCTGCCACGGCAAGCGCCTTGCCGCTGCTGTTATCTTGTCGGGTCCGGAAGCTTGTCGCTCACCGGGCCTCGAGGTACCTTGGTTGGTCTTCCCGGCAAGCTCCTCTTGCCGGGGCCTTGTTGCCTTACCGGAGCGCGTGGCGCGTCGCGGCAAGTTCCTTGGAGTGCCTTGGTTGGCCTTCCCGGCAAGCTCCTCTTGCCGGGGCCTTGTCTCCTGAGCTTAAATACTTTGTTCTTGAATGGCCCTAAGGGAACCACGGAGGATCTTGGCGTTCGCCCGGCAAGCCTTGCCGCGGGGTGCTGCAACTGCCCGTGCACAAGTTCGGGGTACTAGGGTACCCCTATTCTAGTACACCGACAGGAGCCCCCGGGCCTGGGCCAGACACGGAGCCGAGCGCTGTTGGGCCAGGCCCAAGACAGGGCACGGGCACACGCAGACTGGGCCACGCTGAATCTCTCTCCGTATCCACCGCGCTCTCCCCTAACGGCACGCGTCAAATGCGGCGTCGTGGGAGAGATCGTGGGTGGTTCTTTATTCGGAAGGGCGAAACGTCCGCCCCGTCCCTCTTTATAAGCAGAGGAAACAGGGTCAGTTCGTTCCCCCTCGCTGGTTGCTACTACTCCATCTCCATGAACCTCCGCCGCCCCCCCTTCTTCTCGAAGCCTAGAGAGAGCAGCGCTCCGCCCCCCATTGCCACCAGCATCACCAACACCGTCGACCTCCCCCCCCACCTTCTCCATGGCTCCGAAAGCCGACAAGGGAAAGGGCGTGAAGTCGGCCGAGGCGCAGCGGCTCGCGGAGCTGCGGAAGGAGCGGGCGATCTTCTCCCCCCAGCTCGGCGTGAAGGAGCTGAGGGAGTACTTCTACCTCTTTTGGGCGACGGAGACGCGGGCGCATCCGCGCACGAGGGTACTCCCGGCCGCTGCTTCGGAACTGGCTCCAAACGGGTACCCATTCTTCGCGCTGTTCTTCTATTCCGGGCTCTGCCCGCCCTTCTCGGAGTTCTTCTGCGATATTATGAACACCTACGGCCTCCGCCTCCTTGATTTCACCCCCAACGCCGTTCTGACCATGGCAGTTTTCGCACATTTGTGCGAAAACTTTGTCGGAGTCCACCCCAATGTTGGCCTTTTCCGCCACTTCTTCATGCCTCGGGTAGAGAGAGGAGAGCCGCTTGCCGGAGGGATCGCCTGGATCTCGAGAGTCGGCAAGAAGGAGGTGTACTTGGAGGGTGAGCTCCGCAGCAAGTGGGAGGAGTGGAGAGCGGAGTGGTGCTGGATCGTCGAGGAGAATCCGCAGCCCTTCACCGCCGTGCGCCAAGCTCCAATAGTGCGCGGCAATGACTGGAGCAACATGGCCCCGGAAGACGAGAGGCTGAAGATCGCCATTACTAGGATCCTTCGCCTCAGGCTTGCCGGGCTTACTATAGGCACTGTAGGCGCAGATTTCCTCCGCCGCCGCATCGCCCCCCTGCAGGAGAGGGGGAGGCCCGCCTGGGAATTCAAGAACTCGACGGACATCATGAGGTTGCGGACGGGCCTCAACTACAACTTCACCGTCATGGAGCTGGATGCAATGCTCCTGGAGTTGTTCAAACGCGATCCCCAGCACCCATTCATGCTGGCGAGGGGCGTCGTTCCATTGTGTAATAATTCTTCGCTTGACCGGATCCGCGCCATGATGCCGTTGTGCGATTCACACGGAATCATTCCAACTTGGCAAGAGCCTGCGGATGACGTCGTGCAAGCGTTCTTTGACAACTTGGAAGAAGTGCCGGTCCACGCTGACGAGCAGAAGAGCCTCACCCGTGACACCACCGACGAGGAGCTGCAGCGCATCGCCACTAGGGCGGAAGAGGTTGCGGCCGCAGCTGCCGCGGGTGCGTTCGGGTTCACTATGGAGGAGGCGGAGGCGGCAGAGGCGGCAAACCTCGCCGAGCGCGCGGAGTTCATTGGTGAGGAAGAGCCTGCCAGCTCTGAAGCTGAGCCGAGCGAGGCCGGCGAGGAAGAGCCCGAGCCTTCAGAAAGCTTGCCGCAGGCGGAGCCCCCGGCCCCGCCAAGAAGGCGTCTTCGCAGGGGCGCGGACGTAGCGGCGCGGCAGCCGGGTCAATAGCCGCCGAGCCGTGCAATACGCTCTACCGCGGCAAGCAATGTTGTCGCGGGAGCGCCTCACACAGCAGCGGCAACTGGAGCGGGATCTTCCCGGGCCACCGCCACCGCCCCCGCCAAGCGGGCAAGGGATCCTACTCCTCCGCCTCGCCGCACCGGAGGGGAGCCGGACTTCGATCTTTCCGCGCTCAGCTCCGACGAGGAGGAAGAAGAGTAAGTTTCTTTGGTGCTCTTGTAGTTCTTCAATCTTGCTGTTTTTATCTTGTATCTGACTTGCTTCAATCTGGACTCCTTTCTTTTCAGGACACTGGCCCGGAGAGCGGCGAAGAGGGCCAAGGCCGCGGTGATTGTCATCGAAGATGACCCCACCGTGTCAGCAGGGGGTGGGTCCGAGACCACCTTGACGGACCCGGCAACCACTCCTCAAAGCAGCCCCCAGCGCAGCCCCCAGCGTAAGTTCATAGTTAGCTTTCTGCTGTCAGGCGCACATGGGTGCTTTTTCCTTTGTTGATATCTTGCTTGTTGATTTGTGTAGGAGCAGAGCAGCCATATCAAGAGCGCCCGGAAGCTGGTCCCGAAGTGCCATCTGCTTCGACTAGGCCGCCAAGGGAGGAGTTCCCGGTAAGGGAGCGCTCTCCGGCAAGGGGCAGCACCGTCGATCCCGCGGCGGCCGAGACCGCAACTGCAGATCAGGTAATTCACTTGTCAAAAAACATTCCCTTGGGTTCTTCTTCTTCTGATTTTCTTCTCTTGGATTTTTGATTGATTTTTCTCCCTTCTTCATTCTTCAGACCCATCTGCTGCTTAGCCAATGGAGACAGAGGGCGCCGGCGAGGAAGGGGCCGGTGCTGATGAGACCGCCGGCGAGGAGGCCGCCAAGGCTGCCGCCGCAGAAGCCGGTGAGGGGTCGGGCGATCGCACTGACGACCATGAGGCCGCAGGAGCGCCAGGCGCTGCGCCGACCGCCGATCCCTCTGCCGCTGCTGCGGAGCCGGGCTCCGTGGAGCCCCAGCCTGGCGCCTACTTGAAGGCCGGTGACGATATCTTCATCAAGCTACCCTAGGCGTCGAGCTCCAGGGCGCCAGTTGAGGGGGAAACTTTCGATGAGGGAGTGCTCGCCTCCGCTGGACTGTCGTTGGTCGACGCGCCCAGCAGCAGTAGTGGCGAGCCTGAGGAGGAGCAGCTGCTGCGGAAGCTGCTGTCACTCTACCGCGCACGGCAAGCCAAGCTGGCTTCCCGGGAAGCGCTTGTCGCGAAGGCAGGAGTTGATATGGAGAAGCGCGCGGAGGAGCTCCGGGGCCACAATCAAGAAGCTCTCCGGTCCCTGGCACAGGAGCGGGAGAGACTCGCCGAGGAGCGCACGGCCTTCCTTCTCGAGAAGGCCGAAGCTGAGGAGGAACAAAGGCTGGCCGTCGAGAAGCAGTCCGCGCGAGAAGGCGAGTTGGTGCAGCGGAAGGCCAACCTCGACAGCTACGAGGAGGAGCTCACCGAGCGCGAGCAAGCACTTGGCGGGGCGCTCAAGGAAGCAAAGGACGCTGCCGCAATCGCAGAGGCCGCCAAGAAAGAGCTGGAGGAGAAGGTGGCGCAGCTGGAGGCCAACATTGGGAAGAGCGGCGAGGAGCTTGCCACGCTCAAGCGTGAGCATGAGAAGGATGCTGCCGCCCACGATGAGCTGCAAGGTCTTCTCGCTGAGAGGGGCAAGGAGCTCAGCGCCGCCAAGGATTCCAATGCAGACCTGGAGTTGAAGCTGGCCACGCTCACGCAAATGCTAGAGGCCGCCAAGGAGCGGGAGAAGACCTTGTCGGAGAAGGTCAAGGCTGACACGGCGCTGCTGGAGAGCATCGCAGTTACCCAGAACTCATTCAGAGATACTATGGAGCACTGGACTGAGGGTCTGGTGAATATTGCCGCAGTCATCGACGAGGAGCTGGCACAGCTGGGGATGGAGGACTTTGGGTATCCCTTCGATGAGAATCTCCAACCCAGCGCCAAGCTCAGCCTGTTCTTCAAGGGCGTGGCGACGACACTCCAGCGGCTCCGGGAGAGGATCCCAAAGCAGCTGGCCGACGAGTCGCGCAGAATCTGCGCCGGGGTTCTCCAGAAGGTGCTGATGAAGGTGGCCTTCCGCAATCCAGGCATCAGCTTCACCAACGTCCCCAAGTCCTTGCCGCCAGATGCCGATCGGGACGCACTCAAGGCCCTTGTCGCACCCATTGTGGACAAGGTGAGCGAGATCAAGAGGGTTGAGGGCGATCGCGTAGACTAGGCCGCCCATTTCTTCTTTTCCCTTGTCGCTGCTAATCATGTTATGAAAACAGTCTGTTAGAGCTGCGACAAGTTATCTTGTAATATAACTTTATTTCTGTTATCAATTGCTATGTTATTTCCTCTACTAGATTCCTTCCTTTGTATGTTTTTACCCTACGCTTCTAGGGAACTTGTCGGCGCAGGAACCCGAGCCGCGAGCGCTGAGTGCGGAACGTCAGCAGCCTGCTGGTGGCGCTGCTTCCGACAAGAAACCTTGTTGCGACTAGATGCAGCACACTTAAGTTGTTGAGCGGACTCGAAACAAAGTAAGGGCGCAACTAGCCACAAGTTGGTTCCTCCGCGCACAGGTTTTCCATACAAAGCAGGGTCGTTCGAGGAAGATAACTCAAAAATTTAAAAACTGATTGCTCAAACTTTGGCAACTTAGCTTTTCTGTCGTTTGCTTCCCGGCAAGGCAAAACTTTGCTTGAACGACGCCTGGTCCATACCACAATCTTCTCCTTCCCCCCGGCAAACTTGTGTGTGAGGGAACCTTCTTTTCCTTTGTTGAGGAAAAAAGACAGAAGAGAAAATAATGATATGGAGCCCTTCGGCTCGTTATTGCTTACCGGATGTAGGTGCTGCACAAAGTGTCAGATAACACATGCAAGAAAGAAACTAATGCATGAAATGGACAAATTGTGCGGAGCACATGGGGTTTTACTTATGCATGGGATCTGCGCCCGACTTTGTACAAAGGATTACATGCAACAACGGCAAGACTTGTACAAAAGGTGGTTGCCGGAACGGGTTCCGGCAACCGCACCCTACGGGAAAAACTTACGAAGATGTTCTATGTTCCAGGAGTTGCTCACCAGAATGCCATCTTCAGTCTCAAGGCGGATAGCGCCGGGCCTTGTGACTCGTTTCACCCGATAAGGGCCTTCCCACTTCAGCGTCAACTTGTTGGAATTCTTGGCGGACTGAACGCGCCGAAGAACAAGGTCGCCTTCCTCGAAGCTTCTGGCCTTAACTTTGCGGCTATGGTAGCGGCGCAAAGCTTGCTGGTATCGAGCAGCTCATACAGCGGCCTGAAGACGATCTTCCTCAAGGAGCAGCACGTCGTCTTGTCGCAGCTGTTCTTGCTCAAGCTCATCATAAGCGAGCACTCGAGGTGATCCGTATACGAGTTCCGTGCGGAGAACTGCCTCTGCTCCATAGACTAGAGCGAAAGGCGTCTGGCCAGTGGCTCGATTTGGCGTCGTTCTGATCAACCAAAGAACCACCGGCAGCTCCTCGATCCAGTTTCTTCCGCACTCGCGCAGCCTGTCGAAAGTTCTGGTCTTGAGCCCACACAGCACTTCAGCATTTGCCCTCTCTGCTTGACCGTTGCTTCTCGGATGAGCAACAGAAGCGAAGCAGACCTTGGCGCCAAGGTCTTGGACGTACTGCATGAAGGTGCGGCTCATGAATTGCGTGCCGTTGTCAGTGATGATCCTGTTAGGGATCCCGAAACGGCAAACAATTGACCTGAAGAACTTGACTGCTGACTGTGCTGTCACCTTCCTCACTGGCTGCACTTCCGACCACTGTGTGAACTTGTCGATTGCGACGTACAAGTACTCAAAGCCCCCGACAGCTCGGGGGAAGGGCCGAGGATATCAAGCCCCCAGACCGAAAATGGCCAGGATAAAGGGATCGTCTGGAGAGCTTGAGCTGGCTGGTGTATCTGTTTGCAATGGAACTGGCACGCTTCACACTTGGTTACTTGTGCAGTTGCATCCTGGAGGGCTGTCGGCCAAAAGAAACCTTGCCAGAAAGCTTTGCCGACAAGTGCTCTTGCGCCAATGTGGTGGCCACATATGCCTCCATGTATCTCTGCCAACAGCTTTTGTCCATCTTCCCGGCAAATACACTTCAATTTCACACCGTTGAGTCTTCTTCTGTACAGTATGCTATCGACAAACTGGTACATACTTGACTGCCGGGCTACTTTTTCCGCTTCTTCTTGCTCTTCGGGAAGTTCTCCTGTCTGAAGGAAATGGACAATCTGCTGTGCCCATGCTGGAGCTTGCGGCTCGACAACAAGGACTAAAGGCACATCTGCTGCTGCGGGAACATCCGCTTCTACAGCAAGGACTTGCGGCCCTGCCGGAGCTTGATGTTCCCCGGCAAGCTTGCCGGAGCAAAACTTGTCGGGAGCGTCTGCTTCAACGGAACAAACCATAAGGCTTGCCAGAGCAGACTGCCCCTCAGCATCCTTGGTGTTGATCTTGGGGATTTTCTTGGCGGCGGCTTCGGGGAGCTCTGCCGGAAAGTAGTCACCAGAAACCAACTTCCTCTTCTTGCTTCGTCCAGTTGATGGTGTTACGGATGGTTGAGTTAACTTGAGCACAAAGATCCCTGGTTCCACAGGTAGCTTTAGTGCGGCGCACTTTGACAGGCCATCAGCAATGTCATTCTGAGCTCTTGGGATATGCTCCATCTGTAGGCCGTCAAAGTGCTCTTCTAGCTTCCTCACTTCATCAACATATGCTTCCATCAATGGACTCTGGTAGTTCTTGTTCACTTGGCGGACGACAAGCTGTGAGTCACCCCTGACAATGAGCTTCTTGATCCCAAGGTCTGCTATGATTCTGAGACCGGCAAGCAATCCTTCATACTCTGCAGTATTGTTGGTTGCTTGCTCCTTGGGAAAGTGCATCTGGACTACGTACTTGAGGTGCTCTCCGGTGGGCGCGACAAGCAGCACGCCCGCACCGGCGCCTTGCAGCGAGAAGGCACCATCAAAGTACATCAGCCACTCTTTGCTTGCCTCTTTGACGGGGATGCTCATCTATGGAATTTCTTCATCTGGTGTTGGCGTCCATTCTGCTATGAACTCTGCCAATGCTCTGCTTTGGATAGTTGAAGTGCTCTCAAACTTGAGGCCAAAGCTTGACAGTTCCAGCGCCCACTCGACAATCCTGCCTGTTGCTTCTGGATTTTGCAGTATCCTCTTCAGCGGAAAGCGAGTGACGACTGTGATCTCATGTGCTTGGAAGTAATGGCGCAGCTTTCTCGAGGCCGTGAGGAGGCCGAAAAGAAACTTCTGCACATCAGAGTACCTTGATCTGGCCCCCTGTAGAAGGGAACTGACAAAGTAAACTGGACGCTGCACCATTCTCTTCTGCATCTTATCATACTCCTGCGCAGATCCATCTCTGTCGGGACCAGAGCTTGTCGTCGAAGCCCCCTGCTTGTTGCTGGATGCATCTGCCGTGGTTGCTGGCTCATCATCTGCCTCCCTCTCCGCCACTAACGCAGCACTAACCACTTGATTGGTTGCCGCTATATACAGCAGCAACTTCTCTTGCGGCTTAGGTGCGACAAGTGTTGGAGTGGAGGACAAGTATCTCTTCAAGTCCTGCAGCGCAGCCTCCGCCTCCGGAGTCCATTTTATTGGACCTGCCTTTTTCAAAATTTTGAAAAATGGTAGGGCGCGCTCAGCAGATCTAGAGATAAACCTGCTGAGAGCAGCCACGCAACCGGCAAGCCTTCGTACATCCTTGACGCGCTTTGGTGCTTCGATCTGCTCAATGGCCTTGATCTTGTCGGGATTGGCTTCAATTCCCCGCTGAGACACGAAGAACCCGAGAAGCTTGCCGGAAGGGACTCCGAACACGCACTTCTCGGGGTTAAGCTTGAGGTTGATCTTGCACAGATTCGCAAATGTCTCATCTAAATCTTGAATCAGGGTCGCCCTGTTCTTGCTCTTGACCACTATGTCATCCAGGTAGGCTTCCACATTTCTATGCATCTGCGGCTCAAAAGCATGGTGGACTATCCTTGCGAATGTTGAACCAGCATTCTTCAAACCGAAAGGCATCCGTACGAAGCAGTACGTGCCACACGGGGTGATAAATGCGGTTTTCTCTTCATCCTCTTCTGCCATGAAGATCTGATGGCATCCTAAGTATGCGTCAAGAAATGAAAGCAAATCACATCCGGCTGTGGAGTCAACAATCTGGTCAATGCGCGGCAAGGGAAATGGGTCTTTGGGACAAGCTTTATTAACATTAGTGAAGTCAATACAAAGCCTCCATTTCCCGTTAGCCTCGCGCACGACAACAGGATTGGCTAACCACGTGGGATGGAGCACTCCTCTGACAAGGCCTGCTGCTTCCAACTTCTTGATTTCTTCTGCGATGAATTCTTGGCGCTCCACTGCCTGTTTCCTGACTTTCTGCTTGACGGGCCGCGCATGAGGACAGACGGCAAGGTGGTGCTCAATTACTTTCCTGGGAACACCGGGGATATCAGACGGTTGCCACGCAAACACGTCGACATTCGCCCGCAGGAAAGCAACGAGCGCGCTTTCCTATTTGGGGTCAAGAGTGACGCTGATGGTGAAGGTACCACCAGTGCCGTCCTCCTTGGCGGACAACTTCTTGGTCTCAGGTGGAGCTGCCATTGCCTTCTTACACTTGCCGGTGGAGCTCGATGGTGCGTCCTCGACGGTAGCGCAGCACTCCGAAGAGGTGCGCTTGCCGGAGTGGGCATCAGAGCTCTTGCCGGACTTGGTCTTCTTCTTTCCCCCGGGAGCTTCAGCGGCAAGTGTCTTGCGTTCTTCTGCAGCTGCTGCTTCCCATAGATCTTGTCGGCACAGATAAGAGCATCCTTCTTGTCACCAGGGACAGAGATGACACTTATCGGGCCTGGCATTTTCAGTATGTTGTACGCATAGTGAGAGGCTGCCATGAACTTGGCGAGTGCCGGACAGCCAAGGATTCCATTGTAAGGTAATGGAAAGTCAGCAACATCAAACGTGACCTCTCAGTCCTGAAGTTCAGCTCGCTGCCAAATGTTACCGGCAACGTGATCTTTCCCTTCGGCTTGCTCATTCCCGGGTTGATTCCTTGAAATGTACCGGTCTCTTCGAGCTCGCTGTCAGGGATCTGGAGTTTCTGGAGCACCGCGGAGGAGATCAGGTTCAAGCCGGCCCCGCCGTCAACTAGCATCTTAGTGACTTTGAGGTTGCGGATTGTTGGTGAAACCAACATCGGCAAGCACCCGACCGCAGTTATGCGATCAGGGTGGTCCTCAATATCAAAGATGATAGGCGTGCTGGACCATTTCAGAGGCTTGCTGTCACATCCCTAGCTTCTGGTAATGCTCTAGGCTAGCTTCATGTGTGCATCATGTCTATATTCCGAAAGTTGAAATGAGGAAATTGAAAGCCTCGGAAATCATTTTAATAAAGGGGCAAGAAACCCTAAAATTGCAATCAGTAAATCCAAAATGCCCTAGAAATAGCTCTGACAATTTTGACAAGAGTTATAAATCAAACCAAAATTTTGGGACATTTCTAAGGAATTATTTGGGCTCTGATTTTAAATCAATATTTTATTTGAATTTGGAGTTATATTCATAATATATAATGAATATATTTTCAAATGCCCTGAGATATTTTATGTTTATGAGGAGTAGACCTTAAGTGACATAAAATTATCCAGGGGACTTTTGGCACTGTTTTCAAATTTGTTTGAATTTGAATTCAGTGGCAATTAAATAGAAAACAGAACAGAAATATAAAAAAAAAGAGAAGCCTAGCCACTTACCTGGCGCCCACTTACCTGGCCCAGCTCCTCCAGCGGCCCAGCCCGCCACCGCTACCCCCCCTGTCGCCTTCCTCCTCTGCCAGGAGGACGGGCACGCGCCCGGCACGCGCGGCCACGCGCCCCGGCCACCTCCTCCCTCCCAGCCTGCTTGGCTCCTCCTCGACGCCCCGGTGACGCCACGCGGCCCCCTCGACCCTCTCTCACTCTCCCGTGTCTCTCCCTCCGTCCCTATCCCCCTCTGCTCTCTCTCCCTCCCGCAACCGAACGGAGCCGTCGCCACCGACCAGCGCTCGTGCGGCCGCAGCCATCCCGAAGCCTCTCTGACACGCCCTCGCGCTCCGCCGGTCCTCCCTCGTCCTCCTCGTCGTCTCACGCGACCAGAGGAGCCCCGGAGCGCCGCCCCGACGTTTTCCCCCTCCTCGGCCACCGGAGATCCGCCTCGCCGTCCCGCTCGCTCCGACGCTTCCCCGGCCCCGTCGTCTGCACCGGCCAACTCCCCGTGAGCTCCTCTTCCTTCTCCCCCTAGTCACGTTGCTCGAGCTGCCCCCAAACCCCGTTGGCCATCACAGCCGAGAGCTCGGCTCCGCCGGCCATGGCGCCGCCGTGGCCAGGGCCACCGCAGCCCGCGCCTGAGCACGTCACTGTGCTCGGTGAACCCCCAGGAGCGCGTAGCACTCCTCGTTTTCTCCTTTAGTGCGCTGTAGCATCGCCACCGTTCGCGCCCGAAGTCCGGCCGCCGCGGAAGCGGACGCCGCCGTCGATCTGAGTCGTCTCCGGCGACCCCACTAGCACCAGACGACGCGGACGAGGCTCGGGGTTCCAACAGTGCCATCCGCGCCTCGAACCGTGGCCTGTGCTGTGATTCCGCGCATCGCCGCCGTCTCGGACCTCGCCGGCGGTTAGTCGCCGGCAGGTTTGACCGAGTTGACCAGGGATTTGACCCCCCTGGGTCACTGACATGTGGGCCCGGCCCCTGCTAACTTTTGGTTAAGTTAATAACTAATTTTAGCTAACCCACTGACTCACTGACAGGTGGGGCCCAACCCTGTTAATTAACCCAGTTTAGTTTAATTAAATTCTAACTAAACTAATTTCACTGACACGCGGGACCCACTGTCAGGTTTGACTGGACAGTGACCTGTTGACCTGCTGACGTCACACTGACGTCAGGCTGACGCAATAATGAATTACTGGAATTATTAATATTCTGAAATTCCAGAAAATTGTATAAACTTCTAAAAATCATAGAAATTCAACCGTAACTCCAAATTAAATAATTTATATATGAAAAATTATCAGAAAAATTCAAGGAATCCATCTATACCATTTTCATGCATGTTTGAACAATGTTTGTCCTCTATTTTGGACAAAACAAATAAATGGCATTTAAACTCTCACATATGGAGTTTGAATTTGAATCTTGTATTCAAACCAACCCCATTTAACTTTTTGCTAGATGCATTAGCCCAAAACACATTCATATTGCCATGTCATGAGCATGCATCATATTGTGCATTGCATTGATTGTATTTCTTCTTTGTTGCCGGTATCTGTTCCCTCCCGGTAGACGATGTTCCAACATTGTGATCATTGACACTGATGAAGACTCAATGTTATCTTCAGAAGTGCCAGGCAAGCAAAACCCCCTTGTTCATTCCGATACAATCCTAATCTCTCGCTCCTGCTCTCTTTTAATGCATTAGGACAACACCGATTCATCTGTTACTTGCTGCGGTAGCTGAACCCCTTTATCCTTTGCATGACCTGTCATTTGCACAGTAAATAGATGAAACCCACTAGCATGAGTAGGAGTTGTTTGAGCCTTGTTGTGCCTACTCGTTCATGTTGTTTGTCATGCCTGCTACTGCTTAGAGTTGAGACAGGTCTGATTCATCGGGAATGAATCAGAGGTGTGTGAGCATGCCCTACTGTGTGTGAGCTAAGTGTGTGAACACGATTTGGTAAAAGGTATCGGTGAGAGGCCATGTAGGAGTACATGGTGGGTTGTCTCATTGAAGCCGTCCTTAGGAACTGAGTTCTGTGTTTGTGATCCATGATTCAGCTACTACCATACATTGGGCCCTGAAATATGACCCCGCTCGACTTCTTATTCACCCTAGTCCTCTGTCCAGGAGTTGCAAGTAGTTTCTGGTGTTTGTAGCTTACTGGAGGCCGTGGACAGCGCTGACCGTAGGGGTGGGCTGTGATGCAGTAGGTATGTGGCACGATGTACCGGATGCCCGTTTGGTATCTCGGGAACCCTGTTCACATCGTTTGGGGCTGTGAGCGAAACTCCGGCCGGATCTCCTCATGGATGGAATCCGAATAGGCGATAAACCTGGACTAGAGACTTGAGTGTTTAGGTAGGTCGTGGTCTACACCCACGTCGGCTTTCGCTTGAAGTCTGCCGAGCACATGTCGTGTGCAGACGCTAAGTGGTGGAAACATGTATGAAGAAGTACACCCCTGCAGGGTTAACATCATCTATTCCAATAGCCGTGTCCGCGGTAAAGGACTTCTGGGTTGCTTATATCAGTTCATAGACAAGTGAAAGTGGATACTCTAAAATACGCAAGATAAGCGTGAGTGCTAAGGATGGCGTTCTCGTAGGGAGACGGGAGCGGATCCACAGTGGTGTATTGATATGGTGAATATGTGGACTCGTGTGCGCCACCTCAAAAGAGTTACTTACAGTCGTAGTTTAGGATAGCCACCGAGTCAAAGTTGGCTTGCTGCAGTTAAACCCCCACCATCCCCTTTGTTGATAATGATGCATATGTAGTTAGTTCTGATGTAAGTCTTGTTGGGTACATTTGTACTCACGTTTGCCTATTTTATGTTTTTGCAGAGAGACTTCAGTCTCACTAGTAATTCCGCGTGGTCTTCGACGTTTAGCTTGTTACCTCAGCTACGATCTTGTGCCCTCGGCAGGATCTGGTAGATAGTCAGGCTTTCAGCCTTTTTCATTTATAGATGTCTGTACTCAGACATGATAGCTTCCTCTTGTGCTTTGACTTGTATGCTCTGAATGTTGGGTCGTGAGACCCATGTTTGTAATATCCCGCTCCTCGGAGCCTAATGAATAAATATTTGAGTCGTAGAGTCATGTTGTGATGCCATGTTGTATTTGCACATATCGAGCATATTGTGTGTATGTTATTGAAATGCTTGGTATGTGTGGGATCTGGCTATCTAGTTGTTTATCCTTAGTAGCCTCTCTTACCGGGAAATGTCTCCTAGTGCTTCCACTGAGCCATGGTAGCTTGCTACTGCTCCGGAACACTTAGGCTGGCCGGCATGTGTCCTTCTTCGTTCCTGTGTCTGTCCCTTCAGGGAAATGTCACGCGATGAATACCGGAGTCCTGTTAGCCCGCTACAGCCCGGTTCGCCGGAGTCCTGCTAGCCCAGTGCTACAGCCTGGATTCACTCGCTGATGACCGACACGTTCGATGCTGGGTCATGGATGCTTGTCCCTGTAAGTTAGTGCCACTTTGGGTTCACGACTAGCCATGTCAGCCCGGGTTCTTTGTCATATGGATGCTAGCGACACTATCATATACGTGAGCCAAAAGGCGCAAACGGTCCCGGGCCAGGTAAGGTGGCACCCGTGGAAATACCGTGCGTGAGGCCGCAAGGTGATATGATGTGTTACATGCTAGATTGGTGTGACTTAGGATCGGGGTCCTGACAGCGTTGGTATCAGAGCTTGACTGCCTGTAGGATTACCAAGCCAAACTGGTCAAAGTTGAGTCTAGAAATTCTTTAGTTATATAAGGGAATGGATTGTGGGATGGAACATCAGGCTCTTTTTACTCCTTATACCTTATGCCCTTCTGATCTGAGTCATCTTATCTTTCCTACGGGGATTAAGAACTAGGCTTTCTCTTATTTCTATCAGGATCACGTGTTACTAATCCGTAGACTTATAAGATTGTTGGATTTAAGTCTCAGTTCAGTTCCTACTACTTCTGTATGTTAATTGTTGATCTCGAAACCCTGATATTGTGCTTTTGAGTGGTTATGCCACCATTTTTGTGAATGTCTCAAATCTTTTCTGAGCATTTACAGCCGTTATGCTGTCCGAGTCATCCCAGGTTTCTAAATAGTCGGATGCATTTGCAAACCCCTTCCTCCTGTTTCCGATGTGCCTTTGGTCAGGTTAATCACACAAATTGGTTAGTTGAGGTACTCCGTTGCCTTAACATATATGTTGGAGCTGGTATTATGACCCTAGGTGTCTTAGGGGATCATCTAGTAATTTAGCCATGATTTGTGTCCCAATGTGATGATTCTGGCCATCATTCTTGTAAGCATCCCGTGATGCCACTTAGTTAGTAGGCATTTCACTCCTGGGTTCTGAACCCGAGATTCACTCTACTTACTTCATGTTGATAGTAATTGCTAGCTCCCTTAGGTTGTTAGTAACCTTTGCGATAGTCCTTGAAGTCCGTGGTATCTTCTTCTTCCAAATACAATGAACTACTTATGGCAGAAGTTCCTCGTTGAACTGAAGATCACAACCAGAGTGCTCTTGATGAGTTCTCCATTATATATTGTGGCTCTGCCAGTTCTACTTTTCTGCATGGGTTATCCGGAAGAAATATGTTGAACTTTGTTCGACATGCTAAACCATGCATCCACAACTCAGAAAATCGTATGTTCCTTTGAGTTGTCCATCTTTAGTTGTTTTCTGGCCATTGTATATCAATTGATATTCAGGAGTAGTTATGCATCCATGTTCATCATTGCCACTGCTCTTGTGGTCTATCAAGCCATTCCATTCAGGATGAATAGGAGAAACAAACTCCAGAACCTCATCCATATCTAGGATTGGGCCAAAGCAATTGTATTCCGCAGATCAAGTTGCAATCCAGCTTCTGGTCTGTTCTACCTTGAAGTATTACCATCTTTATATCAGGAATATCGTGGGAATTGCACACCATCTTATGAATTCTTGACGCAGTAATACTTCTTATCATCATTGATAATTTCTCGGTTTCCGTGTTATTATAACCGGAATGCCGGCAAGTGAATCGTGGTGTGTGAAATCAATACTCCTAGCAACTCCGTTGCTTGGTAGTTAAATGGACAATAACGTCATCCTTAGCGAGCTGACTATTGAATCATCACCCTAAGGTTGATCGTGCTACCTAGTCCATTTTCCTGGTGCACTCCTCGATTGATGAGATAGGATTTTGTTAAGTCCTCGCTCATTTGATCATATCGTCTTGCCCTGAAAAGCAAGATTGTTCTCGAGCTTAGTAACATATCGGTGGTTCGTGATTTTCTGTATATCTTCTCGGAAGTCTTACCAGGTTGTCACCTGACCGCTATGTTGAGTTCGTGATCAAGATGGTCTCCTATAAACCACCCCTTCTCCAAGAATCTGTGTGGGATACCCCTGAGCTAGTTGGTCAAGCTAAACAACAACTTGGAGAGTTGGAAGATAAAAGCTTGCCTGACTTAGTTCATGTTAAGGGATATCTTTTTGTGTGTGTGTGTGTGTGTTGAAGAAAGATGGTATCTTCATCAATTGGTCCTTGTGAACAATTGTTGGATCTATTATCTTACCCAAACCTTTGATTTAAGTATGGGCTATCGTCAAATCAAATCAGAACCAACGATGTTCGTAATGCTGTCTTATTCGTGGATTTTCCTCAAGCATACACCGTTATATCTTTTGGTCTGACCAATGCTATCACCGTGTTCACTTAACTATGGAATTCCTTTTAAAAGGGAACCTGGATGAATTGTTGTTGAGCCCATCGACAACATCCTTATCTTCTCCATGATTCTGTTGGACATTAAGCTAGTGTTGGAAACTTTGTAAACAATGCCTTCGAGTTCCGTCTCTGAGGTATATGTTTGGGTGAAAGAAGTGACTCCCTTTGATTCACGTGCATTTGATGTAAGTTGCCGTCGTGAATTCGAGAAAGTTTGTTTTACTTCTCTGGAATCATCCCAAGTCAGTCATGCACGTGCAAAGTATTCTGTGGTCTGTTAGACTGATCATCTTCATTCCATATGAATTCTGTAGCACACCAAGCCACTGATTGATTTGTTCTAGGAGAAGGAGTTCTTTTTAAGAGCTAACCCGGGCTTAATCAAGAACTTTGATATCCTCGATGATGGTTCCCCTCCTGAACTCGGTAGTGTTTTATTATAAGACTACTTTGTGGTCATGCTTGTCTGGGACAACGTGTTCACTTGTTGTAGCAGAACCAGCTCATGTTTTGGAGCTTACTATCGTAGTTCATTTCCCGAGAATCTCGCAACGTCATCTCGTCGATTTGTGTTGCAAACTTTCGTTTTTCTTCCTAGACTCGATGAGTCTGGAATATCCTGACACCAACCAGATCTGAATCTCAGGCAGATATGATGGTTTGGAACATTTCCCAAGAACTATAATATCGGTCCCTCGGAAACCGGTAAAGTGGATGTCGTGGCCAACACACCCAGCCGGAAGACCTGTTATTGTAGTATCTTGATTGGAGAAGCTGGCCACCTTCCCATAAGTACTTCGTAGGATTTACTCCCTAGTTGTGCCTTATGATTTGTTGTGTTCCCGAAGTCTGACCTTTTACTTGATGTTCTAGATACCAGACCATTTCTATGAATAGGTTACACTAGCACATCAAGGAGAACATTAGAAGCGGAGTGCTAAATGTCTCTCGGTCGATCATCCAGATTTTATTTGCTTGGCCTCGCTAAGGTGAAATCTGAGAAAGTGTTATCCTCCTTTGCATCTGCATCGTCCATCGCTATTCATCATGGTAGTATGTTGTGTTGTCAGCACCCTTGACGCGGTTGTTGATAAAACCTTGATGATTGTGGAAATGCTCAAGCTCTTGAGAGCACGCACAAGCGCTACGTGTTATCATCGGCACTAACTCGGATTCCTCTCAGTTTCCTCGACAATGCTATGACCCTTTCAAACGGTGAATTCACTCTCTATTGTTGGGTTCTTCCCCCAGTTACCAGAATCATTCCCAGCATTTGCATTTTGTTCCCAGCTTGCACCGCCAATGTGCCATTCTACCATGGGTCTCTTCCATTTCCGGTGGTAAGCAAATTCATCCATTACGTTGTCTTCAACAAGGTAATCCACATCATCCAAGTCCGAGTATGCCATTCTACCGACCCCCTCCAAACAATCGCTCGAGAATTGCCTTAGGCTGGTTTAAAGAGTTTCAATGATCTTTGAATCAAAGGTAATTCTTTTGCCACTTAAGGGGATATTTCTACGAGTCACCTTCCCTAAGGTGCATCGTTATGGTATCATGGCAATTCAACTCCTCGCTACGTTGACAACCGATCACCACATTCTTAAGTCTGGAATTGTTGTCTACCTAGTGAACCTTTGTCATCTGCTCCACTCCATCCCTCTAGAGGTGTGCTTCGTCTCTCAACTCGAGAGATGTTGCTATGTCTCATTCAGAGAGTTAATCCTGAGTTGTTCGACATTCGAGAAGATTGATCCTTCTAGAGTTCCCTTCTCCTCTCGTTGTCATGTTGGTTGGAGTTCTCGGAGCAAGACATCAAGATAATGATGGTGATCAAATCAACACTCTTATGGAATGCACCCTGGATCGTGAAGATTATACTAGTTTGCGTTTCCCCTTCGTCTTACCCTACACTTGAATCTCGGGTCGAGATTCTAGTTTAGTGGGGGTGAGTTGTCACATCCCTAGCTTCTGGTAATGCTCTAGGCTAGCTTCATGTGTGCATCATGTCTATATTCCGAAAGTTGAAATGAGGAAAATTGGAAGCCTCGGAAATCATTTTAATAAAGGGGCAAGAAACCCTAAAATTGCAATCAGTAAATCCAAAATGCCCTAGAAATAACTCTGACAATTTTGGCAAGAGTTATAAATCAAACCAAAATTTTGGGACATTTCTAAGGAATTATTTGGGCTCTGATTTTAAATCAATATTTTATTTGAATTTGGAGTTATATTCATAATATATAATGAATATATTTTCAAATGCCCTGAGATATTTTATGTTTATGAGGAGTAGACCTTAAGTGACATAAAATTATCCAGGGGAGTTTCGGCACTGTTTTCAAATTTGTTTGAATTTGAATTCAGTGGCAATTAAATAGAAAACAGAACAGAAATAAAAAAAAAGAGAGAAGCCCAGCCACTTACCTGGCGCCCACTTACCTGGCCCAGCTCCTCCAGCGGCCCAGCCCGCCACCGCTACCCCCCCTGTTGCCTTCCTCCTCTGCCAGGAGGACGGGCACGCGCCGGGCGCGCGCGGCCACGCGCCCCGGCAACCTCCTCCCTCCCAGCCTGCTTGGCTCCTCCTCGACGCCCTGGTGACGCCACGCGGCCCCCTCGACCCTCTCTCACTCTCCCGTGTCTCTCCCTCCATCCCTATCCCCCTCTGCTCTCTCTCCCTCCCGCGACCGAACGGAGCCGTCGCCGCCGACCAGCGCTCGTGCGGCCGCAGCCATCCCGAAGCCTCTCCGACACGCCCTCGCGCTCCGCCGGTCCTCCCTCGTCCTCCTCGTCGTCTCACGCGACCAGAGGAGCCCCGGAGCGCCGCCCCGACGTTTTCCCCCTCCTCGGCCACCGGAGATCCGCCTCGCCGTCCCGCTCGCTCCGACGCTTCCCCGGCCTCGTCGTCTGCACCGGCCAACTCCCCGTGAGCTCCTCTTCCTTCTCCCCCTAGTCACGTTGCTCGAGCTGCCCCCAAACCCCATTGGCCATCACAGCCGAGAGCTCGGCTCCGCCGGCCATGGCGCCGCCGTGGCCAGGGCCACCGCAGCCCGCGCCTGAGCACGTCACCGTGCTCGGTGAACCCCCAGGAGCGCGTAGCACTCCTCGTTTTCTCCTTTAGTGCGTCGTAGCATCGCCACCGTTCGCGCCCGAACTCCGGCTGCCGCGGAAGCGGACGCCGCCGTCGATCTGAGTCGTCTCCGGCGACCCCACTAGCACCAGACGACACGGACGAGGCTCGGGGTTCCAACGGTGCCATCCGCGCCTCGAACCGTGGCCTGTGCTGCGATTCCGCGCATCGCCGCCGTCTCGGACCTCGCCGGCGGTTAGTCGCCGGCAGGTTTGACCGAGTTGACCAGGGATTTGACCCCCCTGGGTCACTGACGTGTGGGCCCGGCCCCTGCTAACTTTTGGTTAAGTTAATAACTAATTTTAGCTAACCCACTGACTCACTGACAGGTGGGGCCCAACCCTGTTAATTAACCCAGTTTAGTTTAATTAAATTCTAACTAAACTAATTTCACTGACACGCGGGACCCACTGTCAGGTTTGACTGGACAGTGACCTGTTGACCTGCTGACGTCACACTGACGTCAGGCTGACGCAATAATGAATTACTGGAATTATTAATATTCTGAAATTCCAGAAAATTGTATAAACTTCTAAAAATCATAGAAATTCAACCGTAACTCCAAATTAAATAATTTATATATGAAAAATTATCAGAAAAATTCAAGGAATCCATCTATACCATTTTCATGCATGTTTGAACAATGTTTGTCCTCTGTTTTGGACAAAACAAATAAATGGCATTTAAACTCTCACATATGGAGTTTGAATTTGAATCTTGTATTCAAACCAACCCCATTTAACTTGTTGCTAGATGCATTAGCCCAAAACACATTCATATTGCCATGTCATGAGCATGCATCATATTGTGCATTGCATTGATTGTATTTCTTCTTTGTTGCCGGTATCTGTTCCCTCCCGGTAGACGATGTTCCGACGTTGTGATCGTTGACACTGATGAAGACTCAATGTTATCTTCAGAAGTGCCAGGCAAGCAAAACCCCCTTGTTCATTCCGATACAATCCTAATCTCTCGCTCCTGCTCTCTTTTAATGCATTAGGACAACACCGATTCATCTGTTACTTGCTGCGGTAGCTGAACCCCTTTATCCTTTGCATGACCTGTCATTGCCACAGTAAATAGATGAAACCCACTAGCATGAGTAGGAGTTGTTTGAGCCTTGTTGTGCCTACTCGTTCATGTTGTTTGTCATGCCTGCTACTGCTTAGAGTTGAGTCAGGTCTGATTCATCGGGAATGAATCAGAGGTGTGTGAGCATGCCCTACTGTGTGTGAGCTAAGTGTGTGAACACGATTTGGTAAAAGGTATCGGTGAGAGGCCATGTAGGAGTACATGGTGGGTTGTCTCATTGAAGCCGTCCTTAGGAACTGAGTTCTGTGTTTGTGATCCATGATTCAGCTACTACCATACATTGGGCCCTGAAATATGACCCCGCTCGACTTCTTATTCACCCTAGTCCTCTGTCCAGGAGTTGCAAGTAGTTTCTGGTGTTTGTAGCTTACTGGAGGCCGTGGACAGCGCTGACCGTAGGGGTGGGCTGTGATGCGGTAGGTACGTGGCACGGTGTACCGGATGCCCGTTTGGTATCTCGGGAACCCTGTTCACATCGTTTGGGGCTGTGAGCGAAACTCCGGCCGGATCTCCTCATGGATGGAACCCGAATAGGCGATAAACCTGGACTAGAGACTTGAGTGTTTAGGTAGGTCGTGGTCTACACCCACATCGGCTTTCGCTTGAAGTCTGCCGAGCACATGTCGTGTGCAGACGCTAAGTGGTGGAAACATGTATGAAGAAGTACACCCCTGCAGGGTTAACATCATCTATTCGAATAGCCGTGTCCGCGGTAAAGGACTTCTGGGTTGCTTATATCAGTTCATAGACAAGTGAAAGTGGATACTCTAAAATACGCAAGACAAGCGTGAGTGCTATGGATGGCGTTCTCGTAGGGAGACGGGAGCGGATCCATAGTGGTGTATTGATATGGTGAATATGTGGACTCGTGTGCGCCACCTCAAAAGAGTTACTTACAGTCGTAGTTTAGGATAGCCACCGAGTCAAAGCTGGCTTGCTGCAGTTAAACCCCCACCATCCCCTTTGTTGATAATGATGCATATGTAGTTAGTTCTGATGTAAGTCTTGCTGGGTACATTTGTACTCACGTTTGCCTATTTTATGTTTTTGCAGAGAGACTTCAGTCTCACTAGTAATTCCGCGTGGTCTTCGACGTTTAGCTTGTTACCTCAGCTACGATCTTGTGCCCTCGGCAGGATCTGGTAGATAGTCAGGCTTTCAGCCTTTTTCATTTATAGATGTCTGTACTCAGACATGATAGCTTCCGCTTGTGCTTTGACTTGTATGCTCTGAATGTTGGGTCGTGAGACCCATGTTTGTAATATCCCGCTCCTCGGAGCCTAATGAATAAATATTTGAGTCGTAGAGTCATGTTGTGATGCCATGTTGTATTTGCACATATCGAGCATATTGTGTGTATGTTATTGAAATGCTTGGTATGTGTGGGATCTGGCTATCTAGTTGTTTATCCTTAGTAGCCTCTCTTAATGGGAAATGTCTCCTGGTGCTTCCACTGAGCCATGGTAGCTTGCTACTGCTCCGGAACACTTAGGCTGGCCGGCATGTGTCCTTCTTCGTTCCTGTGTCTGTCCCTTCGGGGAAATGTCACGCGATGAATACCGGAGTCCTGTTAGCCCGCTACAGCCCGGTTCGCCGGAGTCCTGCTAGCCCAGTGCTACAGCCTGGATTCACTCGCTGGTGACCGACACATTCGATGCTGGGTCATGGATGCATGTCCCTGTAAGTTAGTGCCACTTTGGGTTCACGACTAGCCATGTCAGCCCGGGTTCTTTGTCATATGGATGCTAGCGACACTATCATATACGTGAGCCAAAAGGCACAAACGGTCCCGGGCCAGGTAAGGTGGCACCCGTGGAAATACCGTGCGTGAGGCCGCAAGGTGATATGATGTGTTACATGCTAGATCGGTGTGACTTAGGATCGGGGTCCTGACACTTGCGTGACTCGACGGGTGGTTCTGCTGCATTAACTTCCCACACCCACTGCTTGAGTTGACGGTGCGAGGTATGTAGAGAAGCACCACCGTCAACGCACAGGACCTCTGTGGCTTTCTAGAACTCCTGCTTATCAGTCTCCTTATCATCCATGTCTTCATCGTCGTCGTCATCTTCATCCCTGTCGCAGCCGCGAGGAGGTCTGTCTCCTTGCCGCTGCTTGGCCTTGCCGCGGCGTCCTCCTCGACCGGGACGTTTCTTGCCGGATCCCCCAGCACCTTCCTGGGCCTTCTCCTTGTTGTGCCGCTCGTATTCAGCTTTCTGTTGCTCAACAAGTTGCTCGACTTTCCTGCAGCTCTGGAGATCATGGCCCTTGGTGCGGTGGATCTTGCAATACTGCTTGTTGGTGCCGTCCTGCTTGTCGGCGACCGCCACCTCCGGGGCAACCTCCTTGCCGGAGTCACCAGCTTTGGCTTTGTTGGCGCCACCACCCTTGCCGGACTGCTCAACAACTAGCACCTCTTTGCCTTTCCTCTTCCTGTTGTTCCGCCGCCGGTTTTTCCTTGCCGGGGCAGCATGTTCACTGTCAGATCCTCCTGCTCCTACATTCTCTCCGGGGAGTCTCCTCCCTTCCTCAGCGCGTGCACACTTGTCGGCCAGTGCATATAACTCACTGACGTCCCTGATCTTGCACATCGCCATTTCCTCCCGCATCCTGCGGTTTCGCATGTTCTGATGGAACGCGCTGATCACTGCGGCAGGGTGGACGTCTGGGATGTTGTGCTGCACACTGCTGAATCTCTGAATGTACTTGCGCAGGGGCTCTCCTTCCTTCTGGGCGAGCAGATGAAGATCACTCTCCTGGCCATGAGGCTTGTGTCCGCCTGTGAAGGCGCCGACAAACTGATGACACAGATCAGCCCAAGAGGATATGGAGTTGTCCGGCAAGTGCATGAGCCAGGATCTGACGTTGGGCTTGAGCACCAGCGGGAAGTAGTTGGCAAGGATCTTGTCATCCCGTCCCCCGGCAGCCTGCACCGCAATCGTGTAGATGCAAAGGAACTCCGACGGATGCGTCTTGCCATCGTACTTCTCCGGTACGTCTGGCTTGAAGTTCTTCGTGCTGGGCCACTGGACTTGCCGCAGCTCACGAGTGAACGCAGGGCAACCTACCGCGTACGGCAGATCGCCTGGTTCCCCTGGCGCATGCATGTCAACAGAGGGCCCAGCGCGCTTGTCGGATTGACGTCGCGCTTCTCTTCGGCGCTCGATGCGAGTTCGAGCGTCTTCTTGTTGTCGATCATGAAGAACTTGGCGCTGATCGCGACGAGCTCGTGGATCCGACGATGCGGTGGAGTCGCTGTCGGGGTGGATCCGGCGAGTCGGCGATCTTGGCCTTCGGGGTGGTGATTGCATGGTAGTTGCACCTCCCCCCGTTTCGTCGCCACCGGCTCGCGCCCGGCAACCCTGCCGCGGCGGCGACGCGCTCGGCCGCCGTGGAGTGTCGCCGTTGGCGTAGCCGATGAGACTCTGAATGGTGGCCCTCCATTCGTCGATCTTGTTCGACATCGGAGGGTAATCTAGGAGCAGTTGAGCTCGCGCCAAAGCTTCTGCTGGAGTGGTGGGTGGCAGTGGCGGACGGCGCGAGGAGCGGGACGTGCTCGGACTTCTAACGATGTTAGAAGGAGCAGTATCCCGTCCAGGCGACCGTGCCCCGCTCGTGCCAGCACGCTGGTGTGCATGCTGGTCTTGAGCGCCCCGAGATCCACCAGCTTGGTCTTGGCCTATCACGCGTATGGCACTGCGAGTGCCATGACGTTGTTGGTCTTGCGCCTCCTGAGAGTGGCGCGGAAGATGTACAGTCGCCGAGGTTTGTGCAGCCTTGTCCTTGGACCTGGCAGCATCATAAGCTTCCTCGTCGACGTCCATTCTTCCGCCGGCGTCCATTCCACCACCCGTTTGCTCCAACGGTGGCGGAAGTGACGTGGACGGAGCGGCTGCCGCCGAAGTCTTCTTCTTCGGTGGCATGTTGATGAAGGGAATGAAGATCTAGCTCGTGTGAACGCCGGATCAGGTTCACACAATCTCGACGCCCCCTACCTAGCGCGCCAAAGATGTCGGGGAAACTGATCCACGAACACCTATGGGGCCGGCGGACCAGGCCCCTTTCGGTTCGGCGGGGGGCGGAGATCGCACGAAGAGCAAATCGAGACGAAGCACACAAGCAGTTTACCCAGCTTCGGAGCTCTCCGGAGAGATAACACTCCTACTGTTGCTTGTTTGATTATCTTGTGTTCTTGCTCCAGAGAGAGAGCGTAGTGTTTTTCTGGGTTCCGAACTAGTCAAACCTCGTGAACCAGTCGAACCGAACCCCTTCTACGTTGCGCATGGGCCTCCTTTTATACGCTAAAGGGGTCACCGACAGGTGGCAACGCAGAGAAGGGTACAAATGTAAAAAGTGAGGTGGTTGGTACAGTTACTTGTATAGTGCACCCTACCTAACCCTGACGGCAGGGGACAAGGGCATTAAATGCCCGTCTGAGTCGCCCAAACAGTGCAGAAAAAGACCGTTAGGGGCGCCACCGTTCGCCACGATGGCGATCTTGTCAGCTTCGCATGCCACTGCGCACCGCTGGCTGCACAGCCTCCCGCCACACGCGCCTGGAGAGGCCCCCAGAGCGACACGTTGGTGGATGTGCTGGAGCATGGGCACAGAGTGGCCGCCTGCCGCGGCAAGCGCCTTGCCGCTGCTGTTATCTTGTCGGGTCTGGAAGCTTGTCGCTCACCGGGCCTCGAGGTACCTTGGTTGGTCTTCCCGGCAAGCTCCTCTTGCCGGGGCCTTGTTGCCTTGCCGGAGCGCGTGGCGCGTCGCGGCAAGTTCCTTGGAGTGCCTTGGTTGGCCTTCCCGGCAAGCTCCTCTTGCCGGGGCCTTGTCTCCTGAGCTTAAATACTTTGTTCTTGAATGGCCCCAAGGGAACCACGGAGGATCTTGGCGTTCGCCCAGCAAGCCTTGCCGCGGGGTGCTGCAACTGCCCGTGCACAAGTTCGGGGTACTAGGGTACCCCTATTCTAGTACACCGACACCGGATTATCTACATCATCATCAGGGGCCGGATTAGAGGATGCAGTGGTTCTTTTCCAGTGGGCAGTCTTCTTCACAGCTTTAGTCTTTTGCCGGGTTGCTCTTTCTGGTTTGTATAGTTTTTCTGGTTCCTCCTGCGGCAGTTTCTTGCTCCAAAATGGATCATTGCCCTAATTACACAGACACTGATATTAAACAATGACCAGATATATCAATAACAGATTCAGCAAAAAGAAAAATCAAAATCTTATAGCTGGCGGTTTGTTGGTGGCGCAGAAGGGAAGCAGGCCGTTTTTAGCACAGATGTGTTCCAGTTCATTCAGCATCTTATTCATAGCCTCTGTGATTTCTTCATCGGTGAGCTGGATTTTGGAATGTCGTAGTGGGTCATCAACACTGCCAGTGTACTCGCACATCAAACTGGAGCGCTGACTAAGGGGCAGTATGCTCCATGATATCCAACAGCGAGCGAGATCAACCCCTGTTAAACCGTTGGCCATAAAGGCTCTGAGCTTCGACAATTGAGGAGCATATTTGCTTCTCTCCTGGGCAGTCAATCTTTGTGGAAAAGGGTGTGTATTGCTGAGCCGCTCCGGACGAAAGCCAGGCAAGGGATTCTCACCGGCAGGGGAGGTGTCTTTGCAATAGAACCATGTCTGATTCCACTCTTTGGGGTGGCTGTGCAGTTTGGCATGAGGGTATGTGACCTCTTTCCTTTTCTGGATCGCCACGCCACCCAACTCCGTATTGGAGCCGTCAGTAAACTTAGTATGGCGGTTTAGATGGAAAAGGTCTCTGAACAATTCCACTGTGGGCTCCTCTTGAAAGAACGCCTCACAGAGCACTTGGAAGTGACACATATTTGTAACAGAGTTGGGGCCAGTGTCTTGTGGATGGAGTTGGAAATCGGCTAAAACATCCCGGTAAAATTTAGAACCGGGTGGCTTAAAGCCCCGGGCTAAGTGATCTACAAAAACAATGACCTCTCCTTCTTGAGGTGTGGGAGGACATTCTTTGCCAGGAGCCCTCCAATGGATGGTATCTTTGCTGCCTAAAGAGCCGATTAGGACTAAATCGTCTAGCTGAGCCTCTGTGACGCGAGAAGGAACCCAATTGCACTCATATACTTGCTTGGCCATGATGAAATCTACAAGGGAGAAGATCCCGGTTCAAAAATGCATTGATCAAGGTACATTCGTATGTGCAATGTTAAACCGGAGACAGATCTATCTGAACTGGAGTTTTATGAAGCAACAACATCTGGCGGTTCAACAAGGGGACTAATGTTATATACCGGTTTGGGAATTTTTTCTACAATGTTAAACCTCCTGGTCTAAACATTGAAGCAGATGAGTAAGTTTATAGAAACAGATTTCATAAGATTTATCTACAGCGATGGATCTGAAGCAAGTTCAGAAAATAGATAAATATTCAGAGGTCCAAAAGGAGCAGTACCGAATCAATGAGCAAAATGTATATATAGATCTATGGTTTTGAGATGCGTAATGAAGGCGAAGGTTAAACAACTACCATTGCACAGAATAAAGATTTGCGGATTCATCTAAAGATCTATCATATGAGCAAGAGGCAGACGATGAACACTGAAGAACTGTGAAACCCTAGAGCAGATCTGCAGGGGAAAGGATAGAAGATTTACCGGATCTGAGGAAGACGCGGAAGGTTGCCGCGATGCTCTGGTGCGCCCAGGTTGATGCAGCGGCCAAGGTTGAGGCAGAGGTCGACGACGGCAACGGAGCTCCGAGGCTGGCGACGCGAGGAAGACAAAGAAGAAAGGCACGAAGGGGAGAAAAGAAATGACCCTTCGGTCCTATTTATAAGGCAAAAGGACATGTGTCAGGCGCAACAATCAAGGGGCCACAAAACGGAGCTGTCGCCTCGATTTCCGTAGATCAATTAAACAAGGAAGCATAATGGATAGCTTCGTTATGACAGGTGACGTCACTCCAATTTACAGCAATCACAGAAGATGACATCATGGTGGTTTACCAATGTATGAGAAGATGTTGAAGATGAAGTTTTTGTTAAAGGATTGACATGAACCCGTTCAAATCAATCTGGGGCCTAATGTTGGGGATATTACTGCTGGGCGTAAACCGGCCTATCTGGGCCGGGTCAACTTCATCAGTAGTTCAAGAGTGCTAGAGCCCAGGAAGACAGATGAGGGCTTAAGGCCTGTAGTCGGTTTAAGACTTGTAGCTGTAAACCCGTATTTGTGTATAAACTTGTATTGTAAGTTAGGAATAAGGAGAGACCAACCCGGATACGAATATCGACCGGTGTTGGGACTCTGTGAACCGACGGGCGTCACCCGTGTATATAAGGGGACGACCCGGCGGCGGTTCAAAGACAGATAACAACTCGAGACATAGGCGAAGCTTGTTTGCTCCCTAGTCATCGAAACCCCATCCATTCCATCACAACTAGACGTAGGCTTTTACCTTCATCGAAGGGGCCGAACTAGTATAAACTCTCTTGCGTCCCTGTGTCCGCTTTAACCCCTTCAAGCTAACCCGTCGCGCTGGCTCCACGACTAAGTCCTTTCTCTAGGACATCTGCCATGACAAAACCACGACACGATCCGTGGCAACTGGCGAGCCACCGCGCTCCAAATCGTTCACCTGTGGTCCCGACCATCAACTCCTACCGATCAAATTATCACTTGAGCTGACTATTCCTAAAAAGGTGCTCCACCATGTACCCGGTACCCGTGGATGCAGCAATCGTGCACCTAGGGTTTTAGGGTTTATTTGTTAACGTCGCCTTTACATAACACTCATGTGTGCGAGACAGCGAGAGGCCGACTGCATGCGTGCACCTCTTCTCTTCGTATATGTACCCCACCGTTTGTCTGGTGTCCAAAAAATTATAATAACTACTAGCAATGTGCCAATGTATTGCCACACGATCAAAGTAGATTAATACATATTCACCGATTTGATAGAAAAAAAGTCTAGTTTTGAAATACGTATATCACTAAAAATATGTTATGTTTCACTCAAAATATATTCCTTTGGCGGTTTTGAGGAGATAAGGGAGGAATGTTGTTGGTTTCAAGATTCGAGAAGTGGTATATGTCTAATTTCTACTCTTACTAGAAAGATGCCCGTGCATTGCACAGAACATCAAGATCTTGTGGGAGAAAAGGATGAACGAGGGAAGGCCTTATCTGCAAATGTGGTGAAGAGTGCGGGTAAATTGCCATATTTTCCTTCCTATCCGTCAGATATAAATCGGACGACCTACATTGCAGGATGGTAGGCCCACCATCATCACCAACTCTATTTTTTATCCCTACTCTTATAAGAAGCATTGTCGGTGATGATCGTGTGCCTACCATCCTGCAATATAGGTCGTCCGGTCTATATCTGACAGACAGGAAGGAAACTATGGCAATTTTGCAAAAAGATACTCACACCCCTCTCCACATTTGCAAATAAGGCCTTCCCTCGTTCATCCTTTTCCCCCACAAGATAAATTACTCATACAAATGCATCTTGATGTTCCGTGCAACGCATGGGCATCTTGCTAGTTGTTGCAAAAAGCCCATGTGTGTGTGAGAGAGAGGGAGAGTGGAGGAGGACGGAGTGCATGTGTGACAAAGACACAAGGAGTGTGTGTGCGATAGGTATCAGCTTAAAATGAGGCGATAGTGTGTGTGTGCACGATCAAGAGGGCGTGTCTCAAGAAGGGAAGAAAAATCTACATAGATACAAGGAACGGGAGAGAGACATGTATGCGATGGTGGAAGCACGAGTGTGCGGGTGTATAAACCTATCTAGAGGCTAGCTAGTCGATAAATATTTGTGAGAGAAATACGAGTCGGGGTGCAAAAGCGAGAGTTTTGTGTGTGAGAGAGAGACGGTAGTCGGGAAGGGGAGTGGAAACAGGAGTTGTGTGTGTGTCTCTATGAGAGAGAGAGGAGAGACGGTAGTCGAGGTTTTCTAATCGGTAAACAAATTAATAATGTCAGTCTGGGATGGAGATAAAAAGGAGACCGCAACAAATGTTGTGTCTACAGGAGAGAGAGAGAGAGTAATTTTAGTGATATGAGTCATATGTAGAGACATATATGGTGTGTGAGAGAATCCCACAGAGAGAAAGACAAAGTGAAAGACGAGTGGAGACTGTGTGTATGGCGGTGAAAAAGAAAGCTTAGGTACCGAGTGATACCAGAGAACAGTGGAGATGTGAGAGGTAATGAAAACCGTGTAATGTATCTACTACCCCTATAAAAGAAAGAGAGGGCGGAGAACCAAACAATCAGATCCATCCATCAACAAAATCTAATGGCCCTTAATCCTCCGATGTTTGATGCAACAAACATTCCAATCAACCCACTAATCCTCCATCGCTATAATCATGAAAACAAACCGCTCTGCAGAACGCGCACGCCCGCACGACCTTTCCCACTCTCCTCCTCCCAACCAGTACTCCCTCCCAACGGCCGAGTGTTCGCAGAGCACGGGCGGTCCCAAGAACGCGGGAGCGCCCCCTGCCGCCGTTGCCCACTGCCCGCCGGTCAGCCTCTGCTGCCACACGGAAGGACGTCAGCGCGATGCGGCGGCGCTGCCCTCCTTTGCTGCCCAATGCTGCCCAACGGACGGCCATGACCTTATCTGACTATGGAGAAACCAATAAGTTTCCATTGATTGATTGAAGTGTAGATTGATATAAAACTATACTGAATAGTGAGGTACCCAGCATATGGTCCATTTTATGTTCCATACACAAGAGAATTTGATCGTTTTAGCGCATCATTATCTACATACACCACAATGGAGGATGTTACAAAGTCTACCCTATACTTATGATTCAGTTTATGTTCCATAATTAAGAGAATTTGATGCTTGTGCTTATTTACTTTCTTTGGTTGTTTTACTGCATCATGATCTACATACGTCGCAGTGGAGGATGTTACAAAGTCCTGTACTTTTTCCAACGACCAAATGTGAACTGATTCTCATTCTATCATTCTTTTATATACATGATCCTTCCACACAACTGACATTGCCGCAGTTAAACAACGTTATTCTGGAAGGGTTAGACTCTAAATATATCATTAAAAGGTGAATTATCATGATCCAAATCAATGCCAAGCTCAGCACTAGACAGGTTACAGTTTGATTATTGACTATTTAATCTCTTCATATGATAATTGTATTGTGTAACTCGAATTACCTTTTCAGTGCTCCCACAAATTCATTCTACCACGACTCACTCCTCAATTGGCATCAAAATTACTACACAATAGCTCCTAAACTTTTTGTACACGATTTCAATCATCCACTAATATACGAAATTCAGGCAATCTCAATACTAATATTTTATCTCTTCTTTTTTGGCCTCTTCCCTATCAACTCATACTTTATTTCTACATGTTCAGAATGTTGCCATTCATCAGCAATTGCTGCACCTAATGTCCTTTCAGTCACATTTTCAGGTTTACTTCATCGCTTGAGAGTTTGTACTTTGTGGTCGGTGGTGGAAAGGTGGAGCAAGAGGTCTCTCTCAAGCTGTGGGAGAACGAGTCTGCAGAGACGACATTGAATTTTATCAAGGCGGCTTCATTTTGTTTTAAACTATCCAAGAGAGACAAGGTTGCTTCATTTGCAAGCTCAAAACTCTTTATGATTGTATTCTGCTTCTCTACCTAGTTCACTGAAAATATGAACCAATGCAATTGATTGTTGGTGTTTGATCCCATTAGTAGTATGATCAAATTTGTTTCGAGACATGCAGTCCCCAAATGCTCCACTCCCCACACTCTGACGAATGGGAGAGGGAAGCTGAGGCTATGGTCGTGCCGTTGTAGACAAACAGTTTAACATTGAGGTAATGTGATAAAAATAATTGTTTTTTTCTCTCTCGTACGTTTCGGTTTATGTATGCCTGCTACGTAAAATTCATGTACTCCCTCTATCCCAAAATAAGTGACTCAACTTTATACTAGCTTTACTACAAAGTTAGTACAAAATTCAGTCATTTATTTTGGGACGGAGGGAGTACTATTCTGTCCTTGCACTGCTTTCTTCTACTCCCTCCGTAAACTACTATAAGAGCATTTAGATCACTAATTTAGTAATCTAAATGCTCTTATATTAGTATATAGACGGAGTAATATTTTTGCTGTATATTACTACGTTCAGTTGGTGTGAAATCCCCCAATTTTTGGTTAATCTAGGAAGTAAAAATAAGTTCAGTTTGTAGACTGTTTAAACCACTTTTAACTGAACTTGTACAAGCATCAAATCTAGGATATTTCATGCCTCTTCACAAAAAACATATTACATAGCAATAATTTCATCTTATTGTTGTACCAATCCGATCATGAGGTGTATTCATGTGCTTTGAAGTGTAAAAATTGCAGTACTTTTCCTTCCTCTTTTTTTGTATTATTTTAGCTCAAGCTTACACTTGCTGATGGGACACTAAATAACATTCTTCTGTTTTTTTGTTGCAATGAGAGAATAATAATGAGATGCGCTGCCACATGGAGAACTTGGAACAATTGATAAGACGCCAAATCTTGGGCACTAAATTATGTGTATGTAGTTGATCTGCATCTGAAATCTCTTTATAATAGTCGCGTATATTATAGTTAATTTCACCGATATCTGTGTATCTTTTATTTGGTTATTTGGCCTGAACCTACAGTTCAAGGTTAGTAATTATTTGGTCCGAGCCTACTATTCCTTTCCATGTCTTGTATAATTCTCTTTTTTGACATGAAGAGTTCCTGGAGGTTGGATGGCAATTTGAAAATTCCAGTGTATGCTTCAAGATGTATGCATATAATTTTGGAGTCTATTCATGTTGGTTCAACATGTTTCTACTACACTCCATATCTCACAGTATTTATAGCAGAGGGCCTTCGATAGTGAATACTGCATAAAATGGTGTTGTTCCATTTGATGCAGAATTTGTTGTTTCATTCATCCCCTATTCTTGGTGTTGTTTTACATAGCTTATACTCATTTGCTTTGTTTCAGCGGCAGGGTATACAACATAGGAAAACTTGACTAAGCTGTTCTAAAATTCTGGTTCCATTGGGTGATTTCTGTTTTCTTAATAAATTGGTGGGAGTGTGAGATAACTATTGAGCCAATTAGTTGTTGTGTACATTTAACAAGCGGTCAGTTGGCAGGTTGTCGGCGCTCTGGGAACGGGGGTCCCCAGACTTGCCTGCCTGTGGCCTGCAGCGTGGCTCAAAGGGGTGCCCAGCACGGCCCGTCTTCACCAGCACAAACCCAAGAGCCTCGCGATGGGCCAAGCCTCGCGGGACGGACGACGCGGAGCTTCCTCAGGCACGGCCTCATCAGGCTGGCTCACGAGGGGGCGGAGAGATCAAGGCGGGGTACCTCACGAGGTGCCCGTGACGCAAGCCATGACGATTCAGGGCGCCAGGCGGGTGCTAGCCCACGCAGCGTCCTCCTTCCCTCTTTGATGCAAAGGGGGCAAGCGCAGCCGCGGAGTACCGAGGCATCAGGCAAAGGTTGCCATTTCGGTGCAACGAGACCAAGACCAGGAGGACTACGAGACGGAGGTCACCGTGGAGCCCAAGACGGCGTCATCACCAGAGCTTCGCACAGGCGAAGACTACTTTTGTCAGGATAGCTGATACTTGCTGTCCCCCTTCAAATTAGCCCGCCATTGTTGGCTCCCTTCCCGCTCAATATTTGGGGAGAGGACCAAGGCCTCTATAAATAGGACTAGCCACCCCCGGGGTATCGGCATCGAGTGTCGAGTAGAGGGGATCGAGTATCGAGTAGAGGGGATCGAGCATCGAGTAGAGGGGATCGAGTATCGAGTAGAGAGGATCAAGGATCAGGGGTAGAGGATAGAGGATCGAGAACCAGCCAACCCAGAAACAAGCTGGGGTCGAAATCAGGGTCGGTCAATTGGGGGAAAGCAGAGAGAGAGAGAAAAAGGTGACTGGACTCCTCCGAGCAGTTCATCATCCCAGCCAAGAACAGACCCTCGCGAGGCTGTTCTTCCTTGTATTGTTCATCATCATCTGCCCAAGAGGCAATCCACCACACCACACACTGGAGTAGGGTATTACACCACAACGGTGGCCCGAACCAGTATAAACCATGTGTCTCTTGTGTTGTTCTTTCCTTAGTTTAGATCCTAGCACGGCGGAGGGGTGCAGGTAGGTAGGAGGCGAAATCTTCGCGCGCACCCCAGTGTTCGAACCACAAGGGTCTGCCGGAACCTGAAATCCGACATTTGGCACGCCAGGTAGGGGTGCGCCAGAATTCGTCTTCCATCACCCTGTTCTCCTCCGACCGTCACGCCCATGTTTAACGCTCGTCGGGCCCGCGCCGAGCGCTGGGCCGCACTCGCTTCCCGCGTCGCCCAGACGGCCCCTGTCGGCGGGCATCCACGCTGTTCCCCATCACCTGCCGTCAACGCCGCCACCGGCCCGGCGGGGGACGAGCGGCAAGCATCATCCCAGCATCCGTTCGTGCGGCAAGACGGCCGCACTGCAACTCCCTCGCTCACCCCAGCTGGTTCTTCATCCCGTGCGCTCCGCGCGCCCCTGGAGGCTCGATCTTCACTCATCGCGGCAAACAAGCTCCTGCGCTACCGTCCAGTCGATGACGTCTACGAAGAATGGCTCGACCGCGTCGTCGAGCTCGTCCGCGCCGCAGGGGGCTCTCCTGCGCCGTCCATTCCACTGCACCGCACCCCGCCCCACACGGGCGACGAGGCTCCGGCAGCGCCCTGGCCGCCTCCTCCTCAAGAAGACGCCATGGCCCCAAGGCGCGTGGCCCCTGGGCGGAACCCGCTCCGTCAGGCGCCAGCGTGGCAAGAGCAGAGCTGCCAGGAAGTCCCTCGCCCGTAAGAAGCTGCCCGGGCGCTCCCTGCTCTAGCACGTCGCGACCATGCTCCTGCTCCCGCACGTCAAGACCCGATGCTGCTCCCAGCTGCAGCGCGTGGGGACATGCAAGACCAAACTCTCCGTCACCCAAGGCCTCCCGAGGCCACAACTGGCTGCCGTGCCTTCACCACCGAACTACGCAGCGTAGCATGGCCCGGCAAGTTCAATCCAGACCTGCCTCCTCGCTATGACGGCACGGCTGACCCTGCTGTGTTCCTCCAGCTCTACGAGCTAGGCATCAAAGCTGCCAGCGGAGACGAGAAGGTCATGGCGAACTGGTTCCCCATGGCACTCAAGGACGGGGCCCGCACCTGGCTCCTGAACCTGGCTCCAGGCACAATCTCCTCCTGGGAGGAGATGTGCACCCGCTTCATCGCCAACTTCCAAGGCACTCGTGACCGGCCACCCACCGTGAGCGACATGCGCCGCATCAAGCAACAGCCCGGGGAAACCCTGTAGAAGTACATCCAGTGCTTCAACAACGCACGCCTCAAGATTCCCAAGGTGACTGAGGAGGCCATCATCTCGGCCTTCTCCAACGGCGTGCGCGACGTCAAGATGAAGGAGGAGCTGGCGATGCATGAAGACCTGTGCACTTCCTTGGAGCTGTTCAACTTGGCAAACAAGTGCGCCAGGGCTGAGGAAGGGCGTCTCTCCCTCCTCGAGCTGCCTGCCACGGACTCAGAAGAGAAGAAGCCCAAGGCCAAGGAAGTGAAGCGCAAGGGGGCTGCCGTGCTCGCGGCAGAACCAGACACCAAGCGGGGCAGAGATCAGCCCGAACCCTCCAAGGGCAGCCGGTACTGTGTGTACCACGACCTCCACACCCACAACACCAACGAATGTCAAGAACTCCGAGCCGTGCGAGAAGGAAGGATCGGCCGTCGCCCCGACCGCAGTGACCGGGGCTACGGCCAAGGAGGAGGAAGAAATGCAGGACGCTGGGAAGACCGTGGGCCACGCCAAGGATGGCGCGACCAACCTCGCGAGGATCGCTGGCAAGACCCACCTTGCGAGAGAGGATGGAGGGATCAGCCTCGCGAGGGAGACTGGAGGGATCAGCCTCGCGAGGATCGCCTGCTAGGCAACGCAGGCCTCCCACCGCTACCGCCGCAGCCAAGGAGAAATGAGGACCGCCACCAGGACGAGGAGGCTGGGGGCTTCCAGGAGCCGCGCGCGATCGCCTGCATCTTGGATGGAGCACAAGCCCCGGCCTCTCAGCGCATCTTCAAGCAGTTCGCCCGCGAGGTGAATGCAGTCCTCCCCAGGCTCGAGGCCACGCGCCCCCTCAGGTGGTCGTCATGCGCCATCACGTTCAGCTCAACAGATCAACTCAAGTGTGCGGCTACAACCGGAGTCCTCCCGATGCTTTGTTCCCCAATCATCAGCAACATGATGGTTACCAAGACCCTCATCGATGGAGGGGCAGGGCTCAATGTCTTGTCCGTGGAGACGTTCAACAACCTCCAAGTGCCTTACAGCCAGCTTCAGCCAACCAAGCCCTTCTCTGGTATCACTGACGGCTCCACGATCCCGATTGGGCAGGTCCGCCTCCCTGTCACCTTTGGGGCATGCGACAACTACCGCACCGAGCTCATCGACTTCGATGTCGCTCACATTCGCCTACCGTACAATGCCATCCTTGGGTACCCAGCGCTGGCCAAGTTCATGGCCATAACTCACCACGGCTACAACGTCCTCAAGATGCCAGGAAGCGGCGGAGTCATCACGGTGCCCTGTGAAGAGAAGGACGCGGTGTGTTCCCTGGAACAAGCCTTTCAGGCCACGTCACTAGAAGACCCGGATCGTGGAAGCAGGGGGCCTCCCAAGACCACCCCCAAGAAGAAGAAGACATCGTCCGGCCCGACCACTCAGGAGGCAGGCCCCTCTGGGCCCGCGCCTGCCCAGGGGGAGCCTCCCTCCATCGCATAGGAAGGCGCTCCCGGCGCCGTCCTCAGGCAGGGCTTGGGGGCTCTCCCCTGGAGGGCCACCGACCTGGCTAGGGTCACGAGGGAGGCGCTTGGGCACCACTAGGAGGCGTGTTTTGAAGCACGTTTCCCTCGAGAAGGAGCAAGGCAAGGAGATCCAGATCCTCAGGAGTTCGTCAGCAAGGCCATTCAGGAGCTACAGGAGTCAAGAGTCATGAAAGGCGGCCGCCGCTTGCCAGCAGTGGCCCCCCATCCAGGCGAGGATGGTGGGCTGCGCGTCTGCATCGACAAACCAGGGCTCAACCGAGTCGCCTCTCTGGAGCGCATCTAGCCCTCGCGAGTGGGGCGCTACGGAGGTCCACCCCACAGCTACATTCGCATGCCTCACGGCTTGCCGAATGCGGCTGACGTGTACCAGCGCCTCATGAAGGGCATCATGGAGGCACGAGAGGCCAGGCGTTCCGCAGCCCTGGCAGAAATGGGGATGGCCCGCGAGGAGCCGCCAGCGTCTCCGGAGCCTCCCGAGGCCCCTGGGCCTGGGGGCTCATGAGGATCGGCTCCTGCAGCCCACCAAGCCTGCTACACCAACACCCCTTCATCCTCAACATCATCAGGTGACATCTTTCGAGTTTTACTTCCAGCTGGGAGCGCCCCCAGGGCTGCATTATTCCCAGGCCGCGTGGGTCCGTCCCTGCAGCGTGTACCCCTTTATTCCATGTTGTTAGCTTACCTTGTTGGGGGCGCCCCTCAGGCTGCATGATCGCCAAGCCGCTCGGGCCAGGCCTAGTAGCATGTATCCCATTTGCGTTTATTTCTGATTATGTGTTAGACCCACCATGCTTGATTATTTGATGCCGGTCCACGGCACCTCTTCTCCTCCATGCCGACCACTTGCACGTTAAAGGGGGGCACGTGAGCATCGCGACTCAGGGCTCTTACTGGCTCTCCAGCCCTCACCCTCTGGCCTTGTCCATGGCATCACGACCTGGCATACAGCGACGGCTGAGACCAGCTCGAGGGCCGGGACCCGAGGACGTAGAGTGCCGACATCTAACCAAATTTGCAGGGACACATCACAAGATAAGGCCCAGTGCCAGGTGCAACCTGCCTAGAGGTAGGGCCCCGTGAGTCCCGCGCTGGCTCACGGGTGCCCGGATACACCTCGCCAGGCCCTACCGTGCCAGCCACGTGTCAGGGCGGGGCTGTACACGCCCCGGGGGCTCCTCCCAGAGGGGGGCCCCCTCCAACGTACCAGTGGAAGCACCAAGCTCCATGCTGGCTGACGACACTGCCGAGGAGCGGCTATGCCCGTACACATACGGTAGCACAATGCTCCGCGCTGGTGATAAACAACTGAGGGTGGCCCCCGGGCCGCGTCAACCTCAGGGAGCCCAGAGCTTAGTGTCTAGCCTCATCGTAACGCCTCCTCTCGGGAGTGCCACGCGAGGGGGCTGGGCACGGGGGCTGCGCCTGGGTCCCACCCAGACGCACGCCGCCCAGCCAGGTCCCCCCGGGCCTGGTTCGTCGTGCGTCTCTCCCCGAGCGGAGCCAAGGTACGAAGGCCGTTTGAGTGTCAAGGGGGCCTCCTGAGCATCGCGACTCAGGAGCCTAACTGGTCACGTAGCCCCTCACTCCGTGGCCCCGTCCTAGTTTCCGGTCGGGACCATCACTGGGTGAGGCACGCGCGCGGCCGGGCTCTGCAGACGTAGAATGGTAGATCCACCCACATCACACCTCCCTACTTGTTGTTCGTGCGCCAAGGTGGACTCCTGAGCATCGCGACTCAGGAGCCTAACTTCTCACGTAGCCCCTCACTCCTTGGTCCCGTCCTGGTTTCCGGTCGGGACTATTGCTGGGTGAGGTACGCGCGGGGACGGGCTCTACCGGCGTAGAACATAAGCAAGTAGGAAGGAAAAGCGCTAATTTCAAGGAATTCAAAAGCAAATATTACAGTCCACACTGTTATTTCAATGCCAGACGCAAGTTTAAACGCCTCCCCGAGGCATGATACGTGTGCAGGAATTAAAAGCAGGACAGGAGCCACGACAGAGTCACTTGGCAGCGGGGGAGCAGCACGGAGCTGGTTCGCCTCACGGAGCAGCGGGGTCGGCAGCGCCTTGCTCCGGCTTGGTGCTGAAGGCCCGGAACTTCCCCAGCAGAGGCTCCGCGCGACCCTTCATGGCCTCGGCAGCGGCAGTGGCACGCTCACCACTCACTGGCTCCAGCAGGCTGTCAAGGTCGACACCGGGATCGCGAAGGTAGATGCGGGTGAGGACCCGTGTCAGTGCTGCAGAAGACAGGACACGCGCCTCGGCCTCGGTCGTGGGGCCAAGGCCAAGGGCGACATCTGATGGGGTTATGTACCTAGGGTAGGGTCATGGACCTGATCTAAGTACCTTACCCAAGGACACCCTTAGAAGAAGTCGCCTTCCAGTCGACCAACGAGGGACACACTCGACTGACTTGAAGGACTCGACCACGAAGACTCACTCGACCACCAGAAGGTCAAGAGGCACTCTGCACTGCAACGGCCTGTAATCAAGTAGACTTTATGATAGTAAAGGCACTTTATGTGGGGCGTTACCAGTAACGCCCCAGACTTAACTCACCTTAAACCCTCTCCTACGTGGGCTGGCTGGGGTCCTGGCGCACTCTATATAAGCCACCCCCTCCACAGGCAGAAGGGTTCGGCACCTTGTAACTCATATACTCATAATCCACTCGACCGCCTCCGGGCTCCGAGACGTAGGGCTGTTACTTCCTCCGAGAAGGGCCTGAACTCGTACATCCTTCGTGCTTACAACCTCTCCATAGCTAGGACCTTGCCTCTCCATACCTACCCCCCACTCTACTGTCAGGCTTAGAACCACGACAGTTGGCGCCCACCATGGGGCAGGTGTTTTAGCGATTTTGTGGAGAAGTTGCGATTCTTCCGAGTACTTTCATCATGGTGTCTGCTGGAGTTTTGGTCGAGGGTCAAGAGATCCGTCTCGGCACTCTCGCCTTCATCGCCGACGACTCCGCATGGCTCCAGGAGGCTCCACTCGACGTGGATGCGCTCCCCGTCCGCGGTGCAACGCATTTTCGCGCATGTGTCTGTGGCGTTCTGCTGCGGCAACCGTTGACCCAGTATCGGTCGGCTCCTTTATCGTCCACCCTCCCGGTCTCCCGCCAGCGCAAGCGCTCAGGCCGGTCGAGGCTTCAGCGATGGGTGAGGCACGCGGTGGCTCGCCAATCGGCCACCACCCAAGTTGCGGCAATCGAGCCCGACGAACCTCTCTACGGGTTGTTCTATCAGTCGACTGGCTCCGTAGAGACTGCATCCGAGTGCGGTAGCAGTGATCCAGCGGCGGAAATCTTGATGGTCGACGGGCCCCACAGTCCCCCTGGCTTCGCCCGTGGTGGTGGAGCAGGTGACGGCGGCGATCCTACACGAGGCTACGAAGAGTACCAGCCCGAGCCACTCGACTCTCTGCAAAGAGAGGAACTTCGCCGCAGGAACGAGGACCCCCTGCGTATTCCCATCGCAGGAGAACCCCCGAGGCTCGTGCCTTGGAGGAGGCGCGCCTGGCCAATTTGGCCGAGCGCACTCGACTGGAGAACCTTCAGCGAGCACTCGACGAGCGCGCGCGGCAACGAGTTCCCGACACCAGTCGACGTCAACTCTTCCCGCCGACTCAGGTATATCGAACCCCAATTCAGAATTTAGTAGCTGCGACCCGTATAGCAGAGTCCATCCAGCCTTCGCAGTCGGAAGCTGGCAGAGGTTTGCTGCAGATCAGGGATCTGCTCCGGGCAGCAGGAGATCAGAATTCAGCCGTGTCTCAGTCGCGCAACAGAATTCACAGTCGATCCGTCACTTTGAATACGGTTCAGTTGGCTCACAGCCCCAGATCGCCTCCGCGGCGTGAAGGGCGCGAGAATCGGCGAGATCAATATGGCGACAGACTCGACCGGGATGATAGGCGTCGAGTGCCCTATTCCCCTCCGAGGGGTGGGTCTTACGCTCCTCGGCAGACAGATGATAGGCGTCAGTACAGTACAGGGCGTAGGGTTCCAGTCGACCCCAGAGAACCAGGCTTCGACGCGCGATCCATTATCGTGCAAGGGTTGGTCGACCGGAACAGAGCCCATCGAGGTGGACTCGACAGAGATGTACCCACAAGCAGTCGAGTGCATGTTTCTGGTCCTGAATGTTTCAGCAGAGCTATCAGAGCCGCAGTTATCCCGCCCAATTTCAGGTTGGCATCAGGAGTCAGCAAGTTCACTGGTGAGTCAAAGCCTGAAACTTGGCTTGAAGACTACCGAGTGGCAGTTCAGATTGGTGGTGGGAACGACGAGGTGGCCATGAAGCATTTGCCCCTCATGTTGGAAGGTTCTGCCAGGGCATGGTTGACTCAATTACCTCCTAGCAGCATTTACACTTGGGAAGATCTGTCCCGAGTGTTCGTCAGGACGTTTGAAGGAACTTGCAAGCGACCAACTGGATTGACAGAGTTGCAAGTCTGCGTGCAGAAAACTAATGAGACTCTCAGAGAGTATATTCAGAGGTGGATCTTTGCACCACACTGTGGAGAATGTGTCTGATCATCAGGCAGTCTGCGCCTTCAAAGATGGTGTCAAGAACAGAGAACTGAGTTTGAAGTTTGGTCGAACCGGTGACATGACCTTGAGTCGGATGATGGAGATTGCTACCAAGTACGCCAACGGCGAAGAAGAAGACCGACTCCGAAGCGGCAAGCACAAGCCGAGTCAGTCGGAAAAAGGAAACACCAGTCGGAAACAGAAGCGGAAGGCCGAACCGGCAGCTCCTGGAGAGGCTCTGGCCGTGACTCAAGGAAAGTTTAAGGGTAAACCAAAAGGATCCTGGAACCCCAAGAAGGTAAAGGATAAAGAAGGGAACGACGTGATGGATATGCCATGTCACATTCACACGAAGAAAGACGAAGAGGGGAATATCATTTACCCGAAGCACACCACTCGCCAATGTCGACTCCTGATCTAGCAGTTTCAGAGAAAACAGTCTAAGGACAAGGAGAAGGAGTCGGACAAGGCCGAAGACAAGGAGGACAGTGAGGAAGGATATCCGCATATCAACTCCACTCTGATGATCTTTGCAGATGTGGAAAGCAGAAGTCGATTGAAAGTGATTAACCGAGAGGTGAACATGGTTGCCCCCGCAAAGGCAAATTATCTGAAGTGGTCTCAAACACCCATCACATTCGATCAATCTGATCACCCGACTCATATTGCCACCCCTAGGAGGCAAGCTTTGGTGGTCGATCCAGTTGTCGAGGGCACTCGACTGACAAAGGTGCTGATGGATGGTGGAAGTGGGCTGAACTTATTGTATGCAGACACATTGAAAGGTATGGGCATTCCGATGTCCCGACTGAGCACTAGTAACATGAGCTTTCATGGAGTTATACCAGGGAAGAAGGCCGAGTCACTCGGCCAGATAGCTTTGGACGTGGTGTTTGGCGATTCAAAGCATTTTCGCAAAGAAAAGTTGACGTTTGAGGTCGTGGATTTTCAAAGTGCATATCATGCCATTTTGGGGAGACCAGCTTACGCGCGGTTCATGGCTCGACCATGCTACGTATACCTCAAATTGAAGATGCCTGGTCCCAAAGGAGTGATCACCGTCACCGGTGATCGGAAAAAGGCAGAAGAGTGCTTTCAGAAGGGCTCCAAGATTGCCGATTCCCAGGTGACGGCAGTCGAGTTCGAAGAATACAAGCAAAACACAGATCCGAGTGACTTGCTGCGATCCAAGAAGCCCGCCACAGAGTCTGCATTCCAGTCGTCCAGTGAGACGAAGCCTGTTCACATTCACCCGACCGACCCCGAAGCAGCTCCGACCCGCATCTCCACGACACTCGACCCAAAATAGGAAGAAGCGCTCATCCAGTTCCTCCGTGAGAACTGGGACATTTTTGCATGGAAGCCCGCTGACATGCCAGGTGTTCCCAGGGGACTGGCTGAGCATCGCCTAAGAGTCAACTCATCTGCAAAACCAGTCAAAGAGCATCTTCGGCGGTCCGCCATCCAGAAGAGAAAAGCCATTGGCGAAGAAGTGGCTCGACTGTTGGCGGCAGGATTTATCCGAGAGATATACCACTCCGAGTGGCTCGCTAATGTCGTCATGGTTCCTAAGAAGGACAAGTCGCTCCGAATGTGCATTGATTTCAAGCACATCAACCGGGCCTGCCCGAAAGATCATTTTCCTCTCCCTCGCATAGATCAAATTGTTGACTCGACCGCGGGATGTGAGAGGTTATCTTTTTTAGATGCCTACTCCGGGTACCACCAGATCCGTCTGTACGGGCCCGACGAGGTACAGCTTTCATCACTCCATTCGGGTGCTTCTGCTATATCACCATGCCGTTCGGCCTCAAGAATGCCGGAGCCACATTTATGCGAATGATTCAGAAGTGTCTACTCACTCAAATCAGTCGGAATGTGGAAGCTTATATGGATGATATCGTTGTCAAGTCGCGGAAAGGTTCCGACCTGCTCGCTGACCTCGCCGAAACATTTGCCAACCTCAGAAGGTATGATATCAAGCTCAATCCATCAAAGTGCACATTTGGAGTTCCTGGTGGCAAGTTACTCGGTTTTCTCGTTTCCGAACGGGGAATCGACGCTAACCCAGAGAAGATTGACACTATTCTCCGAATGAAATGCCCTGTGCGAGTGCATGATGTCCAGAAGCTTACTGGATGCTTGGCCGCATTAAGTCGATTCATCTCACGACTCGGTGAAAAGGCATTACCTCTTTACCGACTGATGAAGAAGACAGACAAGTTCGAGTGGACTCCAGAAGCTGATGCAGCGTTTGCCGAGCTAAAAGCTCTGCTCTCCACCCAGCCGGTGCTTGCTGCTCCAATCAGCAAAGAGCCTCTGTTGCTCTATATCGCAGCCACAGGACAAGTCGTCAGTACTGTGCTAACGGTCGAGCAGGAAGAAGAAGGAAAAGCTCTCAAAGTTCAGCGCCCAGTGTATTATTTGTCTGAAGTCTTGACTCCATCCAAGCAGAGATATCCTCATTATCAGAAGCTTGTGTATGGAATATACATGACCACAAAGAAGGTTGCTCATTATTTCTCTGATCATTCCATCACAGTCGTCAGCGACGCTCCACTATCAGAGATCTTGCACAACAGAGATGCAACTGGTCGAGTGGCCAAATGGGCGATTGAACTTCTTCCCCTTGATATCAAGTTTGAGGCAAAGAAAGCCATTAAGTCCCAGGCAATAGCAGATTTCCTTGCCGAGTGGATTGAACAGCAGCAGCCGACTGAAGTTCACTCGGAGCATTGGACCATGTTTTTTGATGGCTCTAAGATGTTGAATGGTTTTGGTGCTGGGGTTGTCCTGGTTTCCCCCAGAGGAGATAAGCTCAGATATGTGCTCCAGATTCACTTTGATTCCTCCAACAATGAGGCAGAATATGAAGCCCTCTTATATGGGTTGCGCATGGCCATTTCACTCGGCATCCGTCGCCTGATGGTCTATGGCGACTCGGATTTAGTGGTCAATCAGGTGATGAAAGAGTGGGACGTGAGAAGCCCAGCCATGACTGGATACTGCAGTGCAGTGAGGAAGCTGGAAAAGAAGTTCGAGGGGTTGGAGCTCCATCATATACCCCGACTGAAAAATCAAGCAGCTGATGATCTAGCAAAGATAGGTTCCAAGAGAGAAGCCATTCCGAGTGGTGTGTTCTTGGAGCATATACACACTCCGTCAGTCAAAATGGATCCTTTCACCGAAGAAACTCCACAGCCCAAGAGTGCCACAGATCCGACTGAAGTTGAAGTTCCAGCGGTGGTCGACTTGATCATGGAGGTTTTGGTGGTCATTCCCGACTGGACGATTCCGTATGTCGCATATATCCTGAGGAAAGAGCTCCCGGAGGATGAGGAAGAGGCTCGACAGATCGTCCGTCGATCTAAGGCCTTTACCGTAATCAAAGGACGATTATACAGAGAAAGCGCGACTGGAGTTGGTCAGAAGTGCATAACACCAGAAGAAGGTCGACTCATCCTCAATGATATTCACTCGGGGACCTGTGGTCATCATGCGTCCTCTCGGACCATCGTGGCCAAAGCATACCGAGCCGGATTTTACTGGCCAAAGGCGAATGAGATGGCAAAAGAGATAGTGGATAAGTGCGAGGGATGTCAATTCTACTCAAATATGTCACACAAGCCTGCGTCGGCTCTGAAGACCATCCCACTCGTCTGGCCTTTCGCAGTATGGGGATTGGACATGGTCGGTCCTTTGAGAACAGGACGAAGTGGCGTCACGCATGCACTGGTGGCAGTCGACAAGTTCACCAAGTGGATCGAGGCTAAACCAATCAAGAGCCTTGACACCGGTACTGCTGTTAGCTTCATCAGGGAACTAATATTCAGATATGGAGTCCCACACAGCATCATTACGGATAATGGGTCGAACTTTGACTCAGAGGAATTCAGAGATTTCTGCAACTCCCAGGGCACACGGGTCGACTACGCTTCAGTCGCCCATCCGCAGTCGAATGGACAAGCAGAGCGAGCTAATGGACTGATTCTTAAGGGATTGAAGCCTCGACTGATGCGTGATCTCAAACACGCGGCTGGAGCTTGGGTCGACGAACTTCCCTCAGTACTCTGGGGACTGCGGACCACACCTAATCGGTCGACCGGAAGAACTCCATTCTTCTTGGTCTACGGAGCTGAAGCAGTCTTGCCGAGTGATCTTCT